>NC_135173.1:59464416-59795250 GCF_041146795.1 Maylandia zebra | reverse complement strand
CGACAGCACTGATCTGTGAGTGATGATAATTTGTGCACCAATTCCTCTGACATCGTCTTATTAATCGTTAGCTTACTATGCAAACATGACAAGTGAAATCTCCCGCAGCAAGCTTAAACATGTGAGAGGTTGATCGCGCAGAGAATCGCTGAGCTTATGTGAGTGCGCGTGTAAAAGCATTTCAGTTCTGCTGAGCCAAATAAGACAGGTCAGGGTGAAGAAGTGACAGCCAAATAAAAGCTTACCACAAAACGGAGAAGTTATGACAAATCAGACTATAAGGCAAAAAGAAAGTGCAGCTTTATGGTTTCATGGACAAAATAATTTCTGTGGCTGCAATATGACGAGCTATATAACCAGGGCTGCACATAAGTGGTCCGCAGGTGCGCATTCGCTGTCAAAATAAAAAACGCGCACAAGGGTTAGGGTTAAATTTAAAAACTGTACTTTTGAGTTAAAATATATATTTATAATTTTAATAAATGACAAATTAAAAATGCATGAACATTTTTTTGTATCGAAAAAATATCGAACCGTGACACCAAAGTATCGAACCGAACCGTGAATTTTGTGTATCGTTGCACCCCTAATATATATATATATATATATATATATATATATATATATATATATATATATATATATATATATATATATATACACACACACATATACATACACACACACACACACACACACCCAGCACGCCCCTGCGGGCGGTTTATCCTTCAAGCTCGGGTCCTCTACCAGAGGCCTGGGAGCTTCTCCGATGTTATTCCTGGGATCTGCTGGAGCCACTCGCCTAGCTTGGGAGTCACCGCACCTAGTGCTCCGATTACCACGGGGACCACCGTTACCTTCACCCTCCACATCCTCTCGAGCTCTTCTCTGAGCCCTTGGTATTTCTCCAGCTTCTCGTGTTCCTTCTTCCTGGTATTGCTGTCATTCGGAACCGCTACATCGATCACTACGGCCGTCTTCTTCTGTTTGTCTACCACCACTATGTCCGGTTGGTTAGCCACCACCATTTTGTCCGTCTGTATCTGGAAGTCCCACAGGATCTTAGCTCGGTCATTCTCCACCACCCTTGGGGGCATCTCCCATTTTGACCTCGGGACTTCCAGGTTATACTCGGCACAGATGTTCCTGTACACTATGCCGGCCACTTGGTTATGGCGTTCCATGTATGCCTTGCCTGCTAGCATCTTGCACCCTGCTGTTATGTGCTGGATTGTCTCTGGGGCATCTTTACACAGCCTGCACCTGGGATCTTGCCTGGTGTGATAGACCCCAGCCTCTATGGATCTTGTACTCAGAGCTTGTTCTTGTGCTGCCATGATTAGTGCCTCTGTGCTGTCTTTCAGTCCAGCTTTGTCCAGCCACTGGTAGGATTTCTGGATATCAGCCACCTCCTCTATCTGCCGGTGGTACATACCGTGCAGGGGTCTGTCCTTCCATGATGGTTCCTCGTCTCCCTCCTCTTTCTTGGGTTTCTGCTGCCTGAGGTATTCACTGAGCACTCGGTCAGTTGGGGCCATCTTCCCAATGTATTCTTGGATGTTCGTTGTCTCATCCTGGACTGTGGTGCTGACACTCACCAGTCCCCGGCCCCCTTCCTTCCGCTTAGCGTACAGCCTCAGGGTGCTGGACTTGGGGTGAAACCCTCCATGCATGGTAAGGAGCTTTCTTGTCTTTATGTCAGTGGCTTCTATCTCCTCCTTTGGCCAGCCTATTACCCCAGCAGGGTACCTGATCACGGGCAGGGCGTACGTGTTGATGGCCCGGATCTTGTTCTTACCATTCAGCTGATTCCTCAGGACTTGCCTGACCCTCTACAGGTACTTGGTGGTTGCAGCTTTTCTAGCAGCCTCTTCATGGTTCCCAGTCGCCTGCGGGATCCCCAAGTACTTGTAACTGTCCTCTATGTCTGCAATGTTGCCTTCTGGTAGTTCAATCCCCTCAGTTCTGATTACCTTCCCTCTCTTTGTTACCATCCGACTACACTTCTCCAGTCCGAACGACATTCCAATGTCATTGCTGTATAGCCTGGTAGTGTGGATCAGTGAATCGATGTCTCATTCACTCTTGGCATACAGCTTGATGTCATCAATGTACAGGAGGTGGCTGACAACTGCTCCTTTCCGTAGTCGGTATCCGTAGCCAGTCTTGTTAATGATCTCACTGAAGGGGTTCAGGCCTATGCAGAACAGCAGTGGGGACAGAGCATCTCCTTGGTAGATCCCGCACTTGATGGTGACTTGTGCTATGGGCTTGGAGTTGGCCTCTAGTGTTGTACGCCACATCCCCATTGAGTTCCTGATGAAGGCTCTTAGGGTCCCATTGATCTTGTACAATTCTAGGCATTCCAGTATCTAGCTGTGGGGCCTTCTTGTAATCAATCTAGGCAGTGCACAGGTTGGTCAGTCTGGTCTTGCAGTCTCGGCTGACTGTTCTGTCTACCAGTAGCTGGTGTTTTGCGCCTCTGGTATTCTTGCAAATTCCTTTCTGTGTCCCGCTCATGTATTGACCCATGTTCCTGTTCATCTTAGCCGATATGATGCCTGACAGGAACTTCCATGTAGTACTGAGGCAGGTTATTGGTCGGTAGTTGGAGGGGACCGGTCCCTTCTTGGGGTCCTTGGGGATCAGGACCGTCCGACCTTTGGTTAGCCATTCCGGGTGTCTCTCGTTAACTAGCAGCTGGTTCATTTGTGCTGCCAGACGCTCGTGGAGTGCAGTCAGCTTCTTTAGCCAGTAGGCGTGAACCATGTCGGGCCCTGGTGCTGTCCAACTCTTCATACTGGAGACCCTTTCTTGGATATCTGCCACTGTGCCACTGGACCCTGTTCAGGGAGGTCGCTGTGGTCTGCCCTCAGATCCACTAGCCACTGAGCATTGCCGTTATGGGTTGCGTCCTTCTCCCATATGCTCTTCCAGTATTGCTCCGTCTCCAGCCTTTGTGGTGCTGTTCTCTTATTATTATTGTTCCCTTGCCACTGAGAGTACACCTTTGCTGGTTCTGTGGAGAACAGCTGGTTTATTCTCCTGCCTTCTATCTCTCTGGTGTACCTCCTCAAGCGGCTGGCCAAGGCTGTGAGTCTTTGCTTGGCAGTTTCCAAGGCCTCAGGTATGGCCAGCTTGCTGTATTTCTTATGCACCTTCTTTGTCGCACCTTTCTGCAACTCCGTTAGTTGGCTAACATCCCTCCATGCTACTTTGATCTTGCCCTCTAGCCTCCTTCTCCATGGAGGGTACTGCCCCTTGTGGCTGTTCAACTTGTAGCCGTTCAACTTGTAGCCAAGCATCTCACTGATCACTGCTGCCGTATTGTAGATCAGCTTGTTAGTGTCGGTAATCGTGGTTGTAGGTATTGTCCATAGTGCTGCATTAACATCATCTAGCAGACCTTCTGAGGGTACTTCACGTAATCTTGGTAACGGCTACGGGGGATCCAGGTTTCAAGCTTGGCCATGATCCTATTTTTCAGGTCAGTTCCTCTGGCACTCAACGATCCTTCTCCTATCGCACTTGGGGCTATGTACCCAATCTCGGGTGGGGGTGATGATATCTCCCCCCTGACCTGGCGTCCTGACTCCTCCTTGCCGTAGCATTTGTGTTGTACCTCGTCAATCTCTAGCTGTGAGAGCAGTCCCTTCTTTCGAATGTTGGAACACTGAGCTACTAGTTGTTTCGCCGTCATTGTGGATGTTGGGTATCGAAGAATCCATAGGTCCCTCATCCTATTCATGTAGCCCCTTCCGCCGGGGTTACTTGCGTAGTAGCATTCCAACAACGCCCTGTTTTCATCTCTTGCCCACCGATGCCTTCTTGTTCCAGTAGCCCACTTTTCGTCAGGGTGCCCTGATTCCTCAACACCATATAGATATATATATATATAGATAGAGATAGATAGATATATATATATATAGATAGAGATAGATAGATAGATAGATAGATAGATGTAGAGATAGATAGATAGGTAGATAGAGATAGAGATAGAGATAGATAGATAGAGATAGAGATAGATAGATATATAGATAGAGAGAGATATATAGATAGAGAGAGATAGATAGATATATAGATAGAGATAGATAGATAGATATATAGATAGAGATAGAGATAGATATATAGATAGAGATAGAGATAGATATATAGATAGAGAGAGATAGATAGATATATAGATAGAGATAGAGATAGATATATAGATAGAGATAGATATATAGATAGAGATATAGAGATAGAGATAGATAGATATAGAGATAGATAGATAGATATAGAGATAGATAGATAGATATATATAGAGATAGATAGATATATATAGATAGATATAGAGATAGATAGATATAGAGATAGAGATAGATAGATATAGAGATAGAGATATATATATATATATATATATATATATATATATATATATATAGAGAGAGAGAGAGATAGAGATAGATATATAGAGATAGATATATAGAGATAGAGATAGATATATAGAGATAGAGATAGAGATAGATAGATACAGTGGGGCAAAAAAGTATTTAGTCAGCCACCGATTGTGCAAGTTCCCCCACTTAAAATGATGACAGAGGTCAGTAATTTGCACCAGAGGTACACTTCAACTGTGAGAGACAGAATGTGAAAAAAAAATCCATGAATTCACATGGTAGGATTTGTAAAGAATTTATTCGTAAATTAGGGTGGAAAATAAGTATTTGGTCACCTCAAACAAGGAAAATCTCTGGCTCTCACAGACCTGTAACGTCTTCTGTAAGAAGCTTTTCTGTCCCCCACTCGTTACCTCTATGAATGGCACCTGTTTGAACTCATCATCTGTATAAAAGACACCTGTCCACAGCCTCAAACAGTCAGACCCCAAACGCCGCCATGGCCAAGACCAAAGAGCTTTCGAAGGACACCAGGAAAAGTATTGTAGACCTGCACCAGACTGGGAAGAGTGAATCTACAATAGGCAAGCAGCTTGGTGTGAAAAAATCAACTGTGGGAGCAATCATCAGAAAATGGAAGACATACAAGACCACTGATAATCTCCCTCGATCTGGGGCTCCACGCAAGATCTCATCCCGTGGGGTCAAAATGATCATGAGAACGGTGAGCAAAGATCCCAGAACCACACGGGGGGACCTGGTGAATGACCTGCAGAGAGCTGGGACCAAAGTAACAAAGGTCACCATCAGTAACACACTACAACGGCAGGGAATCAAATCCCGCAGTGCCAGACGTGTTCCGCTGCTGAAGCCAGTGCATGTCCAGGCCCGTCTGAAGTTTGCCAGAGAGCACATGGATGATACAGCAGAGGATTGGGAGAATGTCATGTGGTCAGATGAAACCAAAGTAGGACTTTTTGGTGTAAACTCAACTCGTCGTGTTTGGAGGAAGAAGAATACTGAGTTGCATCCCAAGAACACCATACCTACTGTGAAGCATGGGGGTGGAAACATCATGCTATGGGGCTGTTTTTCTGCCAAGGGGACAGGACGACTGATCCGTGTTAAGGACAAAATGAATGGGGCCATGTATCGTGAGATTTTGAGCCAAAACCTCCTTCCATCAGTGAGAACTTTGAAGATGAAACGAGGCTGGGTCTTCCAACATGACAATGATCCAAAACACACCGCCCGGGCAACAAAGGAGTGGCTCCGTAAGAAGCATTTGAAAGTCCTGGAGTGGCCTAGCCAGTCTCCAGACCTCAACCTCATAGAAAATCTGTGGCGGGAGTTGAAAGTCCGTGTTGCTCGGCGACAGCCCCAAAACATCACTGCTCTCGAGAAGATCTGCATGGAGGAATGGGCCAAAATACTAGCTACTGTGTGTGCAAACCTGGTAAAGACCTATAGTAAACGTTTGACCTCTGTTATTGCCAACAAAGGTTATGTTACAAAGTATTGAGTTGTATTTTTGTTATTGACCAAATACTTATTTTCCACCCTGATTTACGAATAAATTCTTTACAAATCCTACCATGTGAATTCATGGATTTTCTTTTCACATTCTGTCTCTCACAGTTGAAGTGTACCTCTGGTGCAAATTACTGACCTCTGTCATCATTTTAGGTGGGGGAACTTGCACAATCGGTGGCTGACTAAATACTTTTTTGCCCCACTGTATATAGAGATAGATAGAGATAGATATATATAGATAGAGATAGATATATATAGATAGAGATAGATATAGATAGATAGATAGATAGATATATGTATAGAGATAGAGATAGATATATATAGAGAGATAGAGATAGATATATATAGAGAGATAGAGATAGATAGATAGAGAGATAGAGATAGATAGATAGAGAGATAGATAGATAGATATAGAGATAGAGATAGATAGATATAGAGATAGAGATAGATAGATATATATAGAGATAGAGAGATAGATAGACACACACGTAAATTTATGATAATTTGACTATGTAAGTGAAAACTGAAAACCTGGAGTTATTATAACTTTTACTGAATCAAACCTGGGGTAAAAAATGTAGTTTGTGCGGGTTCCCTGAGCCTCCTCTGTATCATTTCATCACGCAGAGTGGCACATAACTTAGCTTAATAAACTTAGACAGTATGCATCAGACTTTCCATATTTCTGGAAATGCTGAGTTACACTGATGAATATGTATAAGGCTCAGTCTGAACTGCAGCAGCACATGTGTAAAGTGAATTCCTCCTGAGACCGACTCTGATGGGTACAACCTCTCTCTCACACAAGACGATCTAACATCGGCAGTCCTCTGAGTGGGAGTGACTGATGCACTTATCTGAGAAACAAGGAGAAGAAGAGGAAAGCTGGTAAGAATTTTAAGAGAGGACCAAAAAATGGGAGGAAAGTTGGAGAAGACTCTGGGGACAGCTAGGGTGATGAGGAAGGAAGGAAGGAAGAAAGGAAGAAAGAAAGAAAGAAAGAAAGAAAGAAAGAAAGAAAGAAAGAAAGAAAGAAAGAAAGAATGAATTATAGTGGTGGCTAAGAAGAAGAAGAGGACACCTTGAGACTGAGAAAAGAAAAGGAAAAAATGACTGACATTGAAGGGAAAATGCAGCCAGTCCACTCAGACATAAGTTTTCTGTTTGGAAGTTAGTTATAAACCTTACGGAGTTGCAGCTGTGGACAGGAAAGAAGGAGGAAAAGTTCAGAGAGGAAGTAGACAAGGAAGCAAAAAGAGAATGACAGAAAGCTACAGAAAATGAGACACAGACAAAGCTGTTCTGCTGTGGTAAATATCTGTCAGTCTCTGCTATAAAATAAAGAAGGCAGCGATGTGTGGCCATGATTGTTCTTGGTGATTTCCCTAATGGTCTTGCTCACCATTGTGTGAGTGTTGACAGTGCACACACTCACGCCTCAGTTTCAGTCCCCTCAGAGGAACACCGGGGTGATTAAAAAGACCTCTGAGCAAATGCTGTTGTTGAGGAATATCTATGCGTGTGGATGCAAAGTGGTCGGGGTTCCCGCAGGCGTTAAATAGCTGAATGTGCCTCTAGCCGTACAAACGCGCGCACACCTCAGTGACTGTTGCACCTCTGGAGGTGGTGGATCTAATCATTTTGGCAGGAAGCTTTTAACGTTGGTGCCAGTGTTTTATTCAGCAGACTCGCTCCCATCGGCCCTGCCGCACATCGGGATGGGGCCTGACAATAAAACAAACGCACCGGTGCCGCAGGAGACCAGAGAGGGGAGCCATTAGAGGAAGTCTTCTTCCAAAAGATCACATAAAAGCATCAGCTGTTTCTTGGCAGAAGTATATATCATCATGGAATACAGATAGCTTTTTTTGTAATGAAAAATCTTGGCTCGCTAACATCCTGACCTTTGTACTTTGTCCTGTGCCTTAGACCGAGCTGGCAGGTACTTAGACATTTAAAGCAAACTTTTTTCTGAAACTTATTGTTGCTTTTAGCAGTTTCTGCCTGATGGCGGAGTCAGCTCTGTGGGTGTTTAACTGTAACGTCACCTCAAGGTAACATGAAAAAGAAAAACGTAAAATAAACATTTCTAGAAATACAAAATTAGAACTACTGGCTGCCCTGTTGTGACTGACATCACCTCTGGGAAGCCCATTTGGCAAGAGTCAGACTCAGAGTTGCTCTCTGTGAGCGGTGAAACTTCACTTTGTTTTTGTTCCTTCATGCTAAGATACCCTGAGATAATTACCTTGTTTATAATCCAACGTCTGTGCCCATTTCTGATTCCACTCAAAGCTTATGCAAATGTAGTCATGGACTAAAAATAATTATAACAGTTTCTGTGAAAATTATGCAGTTACAATGTGTGCGTTATTTGCAAGTCTCCATGTGGCATTGCAAAGTGTTGTGTGGAGTAATACACTCATTACATAACGGCCTATCAGAGAGCACTGAAATGGCACAGATAACACTCCAGACTACACTACACAGACAGGAAACCTCATCTTTAGCTACAAAGAGCAGATTTAGTTAATGAGACGGCTACGAAAACTGGCTTTTCACATTGAAACACAATGTGATGATCCTCTGTGTTGCAGTTATTGTCAGCACAGATATTGAAGTATAAATCTGCTAATAACGTTCAACCTGCGAATGTGAAAGACATTAGAACAGCGGTCCCCAACCTTTTTTGCGCCACGGACCGGTTTATGCCCGACAATATTTTCACGGACTGGCCTTTAAGGTGTCGCGGATAAATACAACAAAATAAAACTAGTACCGGTACCGAAAAAAAGAAGATTTATTCATAACACACGTGAAAAGACCCAGGAAAACCGAGTTAACGATAAAAACGATAACAAAATAACACTGAAAACCGATAAAAACCCTGAAAACCATACATTTCACACCCGAGCCTCAACTCTCGCGGCCCGGCACCAAATGACTCACGGTACCGGTCCGTGGCCCGGGGGTTGGGGACCGCTGCATTAGAAGACCTTAGAACATGTTAAATATTATCAACTGACAAGCTGTCCAGTAATCTTTTGCGTTTACCAACAGATTTGTTATAGATATAGTGCGGTGCAAAACTCTATCTTTGCTAGTAAAATCAGAAAAAGGTGCTGGCAATTATTGAAACATGCAAACAGAATACACTATATGACGCAAGCTTGAAAGTCAATATTTGACTCATAGGCAAGCTTTTTTGTAATTTCCGCAAGTAGTCTTTAGAAATAGTTCTCCAGGCTTCTTGAAGGATCAAAAGCACTTCTTTGGATGTTGGCTGCCTTTTTGTTCTGTTTTCTGTCAAGATGATCCCACACTGCTTCAATAATGTTGAAGTCCAGCCTCTGGGGAGGCAAATCCATGATTGACAGTCCTCCATATTGTGTTTTTCTATCAGGTATGTTTTGACTGCAGTTTGGGCTCATTGCCATGCTAAAAAATGATGCTGTTGCCACTCACTTTCCAGATGTTTTTGCAAGGTGTTTTAAAAATCAGACTGTACTTTTCTGTGTTCTACAATGACTGTAGACACTCGTTGTCCCTTCCCCCTGACCTCCTCCGTACATAGTAATCACAATGTCAATATCAAATTTGGATTTAAGATTGCTTGCCATTGATATTCAGTTGAGTTCTTGCATAAATTGGCATACCATAGCCTTTTCCTCCCTGTTTCCTTTCCTTAAGAGTGGATTCTTAATAGCCACCTTTCCACTGTCACTCTTCTCTCCTCTGTCCTCTACTTATCCAGTTTCCTTTCTTTTGAAGGACACACTGCAAACCATGGTGAGATGTTTTCAGCTAATAGCTTGGATAACCTCGTTGGTGCAAAAAATACTTTGTACTTTTACACCAGTCAAACTGTGTTGTCTTTAGCATTTTTCAAGGATTCGACTAAAAAAATGGAAACAAATTAGGTGCTTTATTTATGCTTAGGTCAGTGTGACCTGTGCAAACAAATAAACAAATACCGTATTTTCCAGACAATAAGGTGCACCAGATTATAAGGCGCATTAAGCGAAACAAAACAGTCAGATAAGTCAAACTTTACTGATTCTTCTTGCTTCCTCCACTTCCGTAGCATTCATTCATTAATGTTTAATTCTCTCACAGCTGCTCTATTCCCGTGTTGTTGCAGTATTTCTAACCTCGTATTTTGGATGAATTATCTCAGTTGTTCTCTGGACTGAAGTTTGGTCCGTTTACAGCATCCTGCCATGCGATTGCATTCGTCCCTAACCATCGGGAACCCTTCTGTTAACGAGTGGAAAAAAGTTAGCATTCATCCTCCAGCTTCAACGTGTTTATGTTATGCTAACGTAGCAAATCATTATCAGTGATGGGAATAACGGCATTACAAGTAATGGCGTTACTTTTTTCAGTAACGAGTACTATTCCTATCGTTACAACGCCATTACAGTTACTGACAAGGAAATGCGGCCCGTTACTATTTTTCAACAAACAGACGGTTGAAGCTGTGTTCAGCTTACCGCATCTTATATCAGTTGCACGGAAGTAGGTGTAAGTAATCTAGACGCTACAGCTTTAAGCAGCTGCGCGCTCCCGCGGACGGTAATCACGATCACTGTCTAGCACAACACCTGGAGCTAATGGGGCAAACCAATCGCATGAGTGCTGCTGTTTGACTGAGGAAGAATAAAGTAGTCGTGGTAAGCCAATCACATGACCACTTAAAGATGACAAAGCAACAAGGTGATATATACCAGTTTATAAATTGTGTCGATAGGCCACGTAAAACCAGAGTCATGATAAACAATATATACGCCTGTGTTTTCCTCAATAGTTTCGTCACGTTTACTGTCTAAGGACAGCGCAGCGAGCACTCTCTGCTTATGAGCAAAAGAAAAAAAAAAAAAAACAGGGGAAGTTTTAGGAGTGACGGAGAGAGAGAGCAGAAAAAGAGAGAGAGCGAGTTATGAGATGTGAGAGATCTGTGACGTTTAGCATGTTTGGAGTGTGTAGTCAATGTATTGTCTTGTGTAGTGTTGTGGATTGTTTTGTGTTGTGTGTCAGAACAATGAGGTGACTGCTGAATGATAGTGATGTGTGGATCAATACTGAAATATCGATTCCTCCGATACCAGTCATTTATGTTCTAGAATCGATTCTCATATTAAAATATAGATATTTTAGTAATTTAGAGTAAATTTGTAGTTTATCATTAACAGGAACACAGTGGAAAGAAACTATATCATTCGGATTGTCTACATTCAAAGGAACTACTTCCTCTTCCGCCTTTCATAGTCATGTGCGAAATACAGCTGTATAAATGTGTCGCAGCCCTTGGCGTGCACACTCACAACAATGGCTGAGCGTAATTGGAGTCATGTACAGACGTATTTTACCTCCACAAACAGCCAAGACGCAGTTTGCGATACATGTGGAAAGAAAGTGAGGTGTTGTGGCAGCTCCACTAACCTCCTCAAACACCTCACAGTAAATCATATCACAGAATATGATGAGTGTATGTTGAGGCGAACTGAAGACGAGAAGGACAGGTGCTGCTAGGGCGAGACAGACGTCTCTCACGGAGTCCTTTAGTGCTCCAGGCAGGCAAGGTGTTCAAATAGCGCACAACCTCAGTTTTTTTTATTTCCATATAATAATTTTGCATATTGAGTGATAAGAAGAAGAAGTAATCTGATGTCCTGCAATCATTATGAAGCTATAATTTGAGATACAATAAAAGATACAGTAAAAAAAATAAGTTTTTGTGAAAAGTATCGGTATCGGATCAGTATTGTCGATACCACCCTGAATTTTACTTGGTATCAGATCGGAAAGGAAATCAGTGGTATTGCACATCACTACTGAATGAAAACAGGAGGAGTGATACACCTGCTGCTGTCAGGCCTGCAGGTATCAGGCTGTGATGTTCTCCTTCATAGTGGACAGAAATTATTTTTTTGGAGTGGCACAAATAATTTGTGTGGCATCTTATTGAATGCAGAACCAGCTGATTGTTCTGTGAATGGTTTGAAATGGTTATTTAAAAAAATCAAGGTAAAAGGTAAATGGATGCAAATAATTTTGTTGTTTGCAGAACTTGAGCATAGGATTTTAAGATTGACAATTTATTTTTGCATTTAAAGTTATGAAATATGATTCATTAAACATGTTTGTGATTTTTACAATAAAAAATATCACTTGTTCTACTCTGATTTTGTTTTTTGACTGATTTTAGATCAATTGTGTTAATACAGTACATCAAAATGAAAACATAACTGTAAATTCAGACATGTGAGGTTGTGCTGAAAAGGATGATACCAAACAAGGCAAAGTAAATAGTTTTTAAAGGTGAAATGTGGAGGTAAAATCAAAAGTAGTTAAAAATGGCCAATTCTACCCTGGACCCCAGAGGGTTAAACATCTTTTTTAAAGTAACGCAATAGTTACTTTTCAAGTAATTAATTACTTTTAGAATATTGTAACTCAGTTACTAACTCAGTTACTTTTTTGAAGAAGTAACTAGTAACTATAATTAATTACTTTTTCAAAGTAACTTGCCCAACACTGTTCATTATATGTCAGCTAGTCCAACTTCAGTAACCCTAAAAAAGTCACTGCTGTTTAGTTTTCTATCTTCATTTATGTTGGAAGTGATAGCAGAGGTGTACGTTTGAATTTTTTCAGAAATCTCTCAGTCAGAACATGCTATATCATGTTTAGGTAAAAACTAGCAAGCTAACTTCCTGCTAACTTCTAGGGTTGCCAACCGTCCCTTAAAAAACGGAATCGTACCGTATTTCGAAACAAAAGTACACGTCCCGTATTGAGCTAATAAGGGACGCACTTTGTCCCGTAATACAGTGAGAATCAAAAGTAGTCTATAAATGTTAATGGAATTAACGCTTTGTTTGAAAGCATAATTCCCAGCCCCTCGCCTGCTTTGTGACCAATGAGCTGACAGCACACTTATGACAATTCGAGTATGACAATTCAGATTACCGCTCATCTCATTGGTCGAGGAAAGGTCGCTTACGGAGAAAATACCGGAAGACAACAGATGACCACAACAAGAAGCATGGCCAACAGGGAAACAAACGCCGACACTGCGGTGCAAGTCTCGGACGACAGTACACCTAAAGCTGGGCAGACACTGTGCGATTTTTTTCAGTCACGTTATTCAGCTCCTGCTCAAACTGCATGATCGACTCGCAGGGGTTAGAAGTTCATAGGTCATGTTGCAGGGTCTCACACTATACCGCCCGATGCTCTGATGCGACCTGAGTGCTCACACTGTGCCTCCATAAAATGAAGGTTATAACAGAAATTCTGTCGCTCTCTCTCTCTGTCTTTCACTCACACAGACACACATACGATCAACTTTGCTAAATTGCTAATGAAAAACATTGATCAGGCAGCTGTGATTGAGCAGCAATGTACATCCAACTATTTTCACGGTTGTTGTGGTCGTGATAATTTTGTGATGCCACATCGAAAAGGCTCGGATGAGCTTTCCAAAGTTCCATCGCTTGTGTCCAGATCACACGCTGCAGAGCCGTCTCGTTACCCCACGTATACTACGTCATGCACGATGAAGGCCAAAATCGGGCCAATCACCAAATCGGTCGCACGACTCAAAAATCGTCTCAAAATGGGCCAAAAACCGCACAGTGTAAGCCCAGCATTAGAGCAGCAATGTTTGTTCGCTCAGAGAAAGAAAAAAAAAAAAGGCTGCAAAAGTACGGGGGAAACACCTGGCTGGAAAAGTGCACGATAACACCTATAAAGCGCACTGCACTGTGCGCACCAATTTTTTGTCCACCAGGCCACGGCAGAAGCAGACATGGTATGTAAACACTGGCTTGTTTTTTTAAACCCTCTGGTTAAGGTTATTATGGGCATGTGCAGTGAATATCAGCGCTATGTGGCCAGAAGTGTGATAATATCATTTATTTTGTGTAATAAACAACTGCAAGGATAGATGATTACAACAAATAGATGACTAATACATAAAAGTAATACATAGATGAATAATGATGATGAGTTATGATGCGTAATCATGGGAACAAGCGGGTTTACAAACAGGAGCAGCTGATTAGCATTAGAAAAGCTGAAATAATACCTCAACTGAAGCCAATTGTACTAAATGCACTAAATGTGCACAGTTACAAGAATATTTTTCGTTCTATTGCTTTCTATTAATTTATATTATTTTAAGTTAAGCAGGACAGAGTTCGTTTAAAGAAAGATTTACTTATATTCTCAAAAGTTAAGCATGACAGGCTTCTGTTTAAGAAAGAGACCTGTTTTATTGTGTTAATGTTGTCATTTTGAGCTAAAAATAAATGGCTAAATGATCATTTGTTTCCCATATGGTCATATCACAAAGAATATGCATCTGCTTAAATCAAATTCAAGTCAGATGGTTAAAAAATTATTTCACACACACCAAAAAAAAGAGATACCACACTGGGAAGGGTGAAGACAACTGGGTTGCCCGGCCCTGGCCACGAGGTGTCCCTTATTTATTTTTCAGGGAGTTGGCAACCCTACTAACTTCTAACTCCGTTAAGTTTAATAAATTCTGTTTTCATTAATGCCTGGATGTTAAACTTAATTGTTACACCTGGTAAAGCAGCAACTTTGATCATTTTACTAAAGATGGAAGAATTTAGACAGTTTTTAACTCTCAGTGATGCCGCAGTGTTCGTTTGACTTTGGGACCTGAAGTGGAGTTTGGACCCGGATTACTCCTCGAGGCTCCTGACTACGGCAGCCGTAATGCTCTGACAATCCACCAAGTGGTGCAGCTTCGTAGCTTACCAAAGTCATACTAAAACATTTTTTGACATATTTTTGAGCGCCGTGTACCACATAAAATCAGTTCGAGGTCAGTAATCACAACCAGAATTCATACATAAAGGCACACTGGATTATAAGGGGCACTGTTGATTTTTTAGAAAATTAAAGGATTTTAAGTGCACCTTATAGCCTGAATAATACGGTAAAAGTAAAGGACTGAATTGAAAAACCAGCCAATGTGCAAAGAAACACTTGAAAAGCTTTGAAGTCTAGCTTCCTGGAAGTGACATATAAAGAAATGTGTGCTGTCTCAAGACATTTGCACTGTACTGTTTATAGGACATATTACAGGTGTTGATTTGGAGTGTTGGATTTCACTTGGTCATATCACTACAGTATAATTACTCGGCCACACACTGTGTGATTTTTGGATGCCCGAGATGAAATACGACCAACGGGGAACAATCATGTTCATATTAATGATCTTAAATGGCTCAGTGAGAGAGATCTAAAGACAAGTCTGAGTCACAGTCAGTCTTAAAGTCAGTCTTGAGGCCAAAGATTAAGGGATCCATACTGCAATTGTAGCCGAATTTCTCACTATGTTTATTCCACTGTACACACAATCAGACCTTATCGCAGTTTAAATTCTCTCCTAACTGCAACTTTGTTCATAATTGTAATTCACTATCAGTTATGTCCACCAATATCAAATGCTTGAACCACAACATCAGGGGAGTGAAGGGATGCAATTGTCCTGAACTATTCGGTACATCACATTCAGTTCGGTGAGACTTTTGTTCAGTGCAGACTGTGATTTAAACTATTACTGTCAAATTTTATTTTTCTACAGTCCGAGGTTAGGTGTCACTCGTACTATGGACAAAAGTTTGTCTATTCCTGCAGGTCTGTGAAGCACTTTAGCAGCTCTTAACTAATTAAGATTGAACAACCCACAAAATTTGCAGGAACAGAGAGCAATTTGGGGGTAATAAGCCGTGATGTACAACAAACAAACACTGCTTCATTAATTTAAACTATTTATCAAGTGACAAATTAACGTTTATACTAGGTGCATTTACGGTCAGTCAACAGCCTGATGTTTTACTAACCAATACAGATACAAAAGGAAGTTTTACTGGAGTTTGGCTTCATCAGGTAGCCAAAAACATGATTCAGTCAAAGCTAAGGTTGCTGTGACTGGCTAATGAGTGTCCCATTAACCTTGACTGATTAATAGGGATCTATTTTACTATACAAGGTGAAAATTAAAAGGTAAAATTATTTGTTTTTTTTTAATGAATCTTAGATGTTAATTACTAATCTAATAACTGGGCATACCTACATCCCAATGTTGCAATTTATATTTTACTTTTTGTGCAGGAGAGTTGCACTTTGAGTTGTTTCCCTCTTAAGCCTCATCTTTCTAAACAGAATAAGCTAAATAGTGCACAGAGCTCCATGTTGCCTTGTTCGCCTTTATCATAGCTAATAAACCCAAACAGTTCATTTCTAACCAGTTTTACGGAGTTCACTTTTAATAAGGACAGCTGTCATTTTTAACATCTGACTGAGCTCAGCAGTTGGCTATCGTGGCTCAGTCAGCATCATGTCATCATATCAGTTTAACAGAAAGAGGAGTTTCTGTATTTTTCTTATACTAATGAAAACCATCAGGATTTCCAAATATATCAGTATATAAGCCTATTGTGAAACTGCTTAAGTGGACTCTACAGCTAACCTCTCCATTTACCAGCTATACATGGATAATGTCTTACATTACTATCCATGTAGTTGAATTACGGTCCAAAGTTATGCTTAATGGAGTGGCCACTTTGTCTTGCTGAGAGCTCTTCTATCCTAAAAAGAAACTCAAGTGCTTATTTTATCTGAATATTCATCTTAATTAAATTAGAATTTCATTTTAAAATTACACTGAATTACAGACGCACCTTGCTAACAAAACAAAGTGCATTTATGTTTGCTAATAACCTCCAAGCTCAACTCATTTTTCTCAATGATGATGTATCCTAATTTAACAGATTATAGCTCACGCCACAGCGACAATGTGGTACAGCGTGCCACAAGTTATCCACTTTTCCCTTCAGGCCAAGCACTTAACCCTGCAACCTCCCTTTAGGGGAACAGAGCTGTTCAATGCAATGGCAGCTACAGATGGGTCAATGGAGTGACTGCAGTTTGCTATGGAAATGAACTGACCTACAAGAATGTGAATGCCCCGTTATAGACACACAGACAACTGATGTTCATGGACCTGCAGCAGAGGCCACTGGCCACCAGTTGGTGCATTATTCAGCTTAAAAGCTTGTTAAAGAGAGCTCACAACGGTGCTGTGATGAAACATTGATGAGTAAAAAACAGTTTAGTTTGCTGGTGTTATGTAAAGTGATAAAGCAGCGGTCGGGTGATGGCATGTAAAGACAGGGAGAGGAAGGGAAGAGAGTTAAGATGGCATTACTGGATAGACTCAGGACAAACACACCAACACGGAGCAGAAGAAATACGTGTGAAAGTGGGGGAAAAAACAGCAGAAAAGGACGGAGATGATGAGAAAACCAGAGAATGAAAGAGCTGGAGGAGCAGAAGCAAAGCTAGTACACATAAAGAGAGCAAGAGAGAGAGACCTCTGATGAATTAACGAAGTTTTCCCTGAGGCGGATGCCAACATCTCCATATGAGACCCAAGATACAACCTCTTCAGACCAAACACAACTCAGCAGAACGCAGGGTATGACAGTAGAGACCAGACCAGCATGCTAAAATATACCACAATGGGCTGGCAAAGTAGTTCATCAAGAAGTACTCTCTTCAGCAAAATGCTCCTCAATGATTAAAACTACAAACCACTCTCTTAGAGCACCTTTGATTTCTATTTTGACAACAATGCCAAGCTAAATACAAAATATTAGAGGCTCTGGAGAGACTTCCTGAGCAGGAGAGGTTGTGTTTTTCTCATTGCTCTGACCTAAAGTGATAAGATCTGGCCACATTTGGGGCTTTTGTCTTAAGCTCAAAAGTTTGTGTGGAAAAAGAAAACCTGCTGCATAGATATAACTAAAATCTTGTTGTCCAAGCTTAGCTTTAGATAAAGAAAGTCGTTATGTAGTAATTGAAACAGTAAACAGAAAAGGAGATAAAACAACTGAAAGAAGCAGACGGAGACTTTAAAAACAGGATACCACGACAAACTGGTGGTATTTCTTTACCTGGGAAAAAGTTTGTATGCCCATTGTCAGCTTCTTACTTTTATTCATGGAGTTTTCTAGAGTAGCTTCATATGAGTCACAATTCTTATTTATCTTAAATGAGGCCTTGATGTAGCTCCTCAGTTCATCTACTGTTTGAAATAAGTCATTTTAGCTGTATTGCCCTTCTTTTAAAACAACTTTCTTCTGATTGGCTGTCCCTCATAGAGCAGGTGGGTGGTCCTTTTATGTTTATTTTTTAAATAGACTGACATCACATAGAGGCAAGAGTAGAAAAAATAGACACAGACTACAGTCGCATACTTTAAATACTTTGGCCATGATAAAAAAAAAAATATATAAATATATATAAATATACACCCAGCATGCCCCTGCGGGCGGTTTATCCTTCAAGCTCGGGTCCTCTACCAGAGTCCTGGGAGCTTGAGGGTCTTGCGCAGTATCTTAGCTGTTCCCAGAACTGCGCTCTTCTGGACAGAGATCTTCGATGTTATTCCCGGGATCTGCTGGAGCCACTCGCCTAGCTTGGGAGTCACCGCACCTAGTGCTCCGATTACCACTGGGACCACTGTTACCTTCACCCTCCACATCCTCTCGAGCTCTTCTCTGAGCCCTTGGTATTTCTCCAGCTTCTCATGTTCCTTCTTCCTGATATTGCTGTCATTCGGAACCGCTACATCGATCACTACGGCCGTCTTCTTCTGTTTGTCTACCACCACTATGTCCGGTTGGTTAGCCACTGCCATTTTGTCAGTCTGTATCTGGAAGTCCCACAGGATCGATCTATCTATCTATCTATATAAAACACCCAGCACGCCCCTGCGGGCGGTTTATCCTTCAAGCTCGGGTCCTCTACCAGAGGCCTGGGAGCTTGAGGGTCCTGCGCAGTATCTTAGCTGTTCCCAGGACTGCGCTCTTCTGGACAGAGATCTCCGATGTTATTCCCGGGATCTGCTGGAGCCACTCACCTAGCTTGGGAGTCACCGCACCTAGTGCTCTGATTACCACGGGGACCACCATTACCTTCACCCTCCACATCCTCTCGAGCTCTTCTCTGAGCCCTTGGTATTTCTCCAGCTTCTCGTGTTCCTTCTACCTGATATTGCTGTCATTCGGAACCGCTATATGTATGTATGTATGTATGTATGTATGTATGTATGTATGTATGTATATATATATATATATATATATATATATTAGGGGTGCAACGATACACAAAATTCACGGTTCGGTTCGGTTCGATACTTTGGTGTCACGGTTCGATATTTTTTCGATACAAAAAAATGTTCATGCATTTTTAATTTGTCATTTATTAAAATTATAAATATATATTTTAACTCAAAAGTACAGTTTTTAAATTTAACCCTAACCCTTGTGCGTGTTTTTTATTTTGACAGCGAATGCGCACCTGCGGACCACTTATGTGCAGCCCTGGTTATTTAGCTCGTCATATTGCAGCCACAGAAATTATTTTGTCCATGAAACCATAAAGCTGCACTTTCTTTTTGCCTTATAGTCTGATTTGTCATAACTTCTCCGTTTTGTGGTAAGCTTTTCTTTGGCTGTCACTTCTTCACCCTGACCTGTCTTATTTGGCTCAGCAGAACTGAAATGCTTTTACACACTCACTCACATAAGCTCAGCGATTCTCTGCGCGATCAACCTCTCACATGTTTAAGCTTGCTGCGGGAGATTTCACTTGTCATGTTTGCATAGTAAGCTAACGATTAATAAGACGATGTCAGAGGAATTGGTGCACAAATTATCATCACTCACAGATCAGTGCTGTCGCTCTCTATACACAGTTCGCACGATTGCAAAGTGAAAGCAAAAAAACGAGCGCAAATTCAAACGCGATTTCAATATGTCACATATTGACAGTGGCTCACCGATGCCAATGACATAATTACCCAGCTACATTTCTGAAAGAATGCAAAAGCATTGACATATATTTTTCCTACAATAGCCCGACGGGCAGGGCAGAGATAGATTTTGGTAGCCCGACTGAAAAAATCGCTAGCTCCGGGACGTCGGGCTAGCGATATTGCGAGCCCTGTATCTGATTGAGGAATCACTCATCTTTGGAAAAGAGAGTTTATTACAGAGAAATGGCTCTTTCCAAAATAAAAGCTATACTATCCGCTTCTTCTGGGCTATATTCTCAGCAGCATAAGGAGAATCATGTGCTAACAGCTGTCTAAATGACTCGGCTAAAGTTAGTAGCATGCTTGTTGTTTTTGTCTTTGCACTAGGATGATGTCGGCGTAAATGTGCAGTCATATTCGTTGTGTTCCCACTAGTGCTTTCAGGTTAATCTCGTTGAAATGACCTTAACGCCACAACACGGCAAATCTCCGTTAACGAGCTACCGCCGATCGCTCTGTGCATGGGGCTAGACGGCCAACACGTTAACGAGCTAACTGCGCTAACACACTAGTTCACACCAATGTAATTGAGCATTGCATGGCACATCCAACATACTGTTTTACTTTAGTCCATGACTCGCTTACCTTCAGGGTCATACGTCACATGAAAACCAAAATAATTCCAAACGCCAGATCTGAATGAGGGTGGGGGAGGTGCCCTGTGCTCTTCCTTCTGACTATGCTGTCTGTGTTGAGCGCTCAGTGGATCTGCGCTGGACAGTGCAGCCTAGGCGGAGTAGTCGAACACAGATTCACTGAGCGCTCAACACAGACAGCATCGTCAGAAGGAAAATTGATAAAATAAATTACAAATGTTGTATTGTTCGATACATATGCGTACCGAACCGAAAGCACTGTATCGAACGGTTCAATATCGATACGAATATCGTTGCACCCCTAATATATATATATATATATATATATATATATATATACACACATACATACATACATACATACATATATATAGCACAAAAAGGAATGTTAGTTATCTTAGTTATCTTAAACAATTTCTGAAATTCATGCTGAAATGAAGTGACGCAAAACTCTGTCAGAAACCAATTCGTAAATTGGTGCAACGCATAATGAGAAATTCTCACGATCACTGTTATTATTGGTCAAATTGCTTGCATTCCTTCTCTCCTCCATCCTCCACTTCCTCCCTCTCCATCTTTGCAAAGTCAGAGGAAACAAATCGTGCAGTATCATTGATCCGGCAGCTTACACATGCACACATATGCAAAGGAAAACGCAGCCACCCTCTCGCACACACACACACACACACACACACACACACACACACACACACACACACACACACACACACACACACACACACATCTCTGCACCTTGTGAAGAAGACAAAGTGGGAGGTATATTGTGGTGGACGGAACCACTGACCCTCTTGTTGAGTTAATGAGCTTTTATTGACTCCAGCACCTGGAGCTGCTGCTGTAACTTATCACTGTTAGCGCCCCGCTCCCCAGATGCACAGCACACAGGGGAGCGTGCATACACAAAAGCAAGCAAACACACATACGATCTGTTTGCGGAAAGATCCACTGAGCCACAGAAACACACACTCACACACACACACTGTCAGCTTGCAGCCTGTACTCTTGCAGAGTCTCCTGGGATTCAGAAGTAGACAAACTCACAAACAGGTTTTCATGGTTTGTGCCTTAAATGGGTGACGTGGTCAGACATGACATGTGTAATTGCACCTGCCCACCGCCTTGAGTTGGTTCCCCTCCCAGTCCATAACCATTACAGCTGCTGTCAAACCCATAAGACAATAGTGAGCATGATACACTGCAGTCACTCAACCTAAATGCAGAAACACCCTTTAGAAAACGGCAACTATAAAATTATGCGGTGCAGTTTTGGATGTTCTGGTGAAAGAATTTGACTTCCCGCTACCTAATCCTACTTTTAAGACAACCTCAATCACTGTACTATACTCAATTAAACTATCAAACCAAGAGAAAGAAAGAAATTTTAAGACTGTTTCATGAGATTGCATAACCAGAACTCTGCACAACCCACTCGTGCACTTAAATTGTTAAGAGACAATAGATAAAATTCAAAATTTAGATGACCTAGATTAAAAGACTTGATAATGCTGTCAAGCTGTGTCACAAATGTGAAGGAGTTGGTGAAAAAGTAATCTTTTACTTTGAGTTAATGCATGAATTTTCATGCCTTTTTTGTTTGTTTGTTTGTTTTGTTTCCTGGCAGTCACTGTAATTTTTTAAACTAATGCATTTCAACAGTTTTTATGTTTAGGCCGTAGCTTAAACTTTGTCCAGAGTCTATAGAAGGGTTACCAATTACCCTGCAGCCAAATAGATAGGCTTGGAAGTTAACATATAATAAAAATGAAACAAATTGTTGGACAGATGAGAAATCATGCGATTTATCATTCTTAACTTGTTAGATGTGTAGATACTCACCACACATGGTTTTAGAGAAAATCTCTGGGAACTTGAACATCGATAATCCTAAAAATAAAGCATCCAATCTTCATATGGTTCATACGTATCAACCCTTTCTTCTAACACTCTTTTTTAGTTTCTCTGTGTATCTCTGATCTGCTCTCTCTATTTTGATGTTTTTTTAGCATTCTTTTTTTTTTCAGCGTTTTTTCCCCATTATTACCTGTTGCTGTTCATCATTGTTTTGGTTTTGTCTTATCAACATGGCGGTGACTACCCAAAATATATTGCAGTTCCCGAGCTCTACTTTTGAGTGTTGATTTCGTTACTGTTCCAGTCTTGCAGATGTTTCCCCATCTTTGCCTCCCTCTGCCGTAACTATATGTCCCACTGTCTGTTGTCAAGTTTGTTCAGGGTTAATCTTGTCTCAGTGTGAATTATTTGTCTTTTTACATATTTAAAATAGTTACAAATTTAATTAAAACTATTTTGAATATTTTTCCCATGTCCTGTTTTTATTTTTGTGTCCTGTCTTTGTCAGATTACTTTTGCTTGTGCCTCTTTCCTGTTCTTCTTACCTGTTTCTCAGTATTTGCTCCTCATTTTTTTCCGAATCGTAATTCTTTGTTCATCAGCTAAATAAAAGCTCATTTTCTGCTTAGTTCACCTTCCTCTGTGTCCTGCACTTGGGCCCTGTCAACACCAGCCAACCCCGACAATATGGCTTTAAAATTTAATGTCCAAGTTGAAATGCTGATTATGATGTTTTCAGTAGCAGGTAAGGACGAACACAGTCATAACTGCCATAATGCACCATCGACTGAATTATTAATCTTTCAGTCTCTATTTTACATTTGTCAAATTAAATGGACATTTAAACTTTATTTGCTTTTTATTTAAGTTTAAATGATCCGTTCTACTAAGAGTCAGTTGACATCTTCAGCTGACACATATAAATCCCTAATTTCAGTCTTCCTGTCCCTGTTGTTGTGTTTATGTTTACAATTACCGAATGCACGAGTAAATTGCACAACTCTAAATAGTTTTGTTTCGATTCTGTTAGTGCGTCTGTGATTCTAATGTGACAACCTGGAATTGTACTGATAAATATGTTAGCATTCATTTACATGTATATGTAGTTGTGTGCATGTGTAAATATTAGCCATGTAACAGTCCCCAAACCATTTAAAAATGGTTGCCACTTATTTTAAAACAGGTAAAAACAGTGGCCATAATTCTTACTGTAAAAGCAGTGAGGAAAGTTAAATAACACAAATATCAGTAACTCTGATCTGTTTACTTTTAAAGATGACCTATTATGGTAATTCCCACCTTCATGCTTTTATTCATAGGCTCTAGCAGTGTAGCTTTGCATGATTCAAAGGTCAAAATAATCATTGTTATCTCATACTGGGCCTTGCTGGAGTTCATGAAATAAGCTGTTATAGCTCCTTTCCGCTCCCTTTAAGCAACCTTTCTTCTGATTGGCTACCTACAAAGGATTTCAAATGGGTGGGGCTTCTATGCTCCAAGTAAGAGTTCTGTGCCTGAGACGACCAACTTAGGGATATCCCCTCTCACTGACATCATGCAGGGTCAAGAGTTTAAAAAAGCATTTAGACTGAAGTTTAAGCTTTCAGACGGATTACTTTAACACAAGCTGGGATTTTTGTTTAAAATTTTAGTGGTCGTCATTTGATACACAATTCAAGAGTCGCTCAGCAAAAGCTAAACTGATATAGTTCCTGGTTATAGCCATTAATGGATGAGCAGCTAAAATCTGTAGGTTGATTACATTAAATGGTGTTTAAATGATCTTTTCTAAGGTTTCAAAGCTACACCTACTAGTTCTTGAAGTTGTTCTGCAGGTACATTCACATCAACTTGGGATCACAGCTTTATGCTAGTGATGATGCATAACATCCTTTCATTGCTGGAATAAAGCAGTTATTGACTAAGCAATGACTTATAAAAAGGTCAATGAAAAAGACGACGACTATCATCTAGATTCAAGACGCTTTTGTTTTTAAAACTTTATGGTATGGCACCCACAAACCTACCAGAGCCCGTCAGCCTCCTCCTATCTACTCCCAGGCCATTAAGATCCTCTGATAAGTTCCCTCAGGGTCCTCCGCTCAATCTTTCACTTATCAGTTCTTCTCCTTTTCTCTGTGTTTTTAAATGGAAAAGCAACTTTTTCATCTGCTTTTTAGTGATGATTTTATAGTTAAACTACTTGTGAATTCTCTCACTTCTACAGGCTATTTTGTTCTTTTGCTCTTACTATTATTGTATGCATTGTGTGGTATTCGCTTTTGACCTTGTTCTACCCACGTGGCATGTAAAACCTGGACTTTAGCTCGGCCTGCTTTGACTGTATGTACATGCAGCCAGCCTGAGTGTTTCACAAGTTTTTATGAGGTGAATGAGTCTCTGTTTATATAAAAACCAAGTACATTGTTCCTCTGATTTTCCTTTTTTCAGTAAATTTATGTCAGCTTCACACCCAATGTCTGACACTGTTCATTGTTAACATTATGTCAGCAACAATTAAATATTAGTATAATACAGGAATGTACAGACATACAAGCAACAATTAGTAATTACGTTTGTTGTTTTCTCCTGCTGTATAAGAATGCAGACATTCCTAAAAGGACTTATAAGAGGGTTTGACTTTAATAGACTGAAACATCAGGGGGTAAGTAGGCTGGTGGTGGCACAAACACACCAAACTTCCCATCAGGAGATCAGAGTCTCTTCTGGGGACTTGATAAAAATTTAATTAATGTTTTTTTTGCCTTTTACTTGTAGTTTGGTTAAGTTTAGGCAGAAAAAAATCCCTGGTGGGGTCCAAATATTAAACATTTATTAGAAATCCCCATTTTCCTGGTTATCAGTGTGCAGCGTTAAACCCAGTCAAAATGTTATGACACCAGTTCATATTTCATATGTATCTTATTACACAGCCATGTGATGTCCAGCTTTAAAATCTAAGTATGAGCTATAGTAGCTTGTACAAATGATCTGTTGACGTTTTTTTCCCCAGGGAGGACAGCCTCCATGCTGTTCGATTCCAGCCAGGCACCCACACCCACGCTTCCTGCCTTAGCCACATGTTGTAACCACCTTTATCGTGTCCAAAATGTTGTGTGTGAACGATCAGCATTCAGGAAAAAGTGAACATTAAGCGAGAGCTGAAATCTTTTGGAAGAAGTTCAGATGTGCAGAGGATACTGTACTGCTTCTGAGGACAAGAAGTTGAAAAGGTGAAGAGAAAATACTACATACAAAAGACCACTACATAAACTGTGCCAGACTAAAGCATATTTCAAAGACTGTTTTGAATGAAATATAAAAGAAAATGGTTGAGAACCAAAGCATCATAGGTTTAGGTTATGTTAGGGTAACAAGTTATTAAATACCCAACACTGAGACAGCTATATATTTCTAAATGTCTGTGTAGGATGATTCACTTGTCGACAAGCAGACAGACAGATGTATTTTCCTCAACCTTCAAAACTTTGATTTTCTTTTGTTTGAAATTCTGATCGGCTTGCTTTTCGCTTCCCTTCGCCTGTGTCAGGTTCATCTTGACTGGTTTCTAAAGGAGTCTGCGGTCAATTCTTTTCTTTCTCTATCTCAAAGCCTCAAAGCCCTTGGCCCCGCAAACACACACCTGAGCTCTGTCCACTTCACCTCCGTCCCACAGACACGCAGGCGTTCATGACCTCCCACATCATGAAGACCCTGGAAAGGCTCATCCTGGACCAGCTGCGACCCATAGTAAGACCACACCTGGATCCCCTTCAGTTCGCTTATCAGCCTCGTCTCGGAACTGAGGACGCCATCATCTACCTGCTCAATCGTGTCTACACCCATCTGGACCAGCCGGCGAGCACTGTGAGGGTCATGTTTTTTGACTTTTCCAGTGCTTTCAACACCATCAGGCCGACCCTCCTGGGTGATAAGTTAGCAGCGATGCAGGTGGATGCTTCTCTGGTGTCCTGGATTGTTGATTACCTGACAGGAAGACCACAATATGTACGTCTCCCACAGTGTGTGTCTGACAAGGTGATTAGCAACACAGGGGCACCACAGGGGACTGTCCTCTCCCCCTTCCTCTTCACCCTCTACACCACAGACTTCAGCCACTGCACAGAGACCTGCCATCTTCAGAAGTTTTCTGATGACTCTGCGGTGGTTGGATGCATCAGCAGGGATGATGAGACAGAGTACCGGGCTGTGGTCGACTCCTTTGTCACGTGGTGTGAGCAGAATCATCTGCAGCTCAACGTGGCAAAGACCAAGGAACTGATCGTGGACTTCAGGAAGACCAGGAAACACTTGACCCCTGTTTCAATCCAGGGGGACAGTGTTGACATTGTGGAGGACTATAAATACCTTGGAGTACACATTGACAATAAACTGGACTGGGCTAAAAACACCACAGCACTTTACAGGAAGGGCCAGAGTCGTCTCTATTTTTTGAGGCGACTGAGGTCCTTCAACATCTGCCAGAAAATGCTGAGGATTTTCTATGAGTCTGTGGTGGCCAGTGCGATCCTCTATGCTGTTGCATGCTGGGGGAGCAGGCTGAGGGTCGCAGATGCCAACAGACTTAATAAACTAATCCGTAAGGCCAGCAATGTTGTGGGGATGGAGCTGGACTCCCTCAAGGTGGTGTCGGAGAGGCGGATGCTGTCCAAGATAAAGACAATGTTGGATAACACCTCCCACCCACTCCATGACATGTTGGTCAGTCACAGGAGCTCGTTCAGTGAGAGACTGAGATTACCGAAAAGCACCACTGAACGACACAGGAAATCATTCCTGCCTGTGGCCATCTCCCTGTACAACGCATCCACTTAACACACTGTTTGCTGCTACAGCTACACATGTTTCTTTTCCAAATATTTATTTATAAGTGACTTATGTATGTATGTATGTATGTATGTATGTATATATATGTATATATTGTACTATTCTTAGTTAGCGTATTGTCTGTCTTGTCTTAATGTTGGTTTAAAATGGAGCACTGTAACAAAAAATAATTTCCCCCAGGGATCAATAAAGTATTCTGATTCTGATTCTGATTCTGATTCTCTTATCTGCAGCACCATGCAGACACTCAAAACACGGCAAGCTTCAAACTAACAAAACTGTTCAGAAACCTGCAAAAGACTTGCTGAATGTAAATCAGAAATATTCACTTTAGATATTAATTTGACTTAATACATGTAAATTATTACATGTAAATAATCCTAATTGGGATTTTGTATAACAGAATGCATCCTACAAAAGGTCACTAATGAGCAAAGTACTGAGCATAGGATTTCGGACCGCTGCTGCAGAGGTCTGTCACAGAAGCTTTTTACATCAGCAGCTGACTGCAGTATTGCTGTGTAATGTCCTCCCCATCAGGGATTAGATGAGAACATTATCAATCTAAAGATGCTACATAATCTGGCCATTTATTACACTAACAGGCTTTATCACATTTTCAGCCCATTCAGGGGGATGCCTGATTACATTTTGACTAATGACAATATCATCAGTCACTTCGCGCCTCCTTGTCTCTGTTTACACTGCTAATGTGCCCATGTCAAAGAAGTCTTCCTTTGAACCTGTGGGAAAAAGATTTTCTCTGTACACATTTTCTCCTTCCATTTCTGTCTTTCTGTTTCTCCCTGTGCTGGCTTTTAGTCAAAGTTTCCAGAGTTGGAGAGCTTTTGCAGGACCTCTTTTGTTGGCTTCAGATCATATTAAATTGAATTGTCCGGAGGCTGCGGTCAGTGATCCATGATGGTTCGCCTTTTTCTGACAGGCTTGATAAATACAGGTCCTGATCTCTCTGTGCCTCTCAATTCCTCTATCCTCCTCCTTCTCTCTCTACTTGTCCTCTGCCTCTCACCTCCATAATACTTCTCTTACTTTACTCTTGTATTGTGTTTCTGTAAACTGCATTGCAATTTTTACCTCTGCTTCTTTCTCAGTGAGAGCCAAGTCTCTCTGCACCTCTTCCCAGAGGACTTGTGTATTTGAGTGTGTGTAGACGTGTTTTGCTATCTTTGTGAGGACCACCATAAGTTTTTTGACATTGCCAGAGAGGACGTTTCGGCTGGTTCTAACTTTCTCACATAACGTCAAGGGGCTATTCGAAGCCTCGATTTTAGGGTTAAGTATATAATAATGGTTTATGCAAGGGTTGGTGTAACTCACTTGTGTGTAAGCATTGTGGGACTCCCCTGTTGTGTGTTAGCATGTTAGTTTTGACAGCAGATTTTGATTTTGATGAACTTTTAGTCATAATTTAGGGATCCAAATTTGTTTAGGTTTAGTCGATTAAATATCATCAGATTATCATAGAGTGAGTCTAAAGTTGAGTCATTCGGTAAAAATATTAAGTGTAAAAGTTTCCCATGTTTTTGAGTGCGAGTTGCTCCACATGCTTTATAAACTCAAGTGTGAAATGCGTCCATATGTCCACTCGTCTCATTCATACCAAGTGTTGACATTTGGTCACGTTTTCAGGATAAGCAAGGCAAGGCAAGGCAAGTTTATTTGTATAGCACAATTCAACAACAAGGTGATTCAAAGTGCTTTACAGAGACATTAGAAACAAGAACAAATAAAAAGCATGATTTAAAATTGATTAAAACAAGCAAATAAACTAACTAACTAATTAACTAACAAACAAACAAACAAAACAGTATATAAAATCAAAACAGATAAAATCAGAACAGTAGATAAAATCAGTAGTTAAATGTAAGTTTTGAAATTTAAGCTTAAAAGTGTGGATTTGGTGCTTTATTCAAATGCAGCTGAGAATAGGTGAGTCTTCAACCTGGATTTAAATAAACTGAGTGTTTCAGCTGATCTGAGGCTTTCTGGGAGTTTGTTCCAGATATAAGGAGCATAAAAGCTGAATGCAGCTTCTCCGTGTCTGGTTCTGACTCTAGGAACTGATAAAAGACCAGATCCAGATGACCTGAGGGATCTGGAAGGTTCATCCTGGGTCAGGAGGTCATTGATGTATTTTGGTCCTAAACCATTCAGAGCTTTATAGACCAGCATCAGAACTTTAAAGTCTATCCTCTGACGGACAGGCAGCCAGTGTAAAGACCTCAGAGCTGGACTGATGTGGTCCACTTTTTTGGTCTTAGTGAGGACTCGAGCAGCAGAGTTCTGAATGAGCTGTAGTTGTCTGACTGATTTTTTAGGTAGACCTGTAAAGATGCTGTTACAGTAATCAAGCCTACTAAAGATGAATGCATGGACTAGTTTTTCCAGGTCCTGTTGAGACATCAGATCTTTTATCCTTGAAATATTCTTGAGGTGATAGTAAGCTGACTTTGTTATCGTCTTAATGTGTTTTTCTAAGTTTAGGTCTGCATCCATCACTACACCCAAATTTCTCGCCTGGTTTGTGGTTTTTAGATGTATAGATTGAAGTTTTCTGGTGACCTGTAATCGTTTTTCTTTGGCGCCAAAGACTATTACCTCAGTTTTGTTTTTGTTTAGCTGGAGAAAATTGTGGCACAATTTCCTCAATGCATTTACCAAGAGCCTGTACAGGG
The DNA here is from genome assembly GCF_041146795.1 of Maylandia zebra. Lineage (NCBI taxonomy): Eukaryota > Metazoa > Chordata > Actinopteri > Cichliformes > Cichlidae > Maylandia > Maylandia zebra. The sequence goes on along the minus strand of NC_135173.1, from coordinate 59,765,405 downwards.
CCTCGGTCTCCTGGTGACATTGTGATATATATTTGTGTGTCATCTGCCTAGCTGTGATAGTTTATTTTGTTGTTGTTTATAATCTGTGCCAGTGGGAGCATGTAGATGTTAAACAGAAGGGGTCCCAAGATGGAACCTTGGGGAACTCCACATGTGATACTTGTCTGCTCAGATGTGAAGTTACCTATTGATACAAAGTATTTCCTGTTTTCTAAGTATGTTTTGAACCAGTTTAGTACAGTTCCTGAAAGACCTGTCCAGTTCTCCAGTCGTTTGAGTAATATGTTGTGGTCAACTGTATCAAATGCTGCACTGAGATTAGGGCTGAACGATTATGGAAAATAATCTAATTGCGATTTTTTTGCCCCAATATTGCGATTGCGATGCGATATGCGATTATTTTTTAAGGTCTTTGTCTTCTGTATTATTAAACAAAGACAAGCAATACATCATATAGTATGGCCAATACTATATTACATTAATTTTAAACTGTTCTTTCCTGGAAGACAGACCTCTGTTATGATGACATGAGGTGATGCATGAATTGATGACTGACATTTTTATTTAACTTCTTCAATCACAACAGTATATTTGAACATACACAATAGTTTATTTTTAGCTTACAAACATCTGAGCATAAAGTGCTGACAAGGAACCCTGGTGTAAACATTAAAATGAAAGTCAGTACAATGTGCAGATTGCAGAAATATACATAAAAAAAAATCAGTGGCTTTACCACACTCAGTTTTTCGACATCTGTGAACTACTAGACAGTCATTCAATTAAAAAATAATATTAAATAAATAAAACTAATAAATAAAAAATACACACATCTTACTGATCTCTGCAGTCAGTAACATTACACATAAAGTGCAAACATAATAGCAATTGTATAAACACACACACAAACACGCCTTTAAAGTTTAAAGGCGTGAAATTGGACGGTCTAGCCTTCTGATTAGCGTCACCGCTGTCTCGGTGGAGTTTAATAAACTCGGCCGTCTGCTTCTTGCTATCTAAAATATAACCAGACACTGGCGTAAATTCTCGACTGTCTCATACTTCTGTTTAATAAGTTTTCTGTTTGACGTTTAGTCAGCTGTGTGAAAACCAAGGAGGAACCCACCCGGGGGATTAATAAAGTTTTATTTTATCTAATCTAATAACTTTAATCTCAGCCAAACCGATTTACTCACGAACAAACAAAACACTGAAAAAAGCCCAACAATAACATTTTTAGGTTGTCTAAGTGACTTATATATTACGTTTAACCCGAGCAGCGAAACTCCGCGGTGATCTGAAAATGATGTGCCGGGAGTTGTGCCGTTCTCGGCCGCATCAGTAACCCTCGAGCTCCCGGCTAGCTGTCGAGCTGGTGGGTAGCAGACGCCTCTGAAAACGTCGAAGCACTTTTGCAAATATGGGATATCTTGATAAACCGAGCAGATATTTGATGTTTACACAACTACTTTCTCGCCTGAAAATATGTTAAAAGTTTATTTTGTGACCCAGAAAGATTAGTATGAGTAATTTTAAAACTTAGTAGCGGCCGCCATTGCTGGAAACTGGAGTTTGGCTGGGCCGCGCTATGAATTCTGGGATATGGTAGTAATTTGGACAGCCTTCGGCGCGTCGCTGTGACGTAATCGGTCTACAAATGCGGCCTCAGGAGGATGCAGCCCATGAATTGTATAATATAATCGCAGTATAATCGCAGCCTTTGCGGTTAGAAAATTGCACTTGATCATGTCGCGATATTATCGCAAATGCGATATATCGTTCAGCCCTAACTGAGATCCAGTAAAACTAGGACTGACATTTTTCCGCTGTCTGTATTCAGACATATGTCATTAAACACTTTGGTCAGAGCGGTTTCAGTGCTGTGGTTCTGTCTAAAACCTGACTGGAAGGCATCGTAGCAGTTATTCTGTGTTAAGAAGTAATTGAGCTGTTGAGAAACTGCTTTTTCAATGATCTTACTTAAAAATGGGAGATTTGAGATCGGCCTGTAGTTGTTCATTTGTGTCTTGTCAAGATTGTCCTTTTTCAGTATAGGTTTGATTACAGCAGTTTTTAGTGATTCTGGAAACACACCTGATAATAAAGAAAAGTTGATGATCTGTAACAGGTCTGACTCTAAAGTCTTTGAGACCTTTTTGAAAAAACTTGTTGGCAGGACATCTAAACAGCAGGAGGAGGAGTTCAGTTGACCTAAGATGTCCTCCAGGTCTTTGCTGTTAATCGGTTGAAACTGTTTCATGGTGTTTAAACAGTTTTTTGGTGGACACAGTACATATCCTGGATCTGCTGTTGATGTACCAATTGCTTGTCTAATTTTGTCTGTGAAGAATTTGGCAAAGTCATTGCAGGCCATGGTTGAATGAAGTTCAGCTGCCACTGGCACAGGAGGGTTTGTTAGCCTGTCAACTGTAGAAAATAAGACCCGAGCATTATGGCTGTTTTTAGTGATGATGTCAGAGAAGTAGGACCTCCTTGCATTCCTCAGTTGTAAATTATAATTGTGAAGTTTCTCTTTATAAATGTCATAATGAACCTGGAGGTTTGTTTTTCTCCATCTGCGCTCAGCTTTCCTACACTGTCTTTTTTCATTTTTCACCAGTGTGGAGTTTCTCCATGGAGACTTTTTCCTTCCAGAGATAACCTTCACCTTAATGGGAGCAATAGTGTCCATTACATTTAACATGTTAGCATTGAAGCTATTGACGAGCTCATTGAGTACAGGAACAAGCAAGGAGTACAGGAACGAATTATACCATTTGCAAAGAAAATGTAAAAAATTAAATGTCTAACTTTACTGCACAAAGAGATTACGTCTGATTGGATCTCGTCTGTCCAGAATATTGTCAGCTAGTTTTTTTCCGTTGATGAAAACATCATAGATTTTGTCATCATGTATTAGTTTTTATTCAATTTTCATCACAAAAAAAACTTTTTTTTAATCAATCATTAAAATTGAAGGGTGTGTGTGTGTGTGTGTGTGTGTGTGTGTGTGTGTGTGTGTGTGTGTGTGTGTGTGTGTGTGTGTGGATGCACACTACAGGATAAAAAAAGAAGCTCCACTGACCTTGGACACCCATTGTTCTCCTCTTTCTCTCTGTGTGGGTACCTGTGTGACTCGTGTGAGAGCGTTAATTTGTTAACACAGTCACACTTTGGGGATCAGCTTGCCTTTTGGAACAAAAAGTCCTTATAAGACAAAGTTTAAGCTCAAGCAGAATCATCAAGGCTGTACAAAATGCCTTTATGTTCAATATTATCTCCTCCAGTTGAAGCCAAGATGAGTCGCACATCAAATCTGATTGGAGGACATAGCTTTTGTTGACAACATGATTGGTATGTTAGTGGTAGGAATGATAGTTTGTGCACACTATTACATACAGAGTGCATTAAAAGTGGAAACCATTAAAAAAATAAAAAAGTATTTACTTAAAAAACACAAAAAATGGAAATCGCACTCCCTAATATAATGAGCCCAACAACAAGCCATAGATAAAATGAACTCAAAATTATTAAGTCTCTATAAGACCTATTGGCTGATTACTTACAGAATTTTTATAAAACAACCACAAGCATAAGGATTAGAAAAGTGGCATTACAATGGGAAAAATACAATAATATACAATAAGAAATATGAATGAATATAAATTTCATGAGAAAACTTGATTTTGGAGTTAGCACTCATGGCTCATTATTGCAGTTTGGTACTTGCTTCAGTCTCATGTGGTAACAGCCACTTAAAAGCTGAAATTTCTGTGTGTGGTGGTTATGGGTAAGGTCTCCATGAAACAAATATAAGGCTAACAAAAGCTCAAACATATGCTATCAGATTAAAAACTTCAGTTTTAGCTGCCACATATCAGCACGCATGCGTTGCACACTTGGACAAATGACACTTCCAGGCGTGCATGAGTTCAGAATCGTTCTCTTTACTTGCTCATTTGAAACTGCAAATACAAAACACAAGCACTTCAGTTCAACGTAGCTGCACTCTGCAGGCTATCTGTGCAGTAGAACACACAGGACCCCAAAGCTGCCTGATTCAGTGCCTGCATGAGCACCACCCGTGGGAATCATCATTCATCAGAATATCCTAGCTGGATTGCCAGTGAGCACAGTATGTGTCAGAAATAGTAATAAAGAACTGAATTCATAACGTAACAATGATAAGAACGCATGAAATTATGGAGGGGGGGGGGGGGCAATATCTATTACAATACTTCCATCTGCGTCCACCCATTACATGAGTCCCACACATGACCACAGTCAGAGTGGGGGATGAATTTCAATTGAGTGATTACAATAAGGAATAGTTACTCCTTTGTAGTTTGGATGTGTGTGTGAGTGAGTGTGCTTGAGCACGATGCAATACAGCTCTTACAAACCGTATGTATGTGTGTGACCATGAATATTCATGCTCAGGCATATTTGGGGATAAGGAGAAAGGAGTCATGCTTGGCTGGTACTTCATTACTTGGATTTGTTAGAGAAACTCACACAAATGCACAAAGCTTGTTTAAATGGTCTTAATCCAATTCTTGTAGGGAGTACACACAAACTTTCACTTTTTGGCTACACAAACACCCTCACACCTACACCAACAACCCACCTGGTGAAGATCACAAAGGACACAAATGCTTGCGTGCTTGTGTGTGCGTGTCTTTTTGTGTTCCGCGTGTTTGCTATAGACTTTGGACAGATTAAGTGCTTGTGAATTATTTAGTTGCGTTACTTGTGATTTACAGTATGGTGGCAGTGGCGGAGGGAAGGGAGGGTGGGTGTATGGACCAAACCTGCGTCAGTGTCATAATAATCAGCTTTGGAGGTGCGTGAATGTTTGAGAGAGCCTAACCCAGGTGGCAGATTCACCTCACCTGGCCGGATTAATTTTTAAGCTTGTTTTCCTTCTCTTGCTGTTTCTCTCTCTCTGATTGGTCATTTTCTTTTTTGGTTACATAACATAAACTTACTTCTTAGTTAGAGCTTTTGTGTGTTCAAGCTCCAATTTGGGATGACGTAGATAGGAACTGGTAAATGAACTGGTTCCGGGTCACACCCATTCATACAAGCACTTTTGTCCATGCTTACTAACATTTTCACACATTCACACTGCATTCTTGCGACTAGTTGCGTAGTGCCGAACAAGACTGTCTGAGTTCTTTGTGTTCACACACTTATTCAGTTCCCATTTAATAAATCAACATTAGTTTTGTAGCAACAACTTTCCAGTGTTCTTCTATAAGGATGTAAGGATATATACACAACACACACTGATAAAGTGATTCTGCCTGTTCAGTGCTGTGAAGATTTTGGGTTACAGCTTTCTCCAGAGGTGCTTAAACAACATGAGTGAGTTACTAAAGTCATTTGTCACAAGAAACCTGGCAAAGGAAAAAGTGAATAGAAACATCTCTTGAGAAAAATAACAGTTAAAACATTTTTTAAATTGTGGTTTGAAGGTTAAAACTTGATATTAGTTAAAGTTAGTATTATGTTTTAGTTAAAATAGTTAAACTTGCGGGTAACAATCAAGGAAATGTCCATGAATGTCCTCACAAAGACAGCCAAACAAGCATGCCCAGGTGAGCTGGTAGCAGTCAGTGTAGGGGGAAGGTTAGAAACAAATGACATCAGATTTAACACTGCATTTACTCATCAGTAGTCAATGTGGGAAGTGAGAGGTGGATGGAATGGATGGTTTTGGATGTAGAGTAAGACCAAAAAATGGACTGACATACATATTTCTCAAATTATGAGAAAGAAGATACAAGAGGACAAGCTAGCCACACATCCCTGAATATGTCCATTCCAGAGGCCTCAATGTAAGTAAATGAAAGCAATAGTTTCTGTGATGTTTCTTTGCTTTTGATCTTATGAGACCAAATCAAACAGTGGGGTACATGATGTATATTTTAAAACTTCTGAAAAAAAATTCTAGAAATGGCTTTGCTTTGATTTGAAAAATGTGACGCAGGATTCTTGGGATCAGATTTATCAATATTGGTGAATCCCTAATGCGAAAGGACAGAGAGAGGATGGAGGAATGGTTGGGGTGGGGGGAGGGTGATTAAAGAAGCAGGAAGGGTAGACACGAGAGATAGAGCAAGCCTGAAATTTAAAAAAAAAAAAAAAAAGAAGAAGAAGAGATTGGGGGGACAGCATAGAGATCAAAATGACTGCGAAGACATGCAAGGCGGAAACGGAGAAGTGAGGTTTGCTAGAAGTAAGGAGTGAATGAAGAGAAGGATGAAGGAAATGGGGCTATGAAGGAAGGAAGGACGAATGGCAGGCACCGGCAATTTTTCAAGATACTTTTAAATGTATTTTAATGAGGAATATTCCACTTCATGTGTCAGTACTGCAGTGACAAAAAACAGAAAATGCTCGAGTCGACCCACCAAGAGGGAACTTGGAGAGTGAGGGAGCGAGTTAAGAAGTGTTTCCAGAGGAGAACAATTAAAAGCCAAATATAATCTCCCTCTTGCCTATGGACAGCTTTTAATGTGAATATTGGAGCGCTGATGACGCAGAGAGGAGCTCTGCACCCAGGGGAAACCTCTCCCCCTCTCTGGTCCTGACTTTTGAAGCTTTCTGAGTGCAGACAAACAGAAGACACTGTGTGCATTCTAACAATGCTGTTTATCGTATTAAAGCTGACTCCTTCTACTTGTTTTGAGATGAGGTTTTACCTGTTCACGCTCTTACCAAAACTTCTCGTTGGCACTTTCAATCACAACAGTAAATTGTAGGTGTGCTAAAGACACGCTAACTGGCACATTAAATAAACTGTAAGAAAAATTAGGGAGCAGGTTTTGTGTGTGTTCTGAAATAAAAGGAAAGGTAAGCCTTTTTTCAGACTTGAAGCTGAGTAAATGTACACCTGTATTTCATTGCAACACATCTTGAAGGACCAGGATACTTACGAAGAAGAATACTTGACCCTGTAAAGCCAGAACTATTAAATATTTGCTAGAAAGTTTATTTCTTTTTAAACTGGAGTGCTTATTGACAATTTTTGAAAGAAGAAATAAAATATTAAGTATAATTTTTGCTACATCTGACATTTTTGTGGTGTATGTACTGTATATGAAAGATGTACATAGTCACTGTGAAGTCCAGTTTAGCATTTCACATGTGTCCTGCAAGGTCACTGGCCATTCTGTAGCAACCTGTCTATCAGAAGTTGGGGCCCACTCTAACTAATAATACCACTTTATCCTCCTTTTTTATTCTTTTGGTGACTATAATTTACAATATGAACATCATATTATAGTAAATAAAACATGAAACCAGTAACTGACTCATCAGGAATGTGTTTGTTGACGTCATAGAACAAAATGAGCTGTCATTTCCTGATAAACTGTACAGACTTCTTTTTGCTCCTAGAGAGGTTGCCCCCTGCTGGGCATTAAACAGAATGCATTGTCTACAGACATCTTCAATATACAGTCTATGAAAGTCCATTTGCATTAGGAGTTGTAACAGTGTTTAGTTGATTTGTACATGTCACAGTAGCATGAGCATGAACATTGCGTTCATGCTCATGCTACTGTGACTCAGTGTTTCCTAGCAGAAAAACTGAAGTGTAATGAAATGATCGTTGTTATACGTCCATATCTTTAAAAACGTGGCTTCATACTCACATTTTTTCTTCTCTTATGTATTACAATGATCTAAATCAGGTATTACATCACTGCACTTTTTTCTGACTGGCATTATAGCATCTTATCAGCACCTTGTTATGAGCCAGTACCCTGGTTAGGCTGTCTCTACAGTTGTAAAGATGTTTTGCTGTTTCCTGTAGCTACAAAGCAACTAAATATCTTGTTGCCTACATATGGCTGAATGTAATTAAGAAAAACAGTAATTTTTGCCTCTTGTCGAGCTGTTTGGGCACACTTGTTGCAATATTATGGAGCTGCTATGCACTTTATTTGTCATTAAAGCAGATGGGACGGAACTAAACACTGTTTTTCCATTTCTTAGTGAGATCATGATTTGAGTGAGGATACTCTAAACTGAAAACACATGGACACAAGCAGTGACCAAGGCTTAAAAAAATAATTCAGCACACATTTTGGCATGTGATTGCAGTAGTTAATGCAGATAATAAAAGCTTTTGTACAACTTCAGGTATTTGTTTCAGAAACTTCTGTACTATTTTGTATCCACAGCTTTCAGATATTTCAGTTATCATCACATAGCTTCTAGATACACGTCAGAATCTCTTGATCCAGACATAGAAAAGTGCCAGTGCTTGAAGTACACTGCAATCCAGTGTTGCTGCCAGTCAAAGCCTTTTTGTGTCTACATTTGGCTATCAAAGCTTGCCGTATTTCGTGTGAAAAATATTAGTATAAATGTTGTGAAACTCTCCCGGCAGAGGCTTCCTGGAGACACTGAGAAGACTTTCTACACCGGTGGATGACACAGCACCGTGGGCTGTGTAAAGGTGCACAACAAACTAAAAATACCATGCAGGTTAGATAAAACCCTGTAGATTGTTAGGTTGCTACAATATGTGTAATGTTCATGCAAAAACATATTTCAAAAATAGTTTGCAACATAATTGGTTGCATGTGTAAGACAGTGTGAGTCAAAGGTGCCGGGCCTGGAAGCTCTGCTCATAGATAATGCAATTGCAAGTATAAAAAAAAAATCCTACCATATAAATATATAATGAGCTGATTCTGTCCCCTTGTAGTAACATGAATGAGCTGTGACACACACTGAGTGACTGCGGAGGCAGTTTGACAGACAGCAGCAGCAGCAACATAGAAGTAATTCCTGGTCAGGTAAGCTAGTATGCAGGGCTGAATGGAGTCTCCAGAGACTCCACTGAGCAGAGTAAGGGGACAGATGGGATTCATTTATCATTTATCCCCATCGGTGGGACTTTTTTTGTCCCTTTTACCCCACTGTGTTACACTCCCACGGGAACCTCATCCCATCCGCCTCCTGGTCTTTATTTTTCTCTGACATCAGCAGCAGCGTGAGATGATCAAGGCTGATAAAGATGATGACGATGATCATAAGTTTGCAAAAAGAGAAGGTGTGTGCACATCGAGAGCTATATTTAGATCAACAGTGTCTGAATTATAGCTCCTAAAAACGTTTTATTGTTGGACTGAAAAGAGGAAGCGGACTGACTCAGTTCTGTGGTCCACACAACAAAACACATATACAGAACGTGTATTCAGAATAGGTGAATGAAATTTTGCTCTCACAACAAAAATCTAACTATTAATTATTTTTCTGAAAGAGGAAAAAGAGAAGCAGCATTTATATTTAGTCCAAGCCAGACATTTATAAAAGAGCTTTAAAAATCGCTGATGAAGCTGACCTTCTGTAGTCCATTAAAACATTTTAGAGCTTTAATTCAAAGACATCACTTTTGCCCCCCTTTAAAGGGATAATCCACCTATTTTCCCAATCAGGGTTTGAAAACAGCTGTAATATGTCTTTTTACAAACTGTGGATTGTAATTTATTAAATATACATGACAAGTAATGCTGAATAAAAGATAGCATATGTTGCATCAAGGACAATTCTGTTTTACCAATCTTTGCAATTTCCTTAACAAATTCTAGTATAGCCGCTTTGAATTAATATTTTCCCAATTAATGTACTTAAAAGTCTTTGCACATGTCTCACTTTACAACATGGGAACTATTATTTATCTTAAATATCTACCGTTGCATTACTTTACAAGTAACCCGATTGAGCTAAGGGGACTAAATGGGTGGAAAGAAATGGAGAGATGCACCCAGACCTCACTCATTGCACGATGTGAGTTTGCGTAACGAACCCTTATCCAGCTGTGGGAAAAATACTCTCACTAAGCAGCACTAATTCAAGCTTTCGGCTGCGAGCTCTCTCTGAGCAGATCGCTCCCGCAGCTGCAGCACATGCTCTGCTGGATGCTCGAGATGAGCGAGTTAAGGCTACGGGACCCCCTCATTTAAGATCAGACACGAGGCATACAGAGAACTCTAACAGCTTAACATCTACATACATCCACATCACCTAAGATCATTAATCTAAAGCTCTAAAAAGTCAGGACGTGTGCCGTCCTGTTACGCACAGAGTCTCGAATCCCCTCTCGAATTACTCAAAATTCTCCCAAATGCAATGCTCAAGTTTTTACACTGTTCGCGCACACAAGTTGCGACATAGTCACTTAAATTTCAGTACTCACTCAGAAGCAGAGCAACAGGCAAGAAGAGCAAGCACGCAGAGTTCATCAGAGATGTCATGCTGACCCCACAGTTCGTCCTCCGACCTCACAAGTTTCAAGTTTGCACCGGAAATTCCAAAGTTTTCCTTTGTTTTATCTTTTAGTTTTTCAAAGAAAAGAAGAGTCCCGATGTCGCTCCCCCGCTGCCGGTCAAAGTGTTCTCCTCCCGTCCTCGTTGCAGCTCTGTACTCCAGCGAGCATCCACGGCGCGCTCATCCGCTGCGCTGAAGGGGAGGGCGCGTCCGTGTAAAAGAGGGGGAGGAGGAGGAAGGTCTACAGCAGAGTCCCCGATGAGGTGCAAGGATGCTCTGAATTATCAGCACAAGGCGTTTAAAATGACCAAGGAACCACTACCAACTTCTTTCTATACACTTTACTTCAGTGGTTTCCAACATAGGGGGCTGGAGCTCTCTAGGAGGCCAGGAGACAAATGTGAAGGGCCAAGATTAGTGAAGGAGGGAAAGAAAGTTTAAATTCCTGGTTTGGTGTGTTTCTTTAGACAGATTATCTGCTTAAAAGTTCTTTAAATTGAAAGAAAAAAGAAGTGTCACTGCAATATTAAAGCCAGTGATCAGTAATCTGAAAAACGTCCCAGCAATCGATGTGATATATTATTATTATTAGACAGCTGTAGGTTGGTTCCCAGCCAAAGGGGGGTTGTATCCTCAGAAGCTGAGGAACTGTGAGATGATTAATGATTTCCAACTCTTTACTTTGTAAAGTAATGCACAATTTTGTCTTCATGAGGCTCGTGATTTAACAGAACAATCTAGTAAGGGAAGGATGTTTGTTCTAGTGCAGAGGTGGGCAACTCCAGGCCTCGAGGGCCGGTGTCCTGCAGGTTTTAGATCTCACCCTGGGTCAACACACCTAAATCAAATGATTAGTTCATTGCCAGGCCTCTGGAGAACTACTGAATCAGCTGTGTTGGATCAAGGACACATCTAAAACCTGCAGGACACCGTCCCTCGAGGCCTGGAGTTGCCCACCCCTGTTCTAGCGGTACAGCAAAAACTCATGGAAAACGGTCACATGTTTTTGTACAGGTTTATGAGCCAAAACCCATGAAGTCTTTTATCCCAGGTTCTTTTTTTTTTTTCCTACTAAACTTTCACATTAAAGTGACAAAAAACTGAAACATTCTCATTTAAAATCCCTCAACAGTAATTTAATGGTTGCTGCTAACTTTTGTTGGAGGTCCATCACTATATATCTGCTATAGGAAGTAGCCTGACCTTCCCACAGACACACCAAGACACCTGAATTTGAACACGTTTTGTTTTTTTTATTCCAAAATGTTTGGGGTAAAACAAACCGTAAAAGATACAACATAATTAACCAAGCAGAGGGAAATGAACACAATGGAAAGAGAAAAAAAAAATCCACATTAACTTCTGTTCTGTTTCTCATGCAGAGCTCCCAGTGAACTGCTAAGTAGTCAAAATTCTTTCTTCTTCAAACACTGAAATGAGAGTTCAAATGTCCGTACTGATCACCTGCCTCCGGACAAATGTTTGCAAAGAAAACATACAGCTTCTCCTCCGCTGTGGTGCCTGAGCCTTCCCACATATTTCAGTGACATAAATGATTGTAAAACTTAGATGGATCAGGGGTGTGTGTGTGTGTGTGTGTGTGTGTGTGCGCGCACGCGCAAGTTATCATCCAAAACAGGTAAATTACAGTAAGGCACTTTGCTAGTCAAACCCAACAGATTCTGAACAAACACTTGAAATGAACTGAACTTTTATTTTACAATCAGCAATTCAGTGCAGCCACCCAGTCATGAAACAATGAGGTGTGTGAATGGGATCTACACAAAATATTATACACTTTGAACTCAGTGTAAATGTGAACAAATGGTGCGCTTACAATCTAAAGGCGGGCTTTTCATTGATACTGAAAGAGCAGGAATGACTTCTGGATTCAAAGCCTAAATTTCAAGCAGGATGGATGTCCAAGTGCTGCCTCCTAGAGCCTAAGAGAAGTCACTGCACATTGAGTTTACAAGCAATATTTGCAATTGCCAGGTAAAACAACAGGATCTGTAACATTTAATGTTTACCAAGGTTCCTTTTTTTTCCAATTATTAAGCTACTTTGACAAGTTTTAACGCAAGTATACCGGTACATGGCTTACAAATACTAAATGTTTATATAAAAAAGGGAAGAAAAAAACATGGGGAGAAGTCTGTGGACAGAGCTGTACATGTGGACGGCTGCCGGCTTCAATATTGAGCTCCAAACATTTCAGGTTTTGAAGGGGAATTCTTTACAGCCTGGAAGACCTCTGCAAACATTTCTTACACTCAATGTATCCTTCAGAAAATCCTCTTTAGAGTGATTTCTAAAACCAAAGCAGATGAAAAAGTCATGAGTAAATTGCATTATTGTCTATCAAAAAGGTTTATAGTGTTGATTCTCTTCAAAGATCTAGTCTGGCAAGGGCCAAACAAATAGGAGACCTATTTCTTAATAGGTTGGAGACCTATTAAGAAACAGCTCATAGGAAATATGCCACCAACGAAGAAAAAGAAAATTGGCTTTGGGTGGTACATATTCTTTTGGTTGCCAGGATTAGCTTCAAAAAGAAAAAAAAGAAAAGAAAGAAAAAGCAAAGAAAAACTGAACTAAGGGAGGATAATCCTACGACTACCAAATTCCAGGCTTTAGCAGAAGGATGCTGGTCTGTGTGGAAGAAAGTAACAATGTGTACAAGCCTGCTGTTTGCTCTTAAGGCCAAAATAGAAGGCGACATTTTGAGGCAAAGCATGTTTTCTTTCTGTTGCTCAGAAGTAGCCCCCTGCATCAAAACTTGTTCAGCATCCCAAAACATGCCTGGCAGGTAGCTTAGAGGAAACAGCACAACAAAAGGAACAGCCCCGTCTGGCCTCACATGGACCACTCGGCTGGACATTCTTCAAGTCTTATGCACGTCTGGATGATGTAAAATCAAACTGTGTCAGGTTGTTTGTATGTTTTTTTCTCATTCTTGTTTTTTCAGTTGTTGTTGTTAAGGGGGATGAAAGAATCTCAGCGCTCTCTTGCTGTCATGGCTGAGACAGTCTTGATGGAAGAGACGACCACCAGGTCTCTTGGGTCAATAAAGCAGCTGTAACAAAGGTCTGGATGTAGCTACAGTGAACTTAAGAGTCTCTGAACATAAATCAACAGTAAGCTTTCACCCCAGACCATTATTGTCTTGAAGAAAACAACAAAAAGAAAAAAGAACCAAAAAACTGAGAAACTAAAAACTGTCCATTTCTTGACTTGACACTTCACTGGTGCAGAAAAGGGGGAAGGAGGAGAAATGAAACAAGGAGAGACGCATCCTGATCAGGATCCAAGAAACTGGAGAAGCTGTCCTTGGTACTTTCTCCTCTGAAACACTACCAGGGGGGGGAAACAACAACAAAAAAACGGTGGACATATGATCGGTATCAAGAGGAAAACCACTCTTTGGCAGCAGCCTTTAAACCGACAACTAGTGGTTGACGAGTCCCTGTAGCATCATCATCAGGCGCCGCGCCCTCTTGCTGAGCGGGCTGTGGGGGTCCTGCTGCAGGAAGGCAAAGAGCTTTGGTCTGACCTGGGCCAGCACGGACGACATGTGGTCTCTGGTCAGGGGGTCGCTGTGGTCCAGATTCATTACCGCATCCTCCAGGTAGCTAAAATGGAGGGAAAGAGAAAGAGGTCAGATAACAATGAACACCTACAGAGGCAATGGCAGGCTCAAGGAAAAGAAAGCGTTTGTGGTCATTTGGTGGAAAAAAAATTGGAAAATTTAAAGGTTTGCATATACAACCTGAAACTTCATTCCATCAGCAGTAAGTTATTAACATATAAAAGCACCAGAAGGACAATTTGCACAAATGACAATTTTGGGGCTTTTGAGTAGGGATGCCAAAATCATTTAACATTGAGGGCCACATACAGCCAACCTTGATGTTAAGTGGGCCAGACCAGTGAAAATGCATTTTCTGACAATGTAAAACATGTTTAACTGCACATTTAATCCCTGAGATAGCTTAATATAAGACAAAGTAGTACAATTTAAATGGCACATCTGAGTATTTTTCTACATGATTAATGTGTAAAATTACAGAGGGTTCTGGTAGCTCACAACCCAGATTGTCCCATATTTATAAAACAGTTTTTGTTGATTATTGTTGTTTTTAAAACTGAAATTTCTATAGTAGACACTAAAGTAATGACAGTAAAACTTTTCTGTCATTTAATTGTCATCTATTACTTATTTATTTTGGTGTAGTATGCATGGCCGTGAGAGAGGTCTTTAGTAGCACGAAAAGCTACAAAACGTGTAAAAACAAAAAAAATACTATTAAAAGTAAAAACAAATGTATGCCCTCTTCCACATTTTGTAAAGCTGTCCAGTGGGCCAGATTGGAGTCTTTAATGGGCCAATTCTGGCCCCCGGGCCTTATGTCTGACACCCCTGCTTCAGAAGGAGAGCAAGCCGAGTTCTCATTTTGCTTTCAAAGTTTGAATGTCAAGCCTGTGAACATTGTGCTTTCATCAAACTGCCCAGCAGAAATCAGCATCACCTGCCTCCTGTCCTCTCGCTCGGGATGCACTACACTTAACTCCTGAATTAATTGTAAGAGTCAGACATCTGGTGGTGAGAGTGTCCAGCTGTACAGTGGAAATGACCATTCATCACAGTGTCCGGAGTGCTACCTGATCCCAGTCTAACATTAGAGCTGTTCCCATGTTGCCAGTTGGTCTCCTGCCAGAGCCCCACAACACACACTGCAGGTCTATCAAATCCCCCTCAGCACTGCCAGCACACTGTTTAAAGGGGCTTTTAATGTCACTGCACATATCAGCACAGATACCATATGTCTCTCTGAAAGTTAATGTCTTGCCGAAGTTAATTTGGCTGTAACTGCATTTTGTCAAACACCTCAAAACCACATATTTAATTGTTTTTCCACGCTGCCTCAATTGTTCTCGTATTCATTTGTGCAACAGTGTGTACTTCACAGCTAGCTAATGATGCAGCTAAGAGCACAGATTTTGTGCATAATGACACCCTCTGTAGTCCCAACAATCCTAGCTGTGCTTTGGGAATCTTTTATGAGCTTCTTCTGAAATACTTCTAATCACAAGTCCTGAAAACGAAGCCTGAAGACAGCTCTGTGGTATCTTTACCCGGATGTGAACTACAATTTACTCCACATATACTGTGTACTTAACAGTCTGATTTATTTTTGCTCATGAGTGAAAGCTTTCCTTCATAATTAAAGTTAGCCAGCAGTTAACACCAGAAACAATGGTGTTAACTGCTTATAATCTATTTTTTTTTTAAATTTAAAATAAAACTCAGAGCTATGATTTTCTCAGTCTTAATAAGGTTTCTATAGTGCACTCTTCTCTGCTGATGGCACACAAAGGTCCACATTAGCAGCTGTAGTGTAAACTGAGAAACAAACAGATGATGTGGACACAGCACGATGCTGTAAAGGGACTCAGAGACAAAGAGGTTTTCAGGGAGAAATGGGTATGAGAGGACAAGCTCTTCTCAGAAGAGAGGGGCACAGTGAGAGTGCTTTCTGATGTCGGGCTATCCATGAATATTCTAAATGATAAAAATCACAAAGGGAACAAAAAATCAGCTATTTGACTGTAAAAACTATAATTCAGTTGCGAGGAGGGGAAAAAAGCAGCACTACTGGGTCCTGTCTTGCTCTGAGCTGCACCAAAAGCTGAGTTTCTACCAAAAAAAAAAAAAAGTTGCCAGGGGCATTGAAAGAGGATAATCCACCTCTGATACTTTATGCTGTGTGGCACAGTGGGGAAAGCTGCGTCTCTCTCACTGCTTCAGACAAGATACAATACCACGTGTACAGGGAGAGAGCTGAAGGATTTATCCTACTAAATTTGCAGAATATACAGATATCAGGTGAAAAAGTGCAAGTAAAGTCTGTTAAGTCTTAATAGAATATAATAGAATATAATATATATTCTATTCTTAACCTAATTGATTCACTAACTTTGTGATGTGCAATTATCCAAACCTTTGCCTATAGAAGCAGTTGCAGAATGAGCTTTTTGGTCATATCTGCCTTTCATCTTCTTATATGACAAACTGAAACAAGAAAAATCAAAAAGAGGACCAAAAAAAAAACAAAACAAAAAGTACAAAACTGAACTACATGGGGGGGGGGGGGGGGGGGGGAAGATACAAGGACGCAGCAAGAACAGAACAATAGAGTGCATCCAAAAACTGCGATGCTATTCATGGGATCATCGGCGTTCCCAGGATAGCCATGCAGCAGGGCTACAGACGGAGCCGGGTGATGGGGTCAGCACTTTAGCACCGTTTAGCACGTGGGAGATGGGGAGTAATGAACATACAAAACAGATTAGATGGGCAGCAAAAGTTTAGACAAAGACAAGCTTTATTACTGACTGAGGGGAGCATAAGAGCCGGCGTGTGTGGGAGAGAAGACATCGCATGCAATTCAAAAGTTATAATTAAGACGTTATGTGATGACATAAACCTGCACAGTTCACGGGTTTTTGATTAAAATCTATGACGTTTTCCAAAATTACAAGTTATGCCTGCTGTATCACAGGACAGGTCTTACATCAAACTACAATGGTGTGAGACAATAATGAAATTATGATATCCTGCAATGAAGAGTAAGAGTGCTCAAACTGTGCATTGTCTTTAAAGTGGAGACAGTGCATGGATTTTTAGTATTCAAACATCACAGGATTTTTTATTCACTTTTATTTAGTGAATGTCTCCTTTTAGTTAAACTTCATGCTACTTAATGGTTATTCAGAATTTAGACTTAGCATTCCAAAACTGGAGCTACCTCCACACAGCAAGGCCAAGTAATGTTTGGGAGTTATGATAAAAATGTGCATTTAATGTAGTGTGCATATCCCATGCTATTAAAAATGTGTCTGTTGTTATTGAGGTTTATATCAATAAGTAAGCTGGATAAATTTTATAACTGATAACTTAAAAAGAAGGGGTAGGATTAAATAAGTGTTTCCTTGTTCTCACTCCTTTTGGATACGTAAACTAAATCAGATTCAGTGGAGCACTGTAGTGTATTTTGCTTTATTTTTATATGCTTTACTATTTTTTCCTAAATGACTATGTATATTATGTACTTGATCAAAATAAATAGGAAAAACAAAGATTTTTTAAAGTTTTTCAGCACTACAGATGTTGGAAAAATGCAAGAATAATAAAGCTATATTTAAAGTGGTCAAAGGAGCTTGCAAAGAAAAGCGTCTGGACTTCTTTAAATTACTTGAAGACGTTTCACCTCTCATCCGAGAAGCTTCTTCAGTTCTAAGGTCAAATGGTGGAGAGTCCCAGATATAAACCTAGTGGGAGTAACCCCCCACAGAGGGACAAAAGGACCCTCTAATCGCCTGAGCCAAGGTGTGAAACTGGGTGTGGGTCCCAATCAGCCAGAGTTTCGGGTGAGTTCATTGTGAAACCTGGCCCCACCTTATCATGCGAATTCCTGAGATCAGATGGCCCAGGATGTGAGTGGGCGTTAAGGCGTCTGGGGAGGCATCTCAAAACTGGATTATAGATGGCAGAGAGTTGGTGTCGTAAACCACCGCCTCTGTTCAAAGATGGTCGCTCACAGTGGACATAGATGGCTTCTTTCACTCCTCTTTCAAACCATCTGTCCCTCTCTGTCCAAAATGTGAACATTGGCATCCTTGAAAGAGTGTCCTTTATCCTTAAGATGCAGATGGACTGCTGTGTTGTGCCATGCGCTTGTGAAGTGGCTGTTTGGTCTCTCCAATGTAGAGGTCTGGGCATTCCTTGATGTACTGTATCGCATACACCACATTGTTAAGTCTGTGTTTTGGCGTTTTGTCTTTCGGGTGAACCAATTTTTGTCTGAGCGTGTTGCTGGGTCTGAAATACACTGGGATGTCATGCTTGGAGAAAACTCCTGAGTTTTTCTGATACACCGGCTACATAGGGGATGACAATGTTGTTGCGTCTGTCCTTCTTATCCTCCCTCGCTGGTGTCTGGTCTTCTTTTCTGTGCCTCTTTGCTGACTTTAAGAACGCCCATTTAGGATAGCCGCACGTTTTGAGTGCTTCCTTTACATGTGTGTGTTCCTTCTTTTTTCCTTCAGGCTTAGAGAGAACATGTTCTGCCCGGTGGTGTAGGGTCCTGATTACCCCAAGTTTGTGTTCCAGAGGGTGATGGGAGTCAAAGAGGAGGTACTGGTCCGTGTGTGTGAGCTTCCGGTAAACTTCAATGTTGATCGACTACAAGAAGACAGCTCCTTGGAGGACAGGACCAACTTCACACCCAATCAGATTTGCACACTGTTAGACCTCTGCCTCACCACTACATATTTCAAATACAACGAGGGTTTCTACAGACAAAAACATGGCTGTGCCATGGGCTCCCCCGTGTCACCTATTGTAGCCAACCTTTACATGGAGGAAGTGGAAAGAAAGGCTCTTGGCTTTTTCAAAGGAAGAGTACCCAGCCACTGGTACAGATATGTAGACGACACCTGGGTCAAAATCAAAACACAAGAAGTGGAATCCTTCACTGCGCACATTAACGCTGTGGATAAAAACATCAAGTTCACCAGGGAAGACACAAAGGACAACTGTTTGCCTTTCCTGGACTGCGCCATGCACATTGAAGAGAATGGCAACCTCAACATCGAAGTTTACCGGAAGCTCACACACACGGCCCAGTACCTCCTCTTTGACTCCCACCACCCTCTGGAACACAAACTTGGAGTAATTAGGACCCTACACCACCGGGCAGAACATGTTCCCTCTAAGCCTGAAGGGAAAAAGAAGGAACACACACATGTAAAGGAAGCACTTAAAACGTGCGGCTATCCTAAATGGGCGTTCTTAAAGTCAGCAAAGAGGCACAGAAAAGAAGACCAGACACCAGCGAGGGAGGATAAGAAGGACAGACGCAACAACATTGTCATCCCCTATGTAGCCGGTGTATCAGAAAAACTCAGGAGAGTTTTCTCCAAGCATGACATCCCGGTGCATTTCAGACCAAGCAACACGCTCAGACAAAAACTGGTTCACCCGAAAGACAAAACGCCAAAACACAGACTTAACAATGTGGTGTATGCGGTACAGTGCAGCAAGGAATGCCCAGACCTCTACATTGGAGAGACCAAACAGCCACTTCACAAGCGCATGGCACAACACAGCAGTCCATCTGCATCTTAAGGATAAAGGACACTCTTTCGAGGATGCCAATGTTCACATTTTGGACAGAGAGGACAGATGGTTTGAAAGAGGAGTGAAAGAAGCCATCTATGTCCACTGTGAGCGACCATCTTTGAACAGAGGCGGTGGTTTACGACACCAACTCTCTGCCATCTATAATCCAGTTTTGAGATGCCTCCCCAGACGCCTTAACGCCCACTCACATCCTGGGCCATCTGATCTCAGGAATTCGCATGATAAGGTGGGGCCAGGTTTCACAATGAACTCACCCGAAACTCTGGCTGATTGGGACCCACACCCAGTTTCACACCTTGGCTCAGGCGATTAGAGGATCATCAGGGGGTCCTTTTGTCCCTCTGTGGGGGGTTACTCCCACTAGGTTTATATCTGGGACTCTCCACCATTTGACCTTAGAACTGAAGAAGCTTCTCGGATGAGAGGCGAAACGTCTTCAAGTAATTTAAAGAAGTCCAGACGCCTTTCTTTGCAAGCTCCTTTGACTACGATGACCTGGATGACTGAGAACCTTCACAGACATATATTTAAAGTGCAAATAATAGCACAACATTCCTGAGAATTTATGAATCATATTTAGTCATCTTTATGTTTAGGAACGAGTGGACTTGAGAACAAGGCTCAGTGCTTCTGATAGAGGTAGCAAACCCAAGGTTAACCTTCAGCTTGAGTTTCCTTCGTCATCATTTTTCAATTACTGGAGGGTAGCTTCACATTAGACGCCTAAATCTAATAAAAATAAACCGGAAGGCACACCTTAAAGTTATATAAGATGCTAGATTTGACATTTTACCTTGCTGATCTGGCCTGAGGTCTTCTTTTTTTCCCCTTTTCTTTTAAGTTTCAGTGATGTCAAAGAGAATTCATGTGGCTAGGTCAGGGGTGGGCAATTCCAGGCCTCGAGGGCCGGTGTCCTGCAGGGTTTTAGATCTCACCTTGGGTCAACACACCTGAATCACATGATTAGTTCATTACCAGGACTCTGGAGAACTTCAGGACATGTTGAGGAGCTAATTTAGCCATTTAAATCAGCTGTGTTGGTTCAAGGACACATCTAAAACCTGCAGTGACACCGGCCCACGAGGCCTGGAGTTGCCCACCCCTGGGCTAGATGCTGCACCGATTCTTTTTGATGGAGAGATCATTAGTCCAGAAGTTCAACAACTGGTTGAAACTTACATTTGTCCCATTTTTACTTCTGCTTTTCATAACCGGAGACAAAGTGCTTCCTTATTCATCTTATGTTACTGTTAATTACAAATAAACATTTATGAATCTGGAAAAAATACAGCCTTGATCAGTTGCCAGTTACATAAAGCTAAATTTTCTAACTGACAATACACAAATCTCTCTGCTACTGAAGCATCTGCCTCCTTCAGAGATACTGTAGTCATGCTGAGCCTGGTCCTGTGTACTGTAGCATGCAGCCCTGAGCACTGCTGAGTTTACCTATTCTTAGGCTGAAAGTGATTACCCTGATATTCCTAATAACCCAGAATAAATAAAGACTCTTAACATGTATTGTGATTGCCAGTTCAGAAAAACAAGAGCAACTAGTGGAAAAAAGTTTGGTATAATACCACCTGCTGTACTTTATATGATCCACCAACCTGTCTGCCCAGAAACAACAGGCCAATGGGGATGCCACAACATCTACCCAGAGACCTTTGTGTTACACCTGAAACTGAAATGTTAAGGTCTGTTCTGAGCAAGCATGAAAGCAAATCATTTTTTTCAGTGTAGTTTTATTCACTTCCAATTTTTTGTTTAATGGTTCAGCCTTTGTTCAGTCATTATGACATTAGTCTAATCCCAAACCCAAACACAGAGAAGACTCACATCCACTAAAATCTGTGAACGGTCATATCTCACTGAACAACTACAGTGTAAGCCCAACTGTGTCTACCGTCTTCTGGCTTTCTGTGTCTGTTTACATATTACATGCAAATTAATGAAAAAGGATGTGTTCTCTTTGACTCCAGAAAAAAAAAGAAAGAAAGAAAAGCCTACTGTAAATCTGTACCTAGCTGCCAAAAATGACAACCTTTGTTTACTCACCTGATTTTGAGCTCAGAGCGAGTTGTGAGGTTGGAAGAAAGCTGCTGGATGAGAGAAAGCAGCACGGGCTGGCTTAGAGGGCAGGGGTGTTGTCCGAACACCTGCTGAGAGTCGATGGTCTCACACACATACAAGACCAAATTCAGATCAGTCGCTGACAGAGCCTGTAGAGTAAACCAAGACGGGGGGTTACCAATTTAACCACTTATATAAATATTTGCACCTGAATTTAAGTTTAAGTATCTCTTTCCATACAATAAGCCTCTTAAGGAAAGGTGCACTCCATCAACAAGCAAGTTATTAATGCAGCATTTCAGTGTCAGTCCCATCCTGACTTTGAAAGCTGGATTGAGAATAGGTAACAATGGGCCGATCAATTCAATTCTATGTCGTCTGTGAAGGTTCTCAATCATCCAGGTCATCGTCGTCTGCGCCTGGACTTCTTTAAGTTTCAATTCTACGTCATTTTCCGTTTCCAAAACATGAGATCCTCAAAAGTTGTGAGCAAGAGATCTAACATAATATGAAGGAAGCCAACAATCAAGGCTGAGCAGTTTGGAGGTACTTTGCATCAGCTACACCAAATGAGATGGCATGACCAAGCTCAGACAAAGCTTTCCATGCTAAAATTTAATATTAATTCCAACCACAAAACTACTAGATGTGTTTATAACACAAAATCTTTTAAACATTGCAGAAAATTAGTAATTTTAACTAGCATGTAAGCTTAGACGGGGTAGTTTTTCAGCTTAAAAGTAGAGGGGCAACGTGTTTTACCACAATTCAAAGCATTTTCACATACAAAGTCACTTAGGAGTAAATACAAGCATAATGAATGCCTGCAGCACAACTAATGCACTGGTGGGGTTTGCAAGTGGGACTGTGGAGTAGTTGCAGGATAATGGCTTTCTCGGCCCTGGTGGACATACATGCATATGAGAGTTATAGTGAGTTGTTGCCTGCATTAATTAGTAGTTGGAAAACACAGCTCAGCTGCAGAGGAAGCTGCAGTGCAACCTTTAAGCCTGGTTACATCAGTGTGTGCGTGTTACCTGCTGGAAAGCCTGATTGAGTTGGCCCTGCTGGAGGAGCTGCAGGATGTTCGTCTGCTGTGTCTGGTAGTCTAAATGTGCTGTGGGAACTGGTGTGCTGGCCGCCGACCTCATTGCCTGCATGATGCTGGAGGTGACCACTGCCTGCTGCTCCTTCATCGCTAGGCTCACCTCACCTTTGACAATCCGCTGCACATGGCTAAGAATAGACTCCTGCAAGCTGAGCAGGGAAAAGAAGGACAGTTATCCTCCAAGTTGCATGAATCTTAAACAAATACGCTGCAGTCTATTTTTGCGCTTTGGGGAAAATCCTTGCCCTTAACCTACAAGATATTGGCTTAAAAACTGACTCTGCACAGTTTGGCGTTGTCATTTCCTTTTCAAGAGTTTTAGTGGGCCAGCTATTTTCTCTCTGCTCTGCTCCTGACAATCTATAAACTCTAGAGGCCTTGAAATTAATTGCAGGGGGAACAAGAGACCTGATCGAATTGATGTTCTTACATTAGCCCCAGGATTAAGCTTTGCTTGTTTTTACTCTCCAATCTATTACACACTTGCTCAATATGCAGTAAGTAAAGCCATAGTGGTACATAGGTATTTGCTGGTATGCGTAGCTGAAGTTCAAAATGTCCACTTGGTATGTAAGTCAACGCTGCAAGATCAATAAATGTGAACAACATCACTCAACAACAGGACTGTTTTAAATACTGATTTGCAAGACCATATTTTTTTAATGCTGTAACGGAAGTAAAAGAATAATCAAGTGTTAAGTGACAAACTAGAAAAGTAAAAGGTAAAGTAAACAGTTTTGGGAAGATTCATTTACTTTTTTTATGTGGGAAAAAAGTTTCACTTTTCTAGTAACACACGGCTCACACAGTGGTAAACAAGGAACAGCTCAGTTACATACTTTCCCACCATCATCTGGATCTGATGCTGGACTTCAGCCCGGACGTTAGCTGTGATGTTGTTGCCCAGCTGATCAGTGGAGCTCTGGAAGTTGTCGATCATCTGCTGGAGCTGGCCAATCATGGGGTCTCGTGTATCCTGGTCTCTCTGCTTTCTGTTCTTCATATGAGTCTCAAGCTGCTGGATGTCTACAAAGATGAAAGTCAAGAACAAAATCTCTCATCACGCAAGAAAACACATCTTAAATACTGTCACAACTCTAGTGAGCAACATTTTTCATAATGATATGAAATGAGTCAGTGCAACATGAAAAGGCTCTCTTACTTGCTTCCACTGGCTCATTTTATTTGGAGCTAGTTTGCCGAGATGCAAGTGTTGTGTGCAGATGTGACCCTACATGTGACTGCTAGAATGACTAGTGCAGGAGGATTACAGCATTATGTATCAATAATTATTATACATTTGATGTTATTGCACCATTTTAAGCGAGTAACATTTGGGCATTAAAACACTGCTGAAGGCAGATAACACAGCAGTGCAGATGTTAGTACAGCAATCACAAAAAGCGCATCAATTGCCACTTTCACAGTTACGACAGCCTGGTAACTATTTGAGGCAGACCCACTTTTTCCCCCCACTTGTAGTTCTCAGAAGTCTCTTTCTGGCATGGAGTAGGTATACTTTCTCAGGATAGGTAGAGATGTTAACATTTGGGAAACATGTTTATTAATATTAGCTTTAAATGGAGGAAAACCATGTGCAAATTCAAGTGAACAGTGAAGTACAGAATTTTATTTTCTTACTGAGTTAACTAGCCACTGGTGAGCTATGAAATCACTTATGAGTTTCTATTAGCAGTATGAATTGGTGGGGGGGGGGGGGGGGGGGGGGGGGGGAGGCTGGAAGGTTATGTAGTTACCTGGGGACCTTACAGCAGTTACTTAACAGGTAGTCCCCAGAACTGCTTGCCACCAAAGCAGGTAATATTTACAAAGCAAACCTTGGATTAATTTTAAATTAGAGGAGCGGAACTGTGGCCTCTCACATTATAAATTTAAAAAAGATCAGGTTGCGGCTTCCAAGAGTGGGCGTGAGCACAATCTCAGAATAAGCAGACTGCTTTTCAGCACATCAGCGGACTGGCTGGGTCTGTAAAGGCATCAGTACAAAAGTTGTCCCTGAGATCTTTCAGTGAGACACTTACTTAATTAGAGTTCCACATACAGCTCCTTATTTCAGAGCTAGACACTGAGAACATTCAATATGAAGAAAGCAATAATGCTAAGTATCCAAATAAGGTCATCAGCCATTGTAAGCCATCGGGATGCCTTTAAGAGAGCGTCCAGAAACTTTTAAAGCAACTGTACATCTAATGTTTTAGTGCACCTAGACAACATGTCCTGCAGTGGATCATTACATAGCTTGATATTTGTATGGTGTTTTGTACAAGTTTATCATCGTCCTTCATTTCCTTACATTCTTGTGTGCCTTGTTTGAAGCTGTCGTTGATTTGCTGAAACATGGACTGGCAGCCTCTTTCAAAAACAGGAAGCACAATGCTCTGGAAGGCATCTTTATATGCTGCCTGGATGGGGCCCTGCATCGCCTCTGCTGCTGCTCGACCAATCGCATCCGTTGTGTTCTGGTGAACAAGAGGCAGGGAGAATAGGTTGATGTAGAAAATAAACAGTAAATAATCCTAAAAGGCCCATCCTGCATAGCAGTGAGGAAAAAAATACAGACAAGTGGTAAAGTAAGGCAGTCACCTACCTTCGATTTCACCACTTTGCCAACATTGTCCTTCAGGGTGACCTCCACAGCAGTCAGTTTAGCAGCAATTGTGTTGTTCAGCTGGCCTGTCACTGGCTCCAAAGTCTTAGAGATTGCTAGAGAGGGGAAAAGACAGATTAGCAGGAACCCCTCTATAATTAGGCATGTGATCGAGGCTGGAGGCAAAGAAAGACAGGAACATCTCATCCTCGAATACGAGGGCAGGAGAGGCGAGGCAGGAACACATCTCTCAAGAGACTGCTTAATTTTAGTGTCTCAGTCCAACACACCTCAGCTGCCTTTGCTATATTTAACATTACTTATGCCTCAAGATGATCTCAAGCATTAAATAACACAGTAATTTATTGATGTACAACCTGGTGTGCACTTAGAGCTTGGCTTTTTTGTCAGAGCTGGAAAAAAAACAAACAAAATGCAGCTTCACAGAAATTGTAGCCTTTGTTAATAACTGCTATATCCATATTTATATTCATCAGTGATTTGTAGTGTTAACCTCATGATATTTGGTTATTAGCAAGGAAAAATACGAGCTATTCTGTTCATAAACCATTTGCTCTTCTTTGATCAAAATGCCAATAGATCAAAAAAGGTGAAAGTAAATAAATTTTAAGTTCTTAAAACTTTAAGCTTACAAGACAACTAAGCTGAACCACAACATTTGTGCAACTTAGATTATACACACTGCGGAAAAAACACCTTAAATATTATTAAATATACCTACAATAAACATTTGTATATCAATAACAGAAAGACTTGATAAGAGACCCCAGAGGGTGGGACAGGGGTTTAACTAAGTTTGCAGCATTTGCAGACTGGACATGTTTTAGTACATAAAGATCTTCCTGCTCCTCAACTTACAAACATTAAAATGGCTCAATACCACCATCATCTGGAAAGAGAAGTGACTGATCTAACGATTGCCTGGTGAATCTATTTAGTCTGACTCAGACTGTATTATCGGTTTTCAATGTTGCTGTTAGAGACAATTGTAGGTCTAAGGAGGTTGAGGGGGAAAAGGGTCTGGACTTCTTTAATTTCTTGAAGACGCTTCCCTTCTCACCCGAGAAGCTTCCTTAGTTCTAAGAGCAATTGGTGGAGAGTCCCACATGGACCAATTGCTCTTGCAACTGAACAAGCTTCTCAGATGCGAAGTTAAACATCTTCAGAAAATCCAGATGATTTTCCTTCCAAGCTCCTTAGACTACAATGACCTGGATGTCTAAGACCCTTCACAGACATAATTGGTATACAACAATAATTAACATCCCATTTGAACAGACATCTGACACTTAAAAGTAAACATCTGTACAATTCAAAAGAAATGAAAAACATGAAAAAAAAATCATGAGAAACACCTTAAAAATGTGTTATCAATACAATTCATTTCCTTTATGTGACCTTTTTAAATGTATGAATCTCAGTGATGCTTAGCAGTGAATAGCACCCATCATGCTCTGGGAGTGTGTTTGGTGTTTTCTTACTTTGTGGGACTGTTTTCTTCATTTCGTCCCGAAGCACTTTGTCCATTCTGTTGGTCAGAGCTGAGCTGAGGGCATGGCTGAGATGCTGGCTGAGTTGTTCCTGAAGCTGCTGCTGATGATTCTGACTCTCTGCCAGAACTCGCTCAAGTCTGCGGTCTGAGGTGAAGACAGGTCAAGGCTCACAAGAATATGATTGTAACCGGCTCATTGCTAAAAATGCAAGCATCCTGTAATGATAACGATTTCAAAGATGTGGCTAAAAGACATTTAAATCTTTGCACAGTCACAGCTGTTCACTGAGCCTTTGGTATAAATTTTTTCTCAAAACATTTATTTTGGAAACATAATTTAAAAAAAAACCCCAAAAAAACCCAATCATGAGTGAGTGAGAGATTACTGAAGGATACGTTCTTGCTCCTGGTGATTTGTCAGGACATGTTCCACCTGAGCCATAATGGAGCTCTGCATGGTTTCAATCTGTCCCCGCAGTTCAGTTAACTCCCTCTGCTGGCTACGCAACAGCATCATCAACTCGTCCTGTACTTCTGCATTAAACTTTTAAAGATGAGGAGAAAAGCTGAATTAAAAGAATCCAAGAATGAGAAACCAAAGAGCTGCTGAAACAAACAACATGTTATCAAATAGTAATAATTTACAAGACATTATCAGTAACAATCAACTTTCTAAAATTAAAAATAAAATAATGCACTTACTGCACATAAAGGCATGACACATCTAACCAACATAAAAAAGGAAATTTTTCTTTTAGGAATTTACCTGACCAGAATCCATTTGCCTGGACTGTGATGACTCACTGTAAACATGAGAA
Source organism: Maylandia zebra (assembly GCF_041146795.1). NCBI lineage: Eukaryota > Metazoa > Chordata > Actinopteri > Cichliformes > Cichlidae > Maylandia > Maylandia zebra. Next base: position 59,737,793 of record NC_135173.1, on the reverse strand, counting down.
ACAATGTTTAACTAAGTACTCAATACTACTTATAGCACACTTAATACTACATTAATGCATAAAAATCAATTTGTTTCATTTACCTAAACTCCTTATTTTCTGACGTTTATTAGTTTTAAGAACTTTATTATAAAATAATATTTGGCTTAAATTAAATGCAATAATGCTAAAGAAGACAAATAACTCAATCCTGCTACTTGATGTAGACATGAAAAAAAGCATCAGTCTACCTGTAATTCAGTGTGAGTAATCACTTTCTTTTGCTAGTCAACACCCTATAAAATGCTCATACACTGGTCAAGTCTAGACCAATGTAGACGCAAGACATGCAGGAAAAAAAAAAAAGGGTACACTTTGCAGCTACACGATCGGGCATGACGTGTAGCTGCCAAAAGTTTGATCTGTTGTCCCCCAATACCACATTTTGACTGGCTCTGGTTTACTAATTCAACATTTGAGTCCCTCACTAAAAAGTGTGGCCTAAAGAAATGTGCTGATCTATGAAAACATCCTTACCAAAACCCCAAAATGAATGTAAGTCATAACTCAATTAACAGCAACAGCTTTAATAGTTTCTGGGATAAAAAAAGGGAATACACAGACTACAAGATCATGTCTACAAATTTTAGTAGTCCACTGAATTTTACTATGTTTACTTAAGTGAGGGAGTTAGATAAACTGTATTCAAAAATTTTCTGGCTCTCTTGTGACATATGTGACGCAGATGTAAATATGTGTGCGTGTGAAATTTAGCTTTAAACCCTGTTGATCTGTGCTCTGAATCTGTACGGTTTTTAAGATATATGGAGATTATTTTTAGATTAATGCTTCCAAACTGATGATTCTGTTAAAGCCATTAGCTGACTACAGATGTGTGAAAGGTGTTCATAGTGAGACTAAACCCATTAGTCCTCTGATTTGATGCTGGGATGATTGAGCCATTTCCTATTTCCATATATACCTCATGAAGGTCGAACAAAGTGTTTTAATTTCACCAAACTATGATCAAAAAGCAAGATAGTTTGCAGCGGCGCCATCTAATTACTTACTAATCTAAGGGTTCTCTTCGTTGTTTTCCTTTTTATTAGTTTCTGAAAACAGCAACATCTTGATGCTCAAAGTATAAACAAACCTGTCGTCTTTCTTGATCTTTCTCTTTGGCTTTGGCGATCCTCGTGGTGAGGTTTTCCAATCATTCACCGGTAGTCTATGTGAAGATCGAGAACCACAGTTTCCAGAGGATGATGCCAGACTGGCCACCTCATCATCAGGGTCACTGAGTCATACACAACACAGAAATGTAGACAGTAAGTCAGCTGCTGTAGCCTCTAAAGCAGAGTTTAGACCAGGGGTGGGCAATCTCAGTCCACGAGGGCCGGTGTCCCTGCAGGTTTTAGATGTGTCCTCGAACCAACACAGCTGATTTAAATGGCTAAATTAGCTCATCAACATGTCCTGAAGTTCTCCAGAGTCCTGGTAACGAACTAATCATGTGATTCAGGTGTGTTGACCCAAGGTGAGATCTAAAACCTACAGGGACACCGGCCCTCGTGGACTGAGATTGCCCACCCCTGGTTTAGACCACTTGTTGTGGAATCAGCTGAAAAAAAAGTCAATAAAATCAAACCATTGCTGCGCCTTGAATGTGCAGCGCTTTATCATGAGTTTGTTGCTCATGATAAAGTCCATTCTATTGCCTGTTTCATTTGCATAAACAAATAGATGGTGGGTTAATGTATGTTACCTCTGCTCGGCTCCAGCGTCCTGACTGTCATTCTGTGGCAGGTGATATGAGCGTCGATGGTAAGGTGAGCTCAAGTGTCTGTCCTGTGACTCCTCTCTTGAACTGCAGCAGGCATATGAGACAAACACACCAATACTTAAATTAATAAAAAAATAAATAAAAATCTTCACAATGCCATTTTCATTGCAACATAGCATGACAACCTGATGTGTACGTGAAACTACCTGAACAAAAACCAGGGGTTCTGAATGTTTTATACACAGAGAAATCAAAACAGGCTTGTGAAATGTTTCACACAGGATGGGGGTTCAAGTATTTATATGTTAGATTACACACCAGTCAACAAGTCCGTTGTCCCTGAGACTGTTCCTGGTTTCTCTGGTGATATCTGGAGCAGCTGGCCATGGTGTGTGGCTAACGTTGCCATCTGAGGACCCTCCTCCTATCACAGGATTTTCCTGTGATAGCGCATTCTCAAGCAGAGATGGTGTGTGACTCAGTCTGGACTCAGACTCTGCTGCCCCACCCACAGGCCCTTCTGCACCTCCAAGTTCAAGGGCCAACAAGCTGTAACACAATATATATTGGCTTATGTAATTTAGAGAGCATTTCTGGACTGGGAAAATAAAATATAAAGCCAACACAAATGTACATACATTAAAACAAGAAAGTGAAATGAAACTGTAGAATCAGAATCAACAGTAATTATGGTTATGTAAGGTTATGGAATAAGCAAGCTGTCAAACTGGTGACATGTACAATGTTTTCCCATTACAAACACATTACCATTTCCCATATCGCTTGCACAGTGATCTTAACTTTGACATTATTACCATTGAAACAAAAAGAAAGAGCTGAGGTTGCGTTGCACAAATGATAACACTTAAGTGGATTCAAAATAGTTTTAAATGTTTCCACAACTTTTTGTTGTCTCTGTATCATTACAACATCCACACAGCTCTGACTCCACTGACATATAACCAAAGCTAATCTAACATTACGCACATTAGCCAATCAATGTCCTAACTAAAACATTTCTTATAGTATAATAAATGCCATCAAAAAATAAAAGCAGGGTTGCACAGATGCAGGCAGTGCAGAAACATCCCCCTGCAGCCAACGACAGAACAGTTAGCATCTGCTGCAGGGAGTTATCAAGAGCAGCCCTAGTGAGGAAATAGAACTGGTCAGGGGCTGCTTATATCTGAATTTGATGTCACAAATGGCTGCAAACATGAGTGGCTCATTGAGAGAAATTGTAGGATTCATGTGGAAAAGAAAATATACAAGGAGATTGTCTTTTCTCACACCCTGTGCTCTAAAACAGTGAGGAAGATGGTTTTACATAATGTGCTACTACCCTAATCAAATGGAGTAGTAAACGTAAAAAGTGTCAAACTTTAGTTTAAGTGGATCATAAAATCTCAACACTATTATTTCTGCATGCTTTTTAATACTCCTAATCGCTTTTTAATTTACATACCCGCTGTTGCTGGCTGAGCGTGGTGAGGTTAACAAGTGCAGTGCAGAGGCGGCAGAGGCCATGCTGTCTGTCTGGAGGGCAGAAAGAGGCAAGGGATCCAAGCTGGACACTAGTCCACGCTGAAGCTGCAGGGTCTGAGAGGCGATCTCTGGCATGTCCTGGGACATGGCTGTGGATGCTGAGGAGATGACGTCAGGGGAGCGGGCTCTAGTTGGAGATGCCAAAGGTGGCAGGAGTGGAGGATCTAGAACCTGAGAGCTGTCGAGTACCAGAGGACCACTAGGGGTTGCCAAAGCCTGGATATGGAGAATAAGAGTTTATTAAAATAAGTCATGTCATGAAGAAAAGGGCAAGGTTAGTTGAAGTAGGAGAGTGGTTTAGATCATACCTGCAGGCTCTCGAGTCCGGGAAGTAGCACAGTGGAAGCAGCTCTTGGGCTGCTGGTGGAGGCAGAGAGTGGCAGCCCAGTACTGCTGTTGTCAGCCCTGTTAGGACTCTGACTTGCATCCTCCATAGCTCTGAAAAACAAGCATACATATTCCCAAATGTAACCAAAACCAAAACAGTAGGGAATTATTTGTATTCAGCTGTTAGAGATAAATGGAGTCTTTAAAGTAAACAAAAGATAACAGAGGCTTATTTTTTATAATTAACAACTGGAGATAGAAAACAACCCAAAATCATTTGTCTTCATCCCTGGCTTATTTGAAATAAGTACAAATCTAAAAACTCCACATCCTGGTAAACATAATCTGTAAGAACAGCATTCACCAACCCAAACTGCATGTTATAAGGACACAGATGATAAAATATCATTTGTGATATCATCTTCACACTTTCATATACTAAAATTTTCCGTTTTCAAATGAATATATAGAGAATTCTTAATTCCATACCTGTTTGTTGAGTCAGAGTTGCTGCTTATAGCTGTCACAATGGTCAGACTGCTGGCACTGCTCCCCGGAGATGCTGGTACCTGAAAGGATGACAAAAAGATGATCTTCAGGCAGAAAATATGATAGAAGGTTTGGATAATCACTGTTCAGTGTTTATAAATCGGTTTAACTGAAGCGCATTGCAGATAAGTTGGGTGTTTCACATCTGAACCCCATTCGCAATGATTATATTTATCCAATATTTTATTGACTTTATTCAACTGGGACTGTAGAAGGCTGGGAGACGGTGGAGGGGTGTCCCTTGACTGGGTAACTGGTCCATCAAGGGGCTAACACAGTGTAACATTCAAACCTACAGCTAATTTGGACTCACCAGTTAACCCAACATGCATATCTTGAGACTATGGAAGAAAACCAGAGCATCCATAAAAGCAAAGAGCTAATAAGGAACAATTTGTCCTTTTGTATGTTATCAGCTTTTCTTTCAGTGCATAACTAGTCCTATTTAGTTTGCACTAGTGTGTATTAACAGGGTGTTGAGTGCTGTTGCCAACTATAGATCAATATGTGGGCGAAGGTGCTATTCACCGTGTGACAAATCAAAAGAAGACACATGGTGTTCATTTGCTGAAGCTGTAACGGTTTTGGTCGTTCTGTAAACTTCAGAAATTTTTTAGACTCATCAATTTTCTTCTCATCAATCTACACAGAATATTCATAAAGAATGAACAAATACAAGCTTTTTTAATACAAATTAACATAACTAATCTATATTACAAAACTTGCAATTAATATCCAATGCCCAAAGATGGTTATCAATTGTCTTTGAGATGGTTCCTCAAACTGACTGGAACCCACTGGTACCTAACTACATTCAACACCTATGAGTTTAAAACTTATAGCTCACAGAACCAAGCTGTGTGGTTGAGAACAAAGGTGTGTCAGGGCAAAGACTCAAGAAGATTTGCTGTTGTCATTGCTGCCAAAGGTGCTTTAATCAATTATGAAGTGAAAGGTTTTAATAGATTTCACTTCATAAAAACGAACTGAAAGGTATTAATTTGCAATAATACTTTTGCAAATGTAATACTTAAACATTTTTTGTATCTTGTGGAGTATTAGGTCTAGTTAGATGAGGTAAAAAGAATGGAAAAGGTTTGAAAACTTTCTGACTACAGCGTAAGGATAAGTTCATACTGAAGTGCTCGGTGTCATGAAGGCATCAGGAGTCATCAGCTTGGGCATCACTCCGCTGCCGGTGCCTGAATTTGACAGGAAGTCTGAGGGAGCAGGAAGTGATGGGATCTTCCTTAGATCAGTCTGTGAGCCACTTCCTGAATCCTTGTCAGAGCTTTGATCAGTGAGATGATCTGAAAACCCAGCTGGAGACATAAAAAGTGAAATTACTTCCATTTTGTGGCAGAATTTGATCTAAAATAAATAATTTTTAAATGATGTATAAGCAGATATAAATAAATTTGATTTCAAAACTAAAGTAAATTATTTATGAGAGAAGACTAGAGGTGGACCAAATGTGGAGTAATCATACAAGTTGCCTTATTTTCATTGAATTCGTCCCTCTCAGCATAAATACTAAATCCTGTCAGTTAAAGAAACTGCTATCTTACCCAGACCATCCTGAGAATCTGAATGAGGAAGGAAGGCCGCAGAGTTGGAACCAGCATTGGGCTGAAACCAAATCTGAACATCCTGCAAACTCCTGCAAACATATAAATGTAGAGACATTAAACAAAATTACTAATAATTACTGATACTGCCATATCATACCATGTGTAAAATGAGCAGCAAGCTGCCTCTGCATTGACGACTATAGTATCTTTACTCCAAATAGAAAATGGCACACTTGTCAGTCTTTCATTTGGGTTGACTGCTTTCAGAGGGTGGATGGGTACAGAGAGACGTGGTATACAGCACTGTTTTAACAAAGAACAATTACATGCTATATGTCCTGTCCTTCTACAGAAGCTTTCCAGTACAGTAGATTTTTCCACAGCACCGACCCAGTGTTGGAAAGAAATGTCAGCTCCAACACAAGAGACTGACACTAGTCACCAAGTACACAATAAGTGTGCACATCTGCAAGCAATTCCATGGAAATATACGGAGCTTGCTGACTGGATGAAAGGCTCCTTTACAGAAGAAATCCAATAAACTTGGCTGACAGCAGAATTATGAATATGTTAAACTGAGCGTGGTTGCCCATTCTATTCTATTTTCAAGAAAAAAATATTACAACACAACAATATTAGTGAGTCCTATAAGAAAGTTAATCACTGGTGTGTACTAGGAAAAAAAGCACATTTTGGTCATTCAGTGTGCATATAACTGACCGCCTGTAAACCAAGATGTCCTGTTAAAGCGTTAAGTTAAAGTGACACAATCTTAACACTTTTCACCAAAAAAAAAAAGGAAGAAAAGAAGAAAACTCACTTGGTGTGGACACAGTAGAGTTTAATCTGGATTCCAGATTTGGACTCTGTGGGTCCTTGAGGGCCCTCTGGAAAAGATACACATGAAAAACATGTGGCATTAATGAGGAACAAACATATTTAATTTCAACTTTGAAGATGGCTTAAAGCACAAAAAAAAAAAACAATTCCAATGTGTGTGTGCACATGTCTATGCACATGCATGTGTCTATGTACCTGTTGTCATGCTTTCACTCTCCTCCTCAGCAGGAAGGACCTCAGTGTGCCGCAATCGACACTGGGTAACATCACGTACCCCAAAGCTGAGCACAGGGTGGGTCAGCAGGAACTCTGACACAGCTGTGAAATTTGCCTTTCCTTTCTCCAAGTCCTGTCGCAGCTCCATCACATATAAAACCTGCAACATCAGCCAAGTATGAAACTAAGCTTAGGAGGAAGTGGTAACATGGGTAGCCAAGAAAGTGGCATTATTCAGGGACTTTCACAAACAGAGCAGGTTTCCTTGTACACTTGATGCGTGGTCTTTGATCAGTGTGTCTAGAAAGGTAGTTAATTCAGGATTTGTATCTTTTGTATTGATGAAGTGTGCCAATTAATTTACACAAAGTGATAGAAAAGTGAGCACTTTAAAAAGGGGGTTGCACAATATGATTTCTCACAATGATTACTTGCTTAAAACCTATTTTAAAACATTTGTGCTAACCTTCCTTTGCACATCAGTGAGGATCAGATACTCAGCAGAGAGGTCCAGGCTGGCCTTGAGGCTTGGCAGAGTCGATGAGTTTAATGGATCAGGGGAGAACCTTTAAGAGAAAAGTACTGTGAAATTAGTATCTTTGTATGCTGTCCTTAAACAAATGGTTTCAGCTAAAATATCAACAACAGTCATCACCAAATGTCTTCAGTACAAGAATCATTTTACTTTGGGACTAGTAAAAACCCCTTTTGTGGGCCTTTCCTGGGAGACATTTTTTTGCTTTTACAGAGCATTACTGTTAGACCAGGTTTGTACACCAAGGCCAACCAGCCAGATACTGGTTTGGAATAATGTTTCCCTTAAGACGTGAGCTTTTTTTTGACCATGTCCTGATTTCTTTAAGGTGTACTGGAGGTGTGCTGAGGTACTGAGGGTGCAAGCAGGAAAAAAAAAAAAAAAAGAGAACTCACAGCTGTTCACGTTACATTTACTAACTATTCTTATACATGCTTTCTGCCATCCCATGCTACATTTATAATAACGGTTGAGAAAAATATAAAATGACTAAAAAATAATTAGTGCTTTCAGCGTTAATTTTGTTAAAATGACGTTAACGACATAACTGCATTAACGCAGCAAATCTCCGTTAGCGAGTTAATGCGGCTCCCCCCGTGCGAGGGGCTGCGCGGCACTAACGCGTTAACGAGCTAACATTAACATCATTTTAACAAAATTAACGCTGGCAGCACTAAAAAATGTATTTCAAATAATAGACACCTGATGGTTTGTAAACAGGTCCAGGAAACAGTGCACCACATCTTCAACTCCTGGTTTTGGTCAGCTCCAGTTATCAGAAATCGCCAGAAAGGAACCCTGTAATGAAAAGTAAAAGGGGACAGAATTGTCAATGAGAAGAAAAAAGACATAGAGATGCACTTGAATAAAAACCCACCAGGACAGCCTGTGATAAATTTGCACTTTGAGTTTGTGTGTGCAGACTCACTCGGGATCCTGCCTCTTGTGGTTGTCACAGAAAAGAAGACAGGAGAGAGGACGTCCTCCATGAGGCCGCAATTCATGAAGACATCTATTTTTAAGGAAAAATGCAAAAGTGAATAAAGGGCAGAGGTGGGAAAACCACATAGAAGAAAAGGAAAAAACAAAGTGGTAAACCATTTAAGAATTAATTAATTGGTTTGCTTACCTGGGTTTGTCTTGCCCGCCTTCTATGTATATCTGCCAGAACTTGATGTATCCATCATGGCTGGCTGTGGCTAACACGGTTCCATCTGGAGAGAGTGCGCCTTCACTGACTCTCTGGATAAACCAAAATTAAACAATGTTCATAGTCAATAATGCAACAATTCTCAGGAAACGTGAGACCTTAAGTACATTAGTTCCAGACATTTTGTTGTACAAACCAAGACAATGAAATGTGTCATGTTTATTTCAGAGTTTTTCATATGAAAATGAAGTCCCACCTGGGTATGCCCCTTGACTGCGATGAGGCCCTCCTTTACTTCTGTGGCATCAACAGGCCAGCTGCTGTTGTTGGCTCTCAAGGCCTCCAGATCCCATACCTCAGCCTAGAAAAGGGGAAACAGTAAAATTAGAGATGAAACATTTCTGCTTTTTCTGCAAGTGTTTTGTGTTTTAGCTGAGACACAGGATTGTATTGCTCTGTCAGCTAAAAATCAGTGAATGAACAACGACATCATTATTCCTCTGTGGGCAACATCACACTACTTTTTAATGTATGTAAATCTATATATATTTATCAAATTTATAACAATGTCCTAGTGTAGGCAACTGAGTACTCAAAGTTTTATTCTATTTCAAAGTTCATTGGCTTTTCATCCAGCTCAGACAAACATATCTGTGTCAAACATTTATACCCTGTCTTCATGTAGAAGAGCCAAAGTTTGACTGGCATCATCCTGGTTCTCCTCATTGTCATCCTGGATGAATGGACACCAGATGAGGCGACGATGGGAATTCAGTGGAGTGTTTTCTGGCCGTCGGATATGAACTACTATCTGATCTCTATATAAAACATGGGTTAAGGAAAATGGGAGACAAGAATAGTTTTGGAATTCTTTCTGTAACTGTGACAAAAGCAGAGGTGAAGATCAGTGTAGTCTTTAACTTGCTAGTTTAGAAGCAAACAGAGGTAACTAGGTAGTGAAGATACAGCCTTCATTGGCAGTATCCACACACACACAGACACACACACGCATTCAGTTTCTCCTACATTCAGGATACAGTATCTTGTTGGCAGTGTAGGTGAGCTGCCAGACCATCAGGTTGCCCGCTTCATCTACACAACCTAACAGAGATGAATCAAGGTGGGCGAAAGCCAGATCTGTGACGGCCCCGGTGAATCCCTTCAGTAAGGAACGCTCACCAAACTCCAAACTGAGGACACGAACCATAGCATGATTGTTGGCTCCTGAGGGGAAAAAAATGCCCAAAGATAAACCAAGGAGCCTTTGTTATTATAGCATTGAATACACAGCAAATCCATTGAACAATGTTGTAAACAACCATAGTATAAATAAAAGTTTAATAAGTGGTATGAGCAACATTTTCAGCCCTTTAAAGTAATGGACTACAATGCATAGTAATTCTGGTGGAACATATGAAACAGCTCAACTGAGCCTTGAGATCAGACCGTTCATAGTTTCCCATTATGCACTTACAGAACGTAACTGCCTTTATGCAGCAACATGAATTATCAAAGAGCTGATTAGCTAAAACAAAATTTATTTTTTTTAAAATGACACAGAAAAGGAGAAGAATTGTTTTTTCTGCACAGCAAAGGACATCCTTAGATCTGTCAGACCAGGGAGGGGAAAAAAATTTATCTTTAGTCTTTATGCTGTGAAAAATTTCTAAATTGTGTGTGCACACCACTCCCAGAAAAACCAAGAGTAGATTGGAAAGCAAAAAGAAAAACATGCAAGAAACAACATCGGGGATCAGCAACAGAGACCAATTACTTTAACCAGACCACAACCAGATCACTGTCAAGCAGTGTGGGTACAGGGGAGACTGATGCTGAGGAAACCATTTATAAGGACAAACAATTTGGCAGCTAAAATTAAATTTTAAAATGAACATGCACAGAAGGATTTTTGAAGATTTCAAGTGCATACTCCTTCATAGTAGACCTTTACGCCTTCATAGGAATAAAGGTAGGTCTGTTCAGTCAAACCAGACAGAATATCAGATTGCTCTGAAAGTAAAGTTTAATATTCTGTCTGAAGTACAGTCTGAAGTATACAGAAGGATTTTGAATGCAAACTTATAAAGAAATCACACGAAATGTTCAACCTCCAACCAAAGAATATCTTGTGAAGACTTCACAGAGCGCTTCAAAAAATCCAATCAAAGAGCAACTTTGGGATTCATTACTTCAAAATGAGCTTGGATACTAAATTAAAAGCTCTGCAACCTGGAACAAAGAAGAAACGTGTGTGTGTGTGTGTGTAATATATACATTATCATTATTTATATTTATTTTATTTATTTATTTTTTTTTTTTTTGGGGGGGGGGGGGGGGGACTGCGCATACAGTGCTTTAAATTGGGTCTGTATTCTAAAGCCACATACTGTTGTATATCACAATGTATATCACAATGTTATATCCTAAATGTCTGTGGTAGAAGCTCGTGTTGGATTATTATACCCCTCTTGAGTTTAAAGATGATTATGATGATTAACTTTTAGGAGCTGAAGCCACTCAAAAACACTGTACCTCTGATGGCGTAGGCCAGGAAGGCATTGGACACAGCTATCAGTCTGCCGTAATAATACTTGTGCTCCCAGTCGTACTTAGCAACAGGCTGAATCTTCACCTGAAAGAATCACAAAAAAAACATTGAAAACAGATGAGTAACCTCTGAACAAAGTTAATAAGGAATTAAAAACTGACAAGGCAAAGAACCTCAAAAGCTGAAGAAAGTCTAAATGATGCTTTAGATGATCTGTGTTTTTATAACTGTACAATTCCATTTTCCATCATATCATTTTCTCAAATTATGTGAAAACCATATCATTTGATAATGATATGACATTTTATGAAATGTTATAAAAAGAGAATAGGAGACTATAGTGCTCATAAAAATTAGTTCAGATATCTTTAGATAAATACTGTAGCTTATCACTTGTAAAAAAGAAAAAACAAAAAAAACAAAACACCATGTTGAGTCATCACAGATACAGGCTCAGATAAAAATAACAGCCACAGTCAGAAGTACTGACTGTCTCCAAATTTCTCATTTGTTCTCTTCACCAGAGCTGCCAGGTTGTAGCTGATGATTTGGTTTCTTACCTTGTTGCTGCCTCGAGCCTTGCTGTTGATGCTAGAGTCTTGGCTTGCCACAATCTCCACATTGTTAGAAGTAATTGGAATACAGGTAGAGCCATCATCACCAGAAAGGCAGCTGAAATTGCAGCACATTGATTCAGTTAAAAAAATAAAACAAAACAAACAAACAAAAAACTCAAAAGTCCTTATAAATATGACACCACTAAGCAGGTTAAATGAGAAACTCACATTATCTGAATCTCCTGAGCACTGCTGAGATCTGTGGAGATGGGTCTTGTCGATTCTGACATGGTTGACCGGTCAGTGCTCCCCAGAAGGCCTGTTCCCAATAGCCCATTCAGCTCTCCATTAAAAGATGGCTTTCTACCACTTTCACTTGAATTTCCATCTGAGAAAGACAATGAAAGTAGGAGATCCAGCAGCTGCAAAGAGCTTGTGTTTGTTCTGGGTCTTCCTTACCAGCTTACTTTTGACTCATCTCAGAGCCTGACACAATCATGTCACTGATGCACAATTGTACAGTGATTTTAGACTTTGCAACAAAACAATGAGTCACATGCAGTCTCATAGTGATACACACAATATTCATTACAACGTGTAGGACAATATTTTTTTAACCTATATTTTCAATGGCGATCTATTAGGCTCATTTCCAGCACATATTTTTCTGAGGATTTAAGGCACTCTAAAATTATGCTTATTTATCTTATACAGAGCCTTGATGCAGACCCTCACTTTATTTGTCTGAGAAAAAGGCTGTTTAAGAAACCTTCCCCTCATTTTAAGGCAATGTTCTTATGATTGGCAGCTCCTCTCAAACAGAAGAATTAACAGCAGGCAAATGGGGTTTGTGTGCTCACAACAAGACGTGTGTCTGATATTACCATATTAAAAATATCCATTCCTACTGACATCATACAAAGCCTAAAGCAGGCAAAACTTTCCACATGTAGATTAAACTGAGTCTTAGTAAAGAAAAGTTAAACCAAAAGAAATGTTTAATCTAGGACTGGATTTAAAGCATCCCTGGGAAACAGAGCCTAAAGTTTTAGACAAACAAAGAATTCAGGTCGTAGTATGTTATGTATTTAATACTTCTGATTCTCCACGGTTTATAAGCATTTACTAATGAAAAAGGCAGCAAAGTAAAGAGACGTTAAGGCGTAATATATGCTCCTTTTCCATTCTGGTGTTACTTCAAAGTGTGCCGAAACGGTCAACAAGTAGTGTACTGGTCTGAGAGTCCAATTTCTACACCTACCCCCAACATAAAATACTATGACGTAAAGATAATTAAGGCTAACACAGGTGCAAGATACTGAGTTCCTAAAATCAGCATGTCTTCTTCACACTACATGATAAAGTTGCCATGCAATACATCGCAAGTGAGACAAACAAACACACGTGAATTGGTGTTCCCAAATTAGTAAAGTAAGTCCACCCTTCTGCGCAGTTTGTGGGGGCTTGTTCACACCAGTTAAATGCCTCACATTAATTAAGGACAAAGGTATAACCACTTTTATGGCTTCGAAGTAAAAACAGCAAGTTAATTTCTACTAGACGAAATATTTACCTAAGACACGCTTTTTTACACCAAAAAACAGATACACACATACGCTAAGCTCCTAACCGAGCTAACACTGAGGATGATAAAATACTTTACGACGCAGTTAGCACTCCAACATTACGACGACCCGATACACTTTCGCGGCTCCGCGGAAATTAGTGTTAAAACAGATTCAGTGTGATTCAACTGTGTTTTCACGCAAAAGCTGCAGTTGACCCTGACTTCGTTTCAACACAACTAAGCGACACACATCACGCTGGCTAAGTTATTTATTTAGCTAGCCAGCTAACTAGCATTCAACTAGCTTCTGCGGCCTAAACCAGCGCAGGCGCTTTCGCTCACGGCCCCCACTTACCGGTGCTGTTCCCGGGGCGGTCGAGCTTGAGGATGTCCCGAAGATGCTGGGTTGCACCCTCGATGTCTATATTAGTATTGGACGCCATGGGTGAGGGAAAGGGGAGCTCGGGTTTGTTCAGGGGGAAAGGATGAATTTTGTTTCCTGCGATGCTGCTGTCACTGTTCACCCCGAGCAACCGTCTAAACTTCCGTTTCGTCCGCGCAATGGATTCCGACTTGTCATTGTGTCAGGTCAATGGTTCCCACCTCGAACGCTACTGACGTTCATTTTTTCCACGAGAAGACACCAGTCACTAACTTTGTTAGATATTTGAGTTGAATTATTATTATTGTCCTTATGAATTTTTTGTTAGTTTTATCAACGGCGTCGTACATGTCTCCTTTTAGCAGCTGTTTTTGGTTTGGTTTTGTGTTGTGACATAACGCTTTTGATCATATCAGACCAGCAGGCGGCAGCTAATAAAACCTTTATGGTCCCTAAATGTCAAAATGAGCAATAAATGTATGCATGACATTGTGAGAATGACTGAAAGAGGGTTTCTCACTGAGGCTCTCTGGTGTTACAGAATCTGTCTCTTTAACTCAGGGTGTACTAAACATCATAATCTCACAATGAGACATTTCCTCAGATGACCGATAATTTCAAATTATATCTATAATTTCGTTGGGCTGGTCTTAAAACGAACCAGGGTCGTGCTAAATTTGTTTTTTACAATTCCTAGTGTTGTTTTTAAACATCCTTCCAAATTTAACTGAATTTTGCTAGTTTGGTTAATTGGTTATTTCTTGGTAGTAAAAACATACCGTCATTTAGACTGTGCAGACTTTAAATACATGGTTTGAAATGTGAATTTACACTGAAACGACATGGTCCCCTTTTAAAAACAAAGTCATAAAATGATGGACACTGAGCATCTAGCTGACCTTCTATTAATCATCTAAACAAGAAAAAAAAACAGCCTAAGGACAAAACTAATATTAACATTTACGAAAAGTTTATAATTAAAGAGGCACCACAGCATGATATGGAAAGACAAGGTCACACCATTAAGAAAAAAAGTCCAGGTTTTATTGTGTATCGTGGCTGTAGTCCATGTTTAACTGCCAGATGTGTGTGAAAGAGAGAGAAGAGAGAGAGAAAATAAGCGGGGTCAGAGCAAAACACAGCAATGTCAACCTTTGTCATCCATGAGCAAATGAATCATGGCAAAGTTAACAGTTGTGTAAAGGAAGATAAAACTCTATTTAACACACTAAGGCGAGCTAATGTAAACACACAAGTGGCATCTAAAAACAAATATGTGAAAAGGAAACTGAAGAAGCCATCTTTGAACCTGAACATGGGACTACAAACCAGTCAACAACAGTGCTAACAGAACTGAGTTGACAGCAGTGGAGTCAACAGTAGAGTAGAATGGGTTAGAGTAGAGTAAAGAGGCGAGCAGAGCGGAGTTAATGGCATCGGTCAGCTGTTTGTCCTTCGGGTGGCTTGAGTATTGTAATGAGGGGGTTCCCAGCATCATGCAGATCAGCAGAGTGGCAGACAGGGGCGTTTGATTGGTCAGCCGGCTCTCAGCAAAGAAACACGTTGCAGTTCTACAGGCTGGGCTGGTCTGAAAACCCGTCTGGATGAGGTTCAGTGATTGACATCTAGAATCTGGTGTTTGCTTGTTTGTCAACACAGGCGTGAATGAAACAGCCGGGAGGGAGGGATGAGTGCTCTCTCTTCTCCTCCCTCCATACTTCACACAGTGACCTTCACTATGGCTGCCCCTGCCCGCCAAAGTGGAGACGCAGGTTAACCGAAATTGTGAATGGCCAGCCTGAACATGTCATTGGTGCACACCCATGCATCGTTAATGTTCTTCAGGATGAAACTCTGATGGAAACCCATAATGGGGTCTTCATCTGCCTGCAAACACACACACAGATGTCAAAGCTGTTATTGATTGAGGCTAGTTCATCAAAGGTACACATTTAGAGTAAAGAACACCTGCTACAACAAAATTATACTGTTATTCGTATTGGTTTTTATTGAACTGGATGCCTCCGTTTCATACTGTCAGACACAGCAGAAATAGAATAGAATAGAATTCAACTTTATTGTCATTGCACATGCACAGGTACAGGGCAACGAAATGCAGTTTGCATCCATCTAGAAGTGCTTTAGTGATATAGATATATTACAATATATATTAGCAATAGTATAGATATGTAAGTATATTACAGAAATACACCAATGGAACAGTAAAATCGGTACAGTGTATGGTGATCAGTAAATACTCCTACAAATATCACTTTAAGAAACATTTTTGAGTAGGTAGAAACGATTTTTCAGAATGTAAACAGAGACTCTGTTCACAGGAAAGCTAGCTTTGCCTTAAAAATTTCAACAGTTCTTTCTAGTGTGGTGTGTACCCAGTCATCTAGATACTTGTTACTGACTAATGAGGCCAACAGAAATACCAGTCATCAAAATTATTGTGATTTTAATAATCTATAGCCACAGTTAACATCTGGGTCTAGGATATGTCAGAAGTGTACATCTATTCACGTCTCTCTCCATTTCATATGCATGTCTGTGTCAAAGTAACCTGCCATATAATCACTCGCCTGAAGCAATGCAGGTATGCATACCCGCAAAAGAAGGCTGCCGGTGCTAGCACTGCTAACATTAACCACACTTTGCAAACTATCCTAAAAATCTATTTTTGTATTTTTTACCATGAGGTATAAAGTGTGAACTATGGAAAGTTTAAATCTCGAATGGAACCATAAGCCTTCCCCCTTGCTGATCATTGCTTCCTGATCCAAGCAGATTTAAAGAAATGTAAATGCCTTAAATGTATTTAAAGAATAGACAACCTGTTGTTGCCTTTCTAGGCTTTGTTGTTTGTGTGACTGGTATTTTACCAAGTTAAACCAGACTATTGTCATACAGCAACTGAGATAAAGTCAGTGTGTTTTGTTCATTTTTCGCTAGTGGAGTCAAGAGGCCTGTACCTCAAGCAGTTTTCCAGGTAATATCAGGGTTAACCCTGGATTTCTTTGTACAGTGAGGGCTGTAAACTCCTTACCAGTGTATATCACCATACTATGTCCAAACATTCTGAAAAATCAGTTCTCCTAAAAGCAGTGTCACCATGCTGGAAGATTTCACAGACCTCAATGAGTAGATAGGAGAGTTAAAAAAATTTTATTAATCTTTTTTAAAATGGCATCTAAAGTTAATCTTTTCTTGATAAGCCTAAGTAATGAATTTTAGGTTAGACCCAACTTTATTCTTTGATCTTTTTTGTGACCTGTAAGCAATTTTAAAACTAGTTTATTGCTCCATAAGCATTAATATATGATCTACACCTATATGCATTTGATGACCTTATATCAAATTTACACATAGATTAAGCCTACATTTGAATTCAATTTCTGTTTTTCCTATATAATTTTTTACTCTGACTGTTCCGTTTATAGAATACAAACTGCCCTTTAAAATATTAATTTAATTAAATACTCAATTATGATCCATCAGATCATCCCATGTCTTAATAATAAAGTTGTAATATTGATGGGTTTGGTAATTTGCACAGGGTGTATTTTTGTCATCATTCTTTCATGGCTTCAAATAACAAACAATAACAAAACTTTATTAATATATCTGCAGTCTTCCAGTTTTATTGACTAAAGCACTTAAAGCTCATACATTGATTCTTCCTCTTTAACGCTAAACTACTGTACAGTGCTTTTCCTCTCAAAGCACTGTTTTGCTGTTACTTTCAGTCTGTGATATGTATTTAACCTCTTCATATTTTTCCCCATATTATATTTTATTTTATTTATTTATTTATTTTTAAATCAGACACTCTGCTGTCAGTACACTTAATCCATAATTGTGTCTGATCAAATGCTGCCAACACCATCCTATTCAAGTAATTACAGTCTAAATTGGTAAACACTGTGTTAATAGCCCAGCTTTCTGTGATCAGTCATCCTTACTGCCATTGTTAGGGTAAGTGAATCCAGATAACACAAAGATACCCTGGGCGTGTAGATATGCTAAATACAGCTTAAAAATAAGAAAAATTACCAAATTTCCCATCACCCGAAGAACTGAAAATCCTATAAAATACTTTAGATCAAAGTGTCCCCACAGAAGTAGAACCACCCTGCTGTTTCCTAGTGGGGCTAATGTGGCTAACATAATTATTAACTTTGATCTCTCACTCACTCTCTCACTCACTCTCTCACTCACACACACACACACACACACACACACACACACACACACACACACACACACACTCTGAGGAAAAATTAAATGTTGAGGGAGGACTATAAATTGAGCACAAATTGTGCAAGGAGTGATTTATAACCAGCAGAGAGGTACTGGGTGTGTATTTCTGAGTTTATGTGGTTTTATGCGCTTCAGTGCCAGTAAACTTAGCTGGCTTTCTGTTAGCCATGTGCATTGGTTTGCTTCTGTCCTACATCCGACACTCATTTTAACACAGCTGAACTCACAGTAAATTTTTTCTCATTTAAAAATATCTGTTATTGTTGTCGGACAACAGAAAAACTAAAACACAGACACTGACATGCACTGTTAAAGACTGAGCTCTTTAGGGAGTAAATTAGTTATACTAGAGGCATATATCATGGCTAAAACAAACAAACAAAAATCAGAATTGTATTTTGGACCAAAACTTGAAATATACATTTAGGGGACATCTGGAACTATATTAATATTTCTTGAAGTGGCCTTTATAATCTGAACTGAATGCGGTAAATGGTTTCAAATTACTCTTAGGGATACTATATGTAATATTTGTATGGACAATGTTTCACTTCAACAATTAAATATTCCTCAATTTTTACTTTTCTGAGCGCTTTCTTACTTTTAGACTTATCGACAAGTCTCATTTCTTCTCCTTAAGAAAAAGAAGAGAGAGAAAAAAAAAGATCCGTAGTTTGAACCCAGTTCAGCTGAAGAGAATGAAGAAAACTGACTGGGGTACCACCAACTGCCAACATGATGGGAACAAAAAGTCAGTTGAAAGTTACGTTATCATTTACTGGATTAACATTTTTGCCTAAAAAGTGCTTCAAATCCAGTTTCTACATTAAACACACACACGCTCACACACTAAAATCTTTCTCATCATGTTCAACCTATAAATTGTAGTTTTAAATTAAGAAGCACTGATCAGATCCTGGAAGAATAAGGGAAACAACCTCATTTACTGTATAGCTCAATGTGTGACAATTTAGCTGTAAAACAGTGAATCCTGTCACGCTCCATTCAATGACATCATGATAGTGCTACTTACTTTAAGCTGTCCTACAACCATACTCAAGATGCAGCTGTCTGGAGTTGGCTGATGGTCCTGCGCCGTTATACTATGCGCTATTTTCTGAAATGGGAGACTCTGGTCCAAACAGATAATGAAAATACACAAGAGAAAGATTAATACAGGTATATCAGGCAGTGAAAACATTTACTTAAGATGTGTCTGAAGTATTCCAAACTATTTTGATATAAATGTTACATATAGAGATTTGATAATCACTACAGCTGTGTACATTAGCCATCTTCTTTTAATGATCACATATCACAGTTTAACCTGGTTTCTAGTGTGCATGAGCTTACACTGCCACTACACATCTCACTTAAGCCACTAACCACCTGTTGCATGCATGTGACCTCTGTATAAGACAATAGGTTAGCAAATGTACTCACAGCGAGTTTCTCGACAATTGCTCTTTTTCCCTGGTACTGCTGTCCTTCCCACGTAAGGCATGATGCATCGATCTGTGTAGACAGTGGGAAAGAGTGATCAGCACAAAAGTGGAAGAGGATGTAATGTGCAGATGAAAACCCACATCATGACTCAGCAGATTCCTTAAACATCATCAATTAGACACTGACATGTACAGTTTAAAATCACAGATTGTTACAACCAACGTAATTATTTTGTCAGGGTTTTTGGGCTGCGTTGATGTTAAAAAGTGCCTTATGTAAATGCTTTGATTCATAAAACGGAACCTGCACAATCATTTTAATAAGTAGGTTTGTTTAATGACTTTTCCTTTTTGAGACCTTTTTTTCCCCAAATCAGGAATGTGAACACAGCACATAGAAAAAGACTCATTTTCCTACTCATTAAATCACTCATAGAATGAGTGCCCTGAGGGCCATATAATGACACAGGGCTAAAGCTAGGGGTTACTCAATGTTCTGATTATTGAATAATACCTGTACAATGTATAGACAAGACTGCTTATTTTTGTTTCAAGACAGATTTTATTATATACAAACCAATTTCATCATAAAAATAAAAACATTTTCAACAGAAGTTCCACACATTTGAAAAGATGGAGTCAAAGAACACAAAATGTGACAGTTTCTGTCAACTAAACTAAGAACTTATTGACAAGCTGTTTACCTTTGTGCTTTTGGCAGCACTTTGTAATTATATAATCACAAGTTCTCAACTATAGAGGGAAAAAAAATTCAATCCAAAGATCCATGGCTTGCAAATGTGCATGGTATGTGCGAGTGAAAACAACATGCTTCCAAATAATAATCATCATGACCACAAGCATCATCACGACGTCAGGAGTAAGTCTGACAATGCAAGGCTGATGTCTAGACCTGCTCGATTATCAAAATCCAGATATATTCTGGTCAATATTGGACAATTATTCACTGGCTCTAGAAACTTTTACACCTTTATGTTTTAAAATGCTTCCTAACAGTGAATTCCCTTAAACTGGAAATGTATTTCATGTGTGCATATTAAAAAAAAGTGAACTAAACAAAACATGCTACTACGTAGACAGGAGGGATTTGGGGTAAAAATCAACACAAAAACGAAGGACTTTTTAGAAAACACTATTCTTTTCATTAACCATGTTTTCTGAATCAGTCTTGTCGCATTGTTTAGAACTAAATGACAGCAAAACTGAGGCTATTTTATTCAGCCCCCCCAGCCCCACAAACATCTTCATTGAGTTACTTGTTCATTTATCCAGATATGTCGATGCTGTCATTAAAAATCTTGGTGCTTTAATTTCCTTAACTTTTAACAATCAAATCAGGAATTCTGTCAAAAGCTGCTTGACAACATTCACCAACTGAGAACCATCACTAAACGAAAACTAGTTTTGTATCTAAAGAACTAAAGCGTTATCCATGCCTTTATCACCTCTCAGCTGGACTACTGCAATTCCCTGTGTGTAGGATTGCCCAATTGCACTTTCTTTCATTTACAGATGGTTCAAAGCGCAGCTGCTCATCTCATAAGAGTGAGCAAAGCTGTTTTAGCTAAGCTGCCCTGGCAACCTGCAAAGTTTTAAATATATTTAAACATTATTTGTTTTAAAGCCCTCTGTGGATTAGCTCAACAAATATATTACAGATCTTTTAACTCCACATCACGTCACTGAGGTCATCATCACAATAACTTCTCTTGGTGTCCTTTTCTCACATAAAAACTAAAAACGACCAAAACTTTGCAAATATTGCCCCTGGGCTCTCGAACTGTCTGCCACTTCTATTTATTTATTTTTTAACTGTTGTCTGACATATTTCTCAATTATAATTTTTAATATGTTCCCTGTCTGTTATGCAAGCTGTGTTTGTAATTGTAAAACACTTTAAAATGTTCCATATACATAAAGTGACCTGACTGGACAATACCTAAATCATTAGGATTATAAACTCAAAATTAAGGAAAGTGAGATTATTACAGCAAAAGTTTACTCATAAACACCTACATAAGACAAGTCCAACTCACATATATAGATCCCAGTTGTGATCTGTCAGAGTCAAACATCTGATAGTAGTGCTGCACAAAGCTGGATCCTATCTGCTCCCACAAAGGCTGGTCCACCATCCTGAATCACCCTGCAACTCACACTGAGCGTGTGGGAGAGAGCGAATCAGACAAACGTAATGAGATAAGAAAAGGGGCAATTCATAGAAAAAACAACAACAACAGCACCACCACCAGCAGCAGCCTCCCACTTATATCAAAACTAATTTATAGTCACCAGATGTCAACATAAGCTTCAGATTTCTGAAAAAACTCTTGGACAGCCCTCACTACCATAATTCAAGACAGTATTCTGGGATGTTTTATAGAATCAAGCTCTTAAAGCAGCAAACAGTACAATAAACTGTACAGTACACACATTGTTTTGAGTTCTGTTTTTTTTTGTTTTTTGTTTTTTAAAGAAAAATATGTTTTTAACTAAAGACTCCAAAAAAAAATAGCATATAGATCCCATTTCATTGAGAAAAATAAATGTTAAAATTACTTAACTGAATAAGCCAAAGTATATTTTACTGCAACGGATCCCTCCGCTCGGGTGACACTGACAGCCCAAGTCATGTGCTCCCACATAACGATACACGGCTGCTACTGGAACAATCCGAGTGCTCTGCACATTAGCAGTAGACTGCGAGCAGCATACCCCGAATTGCGACCACACATAAGTTGTTCAGGGCCCCCGTAAATATAGTCAGAAGTAAAGGGGGATTGAGGAAATATGAGCAAGTAACGTTAATGTACGGAAAAGCTAATTTTTAACTACTTAACTCTAGCTAACTAGCTGCTGCTAGCTTGTGTCATGTTTGCTAATGTTGACTCAGCCTGTGCTAGCACAGACAGTTCACATACGTAGCATGTCTCCTCGCCAGCCAATGTTAGGCGTCAGATAAATTATATTTCCAGGCGTTAGCTGATCGGCCAGCTGGTAGTGGCCTGTTCACCAGTTGCTAAAAATACCCCGTCTGCTTTGAGTGTTCATACCTCTTGCGGGCCCGCGCGTACAGCTCTGGAACACCGAAGCAGCTACTCTACATAGGCGTGTCCACCGTTAGCCCCAAACCGGCCAATAGCAACCGATTTAACAACTTATACCGCCTCGGGCTTTTTCGAATGTCAGATTAAACTAGTGCTTTTTGTTTTCGAGCATGTTTCCATTCACTATTTTGTAAGCGGGCACCATAAAAACTAGTAATAAAAACTTACCTCTTACGCCGAGGCCGGCTGCACGATCGCACAGTGCAATGTCTGCTCCGCTACGAGGGTACGTACAAAAAGCCGTAAAAGGCCCGATGCATTATGGGGATTGTAGTATGCTCAATTTTCTTGTCTGTCGCCTTTTACATAATACAGCCACATTCTGATATTATGGAACGCCAGGACTGCCATAATGAATTAATTAAATACACCATTAAATAATTAATTAAATGTGTCAATAATTAATTAAAATTGGAATTAATTAATTAAATAAATAGTTATGACACATGTAATTAATTAATTATTGACACATTTAATTAATTATTTATGTATTTCACATTTTAATTAATTATTGACACATTTAATTAATTAATTATTGACATATTTAATTAATTATTTATGTATTTCATATTTTAATTAATTATTGACACATTTAATTAATTATTGACACATTTAATTAATTATTTAATGATATATTTATTTATTTCATTTTGGCAGTCCTGGCGCCTGGCTCTCGTCATGAAATAATTTTATCTGTCAGCCTCACCCATCAAACTCAGGGGGCGGGGTTAACGCTGCCCATGCAGCTTCTCTAACATTTGATTGGTTGCCGTGCAAAGTAAGTCAAAACAGGTCGATCCTAGATAATCGATTGCTTGTGTAGACTTGGGGCAGCCAGTTATCCCAGAATGCAGATCAAATCACAGGCAGCAATGGTGGTGGTGTAGTTTTAAAATACCCCGTTTTTCTGTCACCAGCTACACTTTTAACAGTGTTTTAGCCGCGAATGTCGCGCCGTATGTCTGGTCAGGTTGTCAACATAGAACATGCTTGCAAAAGTGCTCAGATGTTTTCAGAGATTTCACTAGCTCTGCTAACAGTTAGCATGCAGAGCGCACCGAGGGGGTACATTAACCGGTTTGTTTACATATTCCACTCTCCGTGTTCCACATGTTGCATTCGCAGATTCTCATTTTCACCGAACGATCGTCTCTTTCCGCCTGGTCTTGTGTCTCTGTGCTTCTGTAACATAAAGAACGAGCTGACATTTTTCTCACGAAACCAGCGATCAGCTTAGCAGACCCTCAGTTTACCTGCATGCATCCTCCTCCTCATCTGTCAGCTGTTTAACACCTGCTGCTAATTCAAGAAACACGCCTAGTTACCTGGTGATAGTCACAGTTTAACTGGGCAGCCGGTGCTCGATATAACGCAATGTCAGCGCATTTTTCTGCACAAGATAAGTAAATATAGTATTTTCCCCGAGCGCAGAGCTGCTGGAGCTTGTTTCCTTACAGAGCACTTTATAGGCGAACAGCTTCATCAGCGGCTGATGTCCAATCACCGGCACACAGCTTTGAAACCTCAGCTGAGTTTTAGCTCTCAGTGGTTAAACGCTGGACTTCATTCACTCAGGTTCTGTCTGTCGGGTCACGTTTACTTCGCTGTTTTATTTACAACTGAGCAAATCGGTTTGGCTGAGGTTAAAGTTACGTTTCATAACTGCATAGTTTCACAGACGTTTAATGGTTCACTGGCACATGTGTTAGACTGAACTATCATCTAAATATCATCTGTTTTTTAATAGTTATTCAACTGTATTCTAAGCACCAGCTGTCTGTTAGAATGTGATTTTTTTTCTCTCTCTGTTGGCAGAGGTATAAAAATGCGCAGGAAAATCTGACGTGCATGGCAAACTTCACCGACGATATTTAGGGAGGAATAAACACACATCAAACATAAATGAACCATTTGTCTGTCTCCATAATTGAGAGCATTTTCTCTTCTTATGTCAACACTCTCTCTCTCTCTCTCTCTCTTTTTTTTTTTTTTTTTTTTTGCTTTTTCGGTCATGTTATGTTTACCTGTCAAAGGCTTGTTACAAACTATGAAACACATTGTGCAGACTTCTGGATGTTAGAAGAAAACTAATACTGCTCATGAATGAGACTAAAGGCAGGAAGGTGTCCTTTAAAACTAAACATGTTAATAGGACCTCCCTATTTATATCATAGTTTATGATATAGCACGTGTATTTCAGTAATAGCCTGCTGAGGCCACTACGTGCTGGCCTCATATCAAATGTGAAGGCAGACTGAGTCTATGTTTGACGTTTGTTTATATCTAATCTTCCTTTTCAAACATTTAAACAGCAGCGAGTCTGCAGCTGAGGGAATACAAATTCAAATTGTCGGAACAGGTTTGCTCGTTTCTTGGATTCATTTGGTGATTTATTAAATGTATAACTGTTATTCTAATCTGCTGCTGAGTCTCTTACACTTTTCTTTATGCTGTATATTTTCACGTCTCTGGAATAGTTGGCAGTTAGATAGTCAGCTGGGAAACTTTGTGTTAACTCATGGAGCTGAGGATATCGTGGATATGCTGACCTCGCTGCGTGGTGTACAGAGCGAGGTCAGCATGATTAATATTCACAATAAAAATATTAGCCGAACATCATGAAGTCTGTATGTGTTTCATAGTGTCGAACAACCTTTGTACAGTTAAAGCCAGCAGTTACTACATGACGGAAACACCAACGTTATCTCTTTTATGTGTTTATACACAGGTCACGCTGATTACTGAACAAAAACCCAAAGATCAGATGTTAAACAGATTTATTTGCTCTCTCTCCTCCTTAAACATGTTTTTAATGTTAGTTATAATTCAGAATTGGCGACTGAAACACGTAGGACACATAAGAACATCAGGAAATAAAACACCGATAAATATAACCTCAGTAAAAGAACTCAGCGGGGGTTACTACAGCTGTGTACCGGGGCCTGCGTTTTGTCGGTGGGATTGCTTGCGAGGCGAGCGGGTCTATCCCACGCTTTGCCGTGAGACTGGGACGACATCTCCGAAATCATCGAAACACTTTTGCAAAGAGGCTGTATCTTGACAAACCGACCAGACACATGAAGATTAAACCACTACATTCTCGGCTAAAAAAATATTAAAACGGTATTTGGTAACACACAAACAGGGTTTTTCAAAGCTCAGTTCTGTTAGCTTCCACATGCCGGTTGTTGTGTGCTAGAAACAATGGCCACCAGGCCAAAGCAATGGTTTTGACTCGATCAGCGTTAACCCCGCCCCCTGAGTTTGATGGGTGAGGCTGACAGATAAAATTATTTCATGATGAGAGCCAGGCGTCAAGACTGCCAAAATGAAATAAATAAATATATCATTAAATAATTAATTAAATGTGTCAATAATTAATTAAAATGTGAAATACATAAATAATTAATTAAATATGTCAATAATTAATTAATTAAATGTGTCAATAATTAATTAAAATGTGAAATACATAAATAATTAATTAAATGTGTCAATAATTAATTAATTACATATATCATAACTATTTATTTAATTAATTAATTCCAATTTTAATTAATTATTGCCACATTTAATTAATTATTTAATGGTGTATTTAATTAATTCATTATGGCAGTCCTGGCGTTCCATATGATACATACTATATTCAGAAGTGTGTCATGTCATTTATGATTGTGTAAACTGCTTGCTTTTATGTTGCTTTTATTATTCTACTGTGTACAGTGTCTTTGAGTGTTCTGAAAGGCGCTTTCAAATAAAATGTATTATGATTATTATTATAATAATAATAATAGATACTTTATTGATCCCCATGGGGAAATTACTTGTTTTTCTCTGCATTTGACCCATTCACTCAGTGAAGCAGTGGGCAGCCCACTAAGCAGGCGCCCGGGGAGCAGTGTGTAGGGACGGTACCTTGCTCAGGGGTACCTCAGGGTAGCCGTTAAGTGGATTCGAACCGCCGACCTTCCGATCATGGGGCGACCACTTTACCTACTGAGCTATCCCTGCCCCCATTATTATGTCCAAATCACACGTTTTGATGATTTCTGAAGTGAAAAAAACAAGAAAAACCCATGGAGTAAGAGACAATAAAAATGGTAAGTCAAAAATGGTTTTATTTTATTTGATGTACAAAGATTAAATGTGCTACAGTCACGACTGTCCAGCAAGAACACTTACATTACATTACATTTGCTTTTAAAATTACATCAAATTGCAGCACAAAACAGATTTAGTCATTTGTAACTTGTGCCTTCATTGTTCTCTTAGGTTAGGTTGCTGAGTCCACCAGACTGAGAAAAAAGGCATAAGCAAGGCTTTTTACCCAAACACGATTTATTTCTGCAGTCAACAGCAGTAAAGGCCACCGCAAATAGATTCACAAACCGACACACCCTGGTTTGGTAAAAACATCAATTCAATTCAAAATTTATTTGTATAGCACATTTAAAAACAACAGAGTTGACCAAAGTGCTTCACAATCGGTTAAAAACAAGTGTTTTTAACCGATTGTGATAGAGAAACAAATATAAATAAATTAGAAACAAATACAGGTAAATAAGAAGACAGTGAATTAACAATAAAAACATAAAACAGGCCTGATGGTACTCATACTGAACTTGAATTAAAAGCCAAAGTAAAAAAGTGAGTTTTAAGATGCGATTTAAAAGACTGGATAGACGAAGTACGAATCTCCTCTGGCAGATTATTCCAGAGTCTGGGTGCTGCTACTGCGAAGGCCCGATCTCTATGCTTCAATTGAGACCTTGGTTGTGCTAAGAGCATCTGGCTAGAAGATCTCAGTGCTCTTTGGGAGTCATACATGTTGAGGAGTTCGTTGAAATAACTAGGCGTCATATTATTTAAAACTTTAAAAGTAAGTACACGAATCTTAAAATCAATATGATATTTTACAGGGAGCCAGTATAAATTTGCTAAAACTGGAGTGATGTGTTCCTACATTCTAACACCTGTTAAAAGACGTGCAGCAGCATTTTGGACTAACTGCAAGCGATGAAGAGGTGAGTGTTGAAGACCCAAATAGAGAGAATTGCAGTAGTCCAGTCTAGAGGTGATGAAGGCATGAATAAGTGTTTCTAGGTCTCTTAGGAAGATAAGGCTTAGCTTTGGCAATTTCACGTAACTGATAAAAACTTGTTTTCACAACTGTGGACACTTGCTTCTCTAATTTAGAGGAGCTATCTAAAAAACACTCTGAGATTCCTTACAGTGTGAGAAAGATGAGAAGCAAGAGGACTGAGGGTATCAGTTAACTTGTTCAAAGGGGCATGAGTTCCAAAAACCATAACTTCAGTCATATTTTCATTTAGTGTAAGAAAATTCTGTGTTAACCAGTCTTTAACATCATGTAAACAGTTAAGCAAAGGCTGCAGTGGGACAAAGACACCCAGTTTCAAAGGGAAGTAAATTTGGATGTCATGAGCATAACAATGAAAGGGAATGTTGTATTTCCTAAAAATAGATCCCAAAGGCAGCATGTATAAGGAGAACAGAGTTGGACCCAAAACAGACCCCTGTGGCACACCACAACACATAGGGGCGGAGGAAGAGGAGTATTGCCCAATTTTAATAGAAAATGACCTCTCCGATAAATATGATTTAAAACAAGATAAAACCGTGCCTTTTAGACCAACTACGTGTTCAACTGTGTCAAAGGCGGCAGTCAAATCTAAAAGGAGTAAAACAACAGAGCAACCTTAGTCTACAGTTAAAAGAAGATCATTAAAAACTCGTAAAAGCGCAGTCTCAGTACTGTGACGAGATTTAAAACCAGACTGGAACACTTCACAAATGCCACGAGTGTGTAAAAAGGTCTGAAGTTGCTTGAAAACAACTTTTTCCAAAATTTTGGACATAAAAGACAGTTTAGAAATTGGCCTGAAGTTAGAAAGCACATTTGGATCAAGATTTTTCTTCTTAATAATGGGTTGCACAACAGCATGTTTGAAAACAGCTGGTACACAACCTGATGACACTGAAGTATTTAAAATAAAATACCAGGCCCAATGACATGAAGAGTTTCTTTAAGGAGGAGAGAAGGAAGAATATCTTGTGGGGAATTAGACTGTCTTAAGTGATCAAGTACTTCCTTCAATGCAGAAAAGGTTAAAAACTGCTGAAAAACAACCGAGGTGGATCTAGGTCTAACACTTTTTTCCATTTTTTCTCTGCACATCGGCGTTTGCGTCTGAGAGCGCAGGTGGTTTCATTCAGCCAAGCGGGTGGTTTTATCAGACCTACATTGCACAAAATAGGTTTCGATAATTAAATAAAATATACTAATTTGTTTGAGTTTTATTCAATATAAAGGGTTACTGTCAGTTGCCAGTTCTTGGATTCCTTATATTTGTACAGTCAATCAAAAGGCATTTAAATGCACACTTGATGAATACCACTGACACAGAAATAAATAAATGTATTTTCCTACTATTTTAGTTAATTTCTATAGTTAGCATCTATCTATCTATCTATCTATCTATCTATCTATCTATCTATCTATCTATCTATCTATCTATCTATCTATCTATCTATCTATCTATCTACTGACTTATTTTTACAAATGAAGTGCAGCTTATATGGGTTGTGAACTTTCTTAGAATAAATCCTTGAGATTATATAATAACCCAGTTAATATCAGGTCATTAGGGAATCTTTTATTGAGCCTTAGGTTGCAAAGCATTTTTTAACAGTCAAAGAAATTTTCAAACATGCTATCAGCATTTGAAATATAAAACTGGCAGAGAAAGGTGCTTATCTGGGGTGGACATATTACCATTAGCAGCACATTAACTTATCTCTTTCTGCAGAGCATGGGCTACAACGTCACTGAGCCTCACCGCTTTCCTTGTTTTGGTCCTGCAAGAAATTAAGTTTACTACATGTGTTGCTATCTACTCTCAAGCTATAAGTAACACATGTTTAAATACTTAAATTCTCCCATTATTAGGCTACACAAAACTGCCTGATTACATCAACCCCAAGGTGCTGAGGACCTGTGCTAGCCAGCTGCCTGTGATCCTGAGTCACATTTACAGCCAAAGTTTGAAACAGGAGATGATATCAGTGTTAGGGAAAACATCCTGTCTAGTTCCTGTACCAAAAACCTCAACACTATTAAGAATTTAAAGCCTACTGACCACTTGCCATTACATCATATTTAATGAAGATTGTCGAGAGATAAGTACTGTCCAACATGAAAACATCTCGTGACCCTCTGCAGTTCGCATACAGAAGCTACCAGAAATATTAACAAACATGTCCACCATCTCCTGGATTAATGATTACCTGATACATGTAGACAAACTGCAATTTGGGAGACTGGACGGTACAGTACAGGAGCTCCAAAGGGAACTGTGTCATCTCCATTTGTGCTCACCTTGTACACCTGAGGCTTTCAGTACAATTGTGGTCAATGCAATCTACAGAAATACTCTGACAATTCTGAGGTTGTTGGTTGTATTAGTTGTGGGTGGGAAGAGGAGCACAGAGCACTACTGGGTGACTGGACTGGCCTGGGAGGATTCATCTGCTTCCAAATGTGAATAAGACCAGAGCGACTGTGATCAACTTCAGAGGAAAGAGGACAACTGACCCATGTCTATCCTGGGATAGGATGCTGATGTGGTGGAGGAGTACAAATACAGAGGCATCCATATCAACAACAGGTTGAACTGGAAGACCAACACAGAAGCTGTATCCAAAAAGAGGATGAGCAAGCTCTACTTCCTAATGAAGAGAGCAAAATGAGAGTAAAATCATGGGGATTTTCCATCAGCCAGTTGTAGTGAGCACAATGTACTTTGCTGTGGTGTGCTGGAGAAGAAGCGTCAGAGCTGGTGACTTGGATGTTGTAAATGAATGTATTTTTTTAAGCAGGCTTCTGTAATACAGAATAAATACGATACGAGTATTTCACTCACTGTTAGGAAAGTGGTTTTAAGATTTGATGGTACATTTTCCACTGAATTGTCAAGGAACTGAAGGTAAAGCTTGAAAACTCACAGGTGGTCTCAGTGGCCACAATTTTTAATATTTAATTCAGCATCTTCACAATTTTGATCACATGTTGTGAATTACATCAAGGCTCAAACTTGAGACCCCAGCCACTAAACGCAGGCTCTAAGAGGAGATGGGATCACCACTGTTGCCTGCTTCACCTTGAGATGAGGCCAAACGTGGATCCGTTTCCTCTCCAAAATATGTTGTCCTCTGGGCCTCCCTATACATATGAACACACACATATATACACATGGCTCTCATTTGACAAAGTAAAACAGAACCAGACAGAAAATTACTCATAACCTTCAAGGCTTATCTGAACTGATGGTATAAGGCTAGGCAGTAGTGTATGCTGCACATATTTTAAAGCCCCTTGAGGCAAAATTATGACTTTATGCAGTATAAATAAAACTGACTGTGTGTGTGTGTGTGTGTGTGTGTGTGTGTGTGTGTGTGTGTGTGTGTGTGTGTGTGTGTGTGTGTGTGTGTGTGTGTGTGTGTGTGTGTTTCAATGTATATCTATTTTTATCACCTAGACTCATGGACAGGGAACATGTTGCTCTCAGGGGCATCAGAGGTGACTGGTTCCTCTTGTTGCTGGGACTGAATGTGGCTTTGCTGCTGGGACCCACTCTCATCAGTCTGAAAAACATTTTGGTGGCAATGTTGGTCGTTACTTTTGCTGAGAAGATTGATCCAACTTTCATATTTGTCAGTTTACGATGACATTTGTCAAGCTGTCTCTATTGCTGGAATAGCAGTATCGAGCTTCTGGACCCTAATTTATTCATATTTAGGCTCTTTATCAGCTTTATCAGGTGACATTTATTAGATTAGAGACAGATAGTGACACACACATTACATTTATTAGAATATTCATAAAATTGAAAATCTGTTCAAGTTCTACATACGTAAAGTACCTGGACAGAGGTTGAGACGTGTGTCTTGGCCTGCATGCTGCCTCGTTTGTGGAGTTCCAGCAGTGTGTCATACTCACTCTTTAACTGATCAAAGTCATCCTGGAGTGTCTTCAACTTCACAATAAAAAGAAAAAAAAGTCACCAAAGACTGTTGAGATGTTAAGTCATGAAGTCTATATATAGTATCCAGCATGAGATACCTGAAGCTCGGTCCGTTGGTGTTTCTGTTCAAGGGCGTCCCAGTCACACTGGGGCACAACACCCCAGTACTCTGCGTTCATTCTGTTCAGTTCCTCCTGGGCTTTCCTCAGGTCTTCTCGACACACCTTTAGAGCGAGCTGCAGTTCCACAGGATCCTTCCAATCTAAATGGAAACACATGTAAGAGCATGACACACTTCCCTATAGACATTTATATTTTATAAACATAAAAACATATGTTTTGCTGAGCTCTAGAGGTTACTGTACTTGGGTTTTTCAAATATAGATAATGTTGGGCCTTTTCCATCAAAGAGGTTTTCAAACTTTTTCTGGCATGCCCCACACCAGAAGCTGATCACACGCTACCATCTTTTATCAATTATTTAATAATAATAATACAAAAAGTTGGAAAGTAGTGAAATAAAACTCAAACGAACAGAATTTGCAAACTACTTCTGCAATTTTTTCAATCTCAAAAATAATCTTTTTTATGGAGTTTAACTTTAACTTTCAAATGCAAAATATGGAGTTTAACACAGTTACTTACAGAGTTATTCTCCATTACTACTATAGTTACAGAGAGTCTCTAGTGAGTCACTGGAAATGTTTCCTAAGGAATACCATCCAATAAAGATACTGACAGTTTCAACGTTTAAACAAATTATTATTTTCAGTATCACTTAAAGGGTATCAATTGTTTTTCCTTTAATTCCATCGTACATATATTGTTGCTATGGTGACTCCTCATATTAACCTTCAAATCATTTGGTCAGCGTGTGAGAAAGTAATCCCTTTGATAAATAAAATAAAATTAATTAATTAATTAATCCCAATAAAGAATATGTTATATTGTCTTAAAACCATACATGTTTATTTTGGGAAGAAATCACATCTAAATTCACATTTTAAAAAAAAGGACCTTAAGTTATTTTCAGTTCACTGTTAACTAGTTAAAGATGTAATAGATGTTGTTATACCTGTACTTTTGTCTGCAGAACGCTGCTCCTTCACACTACTTCTTGTCATGTCATTGAGCTGCCAAATCAGCAGCCTGCGAGCATCACGCTCCTCCCGGTACTGCAGATACTGGTCAGACAGTTCTGACTGCAGATGATCCACCTTAAGAGGAACAACAGGCAATGGGGTGACTGATACAATAATTGATGGATGCATTTCCTTTATGCGCAGGGTTGTGTGTATGCTTTCATGCCCTTAAGCTTTTATGCTTTCATAAAAGCTTTCATGGCCTTAAAAGTCACATGTCTTGATGCATTCTCAATCATCCAGATAAATAAATCTCCAAAAGTTGATTCTGTTCATCTAGACGTAGCGTTTTCAGTGGGAGAAACGTTTTGTCACTCATCCAAGTGACTAAAAGTCACATGATTAATTAAACAAAAATAAAATTAAAAGTATGCCATTTACCACTGACTGCACTGTCTTCTCTCTCTTTCTCATGGCTTCAATCTCCTCCTTTAGCTTCTGCTTCTCCATTTTCAAGGCAGCAATCTCAGCCTGCTCCTCTGCCCAGCGAGCTTGAATCTTTCTGTCACATTCCTCTGTCACCAGCCTCAGATGGGACTGCAGTGGTTCCAGCTTTTTGATTTGTTCTCCCTGATGAACTGAAAAGATGTATACAATGCATGCATTACAACAAATAATCAACTCCCTGATATAAAGTCTTTATACAAAGAAAAGCTAACCTCTACAAACTTCATCTTTTTACTGAATAGACAATTAGTTTTAACTAGGTGAGAATAACATGTTGAAACCAACTCTTTCTATGCTACAATAGAACTTATCATTTTACTGCCTACACAAACTGCTAGGACCTTTTAGAAGGCTATTGGAATCTAGTGGAATCCTTTCCACTAATTTTATTAACTTCTTAACCCAGATTTACTCTCACAAATGCTGAGTTGAATCCTTAACAAACAACAAAGAAAAGTGTATGACTATGTATAGGATGATTTAGAAGAAAACACTCAAAAGTGAATGGCAAAGAGACAGAATAGTACCTGGAGAAGACTCAAAATTATTAATATAGTTACTGAATATTAAAGTCACAAAGTTTTGAGAAATTAATTCAGAATAATACATTTTTTTACAAAGAAATATATTGCCTTACTTTGCAAGGCTGGATGGAACCACGCTGGTTGCTGTGTATTATGACTGCAAGAAAGGGCTAATCAAATTATATTTTTCTGTCTCTAAAGAGATATCTACATTGTTGTTACTATTATACACCCTCTCTTTGCATGTGCATTTGAACCAATAAATTTAGTTTGATGTAAGACATTTACCACTTAGATGTGAGAGAATATTGATATTTATGTATTGTAAATATAAAACTTTAATTTATTTAATTCTATACCCAAAGGTTTTATTTTTCTGTTTTTCCCAAAAACGTTGAGGGACGCCATTTCTAATCTGCTTCAAAACCTTGTCAAATCTGTTATAAATTGTTTTTTTAAATAGCATTTTTATAAAATCTATACAAATCAGACTAGCTTTCTCACTGACCAAAGGTGTTTTCATATTCCTTTTTAATGGCAGACAGAAGGGGTTGGTAAGTTTTGAAGGCAGTGATGAAACATTCAAATGCATTGCGGTAGACCTGTAGGCAAAGTAGAGTAAGATTGTAAGTACTTAGACTGCAGCAAGAAAATACGTATATATCTTCTAAACATAAATACAATCAACAAAAACATTTCACCTGAAGTTTCAGCTCCTGAAATTTTGGCTCATGTGGGTCGATAGTATGAAGCTCCTTGCTCACATAGTTCTCCAGCTGCATCAGAAGTTGTGGCTTTCTGTTTGGGCCTGCATAAAAGTAACTGCCTCCTGTCCAGCACTACATGATTGGTCACACAAAAGCACACACAGTACTGTGAAAGGAACTTTCCTGTGACACTGAAAGATAAAGTTTATAAAGATGCCATGAAGTTCTTAGATGATCTTTATACCAATTAAAAGACTTTAGATGTTGGCAGGACAAAGTCAGATTGCTGTTTGTGTAATGTTACCTGATTTACGTACCTTTCTCGTTGCACATGGTTGGACAGATACACCACCAGCACTTTCCTCTTCATGTCCTTCCTCTGATGTCTGGGCTGTGTAACTTTGTAGATTGTATTCATATGTAAGTCTAATATGCAAACAACAAAGTCAGTCTGCCTTAAACGTACTTTAAATAAGCTTTGAAATACAAATGTATTTATACATAAAAACAAACGTAGCATGATTTTTGGTGTAAATGGAAGTCATTTCATCACTTGCCTTGTTTTTTGTGACGGTGTTAGAGGTGGAAATTTTATATCTTTGTTTGGTGACATTTATAGCTTTGATATAAGGGGTAGACAATAACAAACACTTAGCCCGTTTGAAACTGTTGTATTTCGTCAGTTTAACTCGATGAGATCGGCTTTAGCGTCGCACAGCACAACATTTGAAGCAGGGTTTCCATGGTAACGACGACTGACTACGCAACAAGACCCCACGTAGTTGCCCGGTGTGCGCCTAACTAATTTTCAAAATGGCAATGATTTTATCTGCTCAACTCAATCATTAACTTTGATATATAATAACTAATATATGGTAACGTGTTTTATAAAGGCTATTTCACATATCTGCTATATTAATTACAATATAATAAAACTTAGTAAACAACACAGTGTTTTTATGAACAGGCACATATTTCGCCGAGGAAATAACACTGCTATTAATACTGTAAAAATACCCTTTAACTTACAAATAAATACAAGTTTTACCATGTAAAGTTCAAATTTAAATTATATAACGTTCTGAAAACGTGTGTAAGTTTAACAGACGAAAACTACATTTCCTAGCCCCTATCTCACTGGAAGGCCCTAAACCCGTCTAACAGTAGTGGAACTCTGTAGTCATTTCTAGTGACATTAGCATAAAAGCGAGCGTGCAGCTGAACTACAGTACCCATACGACACTATTTCAGCCTACAGTACATTCTGCTGCTTATCCGGGGATGTCACACCGCTGCTATTTTCTCCCCTCAGTCCCTCTCACTCTCAGCCTACAGCTCCAGCGGACTGACACTGGGCTTTGGATAGAAAGAAACGAACAATAAGATACAAAAACAGGAGGCCAAAAAAAATGACAGAGCTCGGAGCGGGAAGCCTGCCGCTGGGAGATCCTGCTTTTAATTACCAGGAGCACGAGCTTAACGAGAGGCTGAAGCGGCTTTACCCGGCTGTAAACGAGGAAGAGACCCCTTTACCCCGATCCTGGAGCCCCAAGGATAAATACAGCTACATTGGGCTGTCACAGAACAACCTACGGGTCCATTACAAAGGTTAGAGACCTGCCTCATCACTGATGGGCCTAAGTGTGTAGTCAAAACAGCAGTTCAAATCTGTCTGTGTTGTTGCCGAAGGGGGGGGGGGGGTCTCTCTCTCTCTCTCTCTCTCTCTCTCTCACACACACACACACACACATACACACTCAGTATGCGATTATGTTGACTGTGTATGTGCGTGTGCAGTCCTGGTAAATCTAGTCTGAGCTGCCTCTCCTGTCCTGTAACCTTGCTTTGTTTCACGAATGAGCAGAGGAATGCCCAGATGGGTGACAGTGAACTCGCTAACCCTGGCCATCGGTCTCATTACCGTCACACTGAAATCTTCAATATCATGGCTCTTCTTTGTTTATTTACTGTTTATGACGTTACTGCTTTGGAGTAAACTCACTGCATCTGACGTTCTCCTCGCTTTGTACTGGAAGGGGACACTGGTAGCAGTAACGACGCATAGTTTATTGGCAAACCCCTGTCTAACTTACGGGAGCTTGCTAACAGAAAGCTGTTAACCAAACACATTACTTAGCCTTGTGGCTAACTAGCTAACGTTAGCCAACTTAGCTGTTCCTAATATTGAATTGAGGACAGTAGGTTCCGAGGTGGACACCAACAGAACTTGTTGTTTTCCAGTGCAGTATCAGTTGAAATATTAACGCTGTACAGTGCTATAGCAAACAGGATAAAATGGCATTGTGTTTCTCATGTGATTTCAGAGCAGTGTTCTAGAAGTCTTTTCCAATCATTTTCCCGTCCACCTCCATTCAGATCTGCGTGCCCCGAGCCTAACAACAGTTTCAGGTCCAGTTTCTAGCAGGCAACAGAGGTGCTGCCGTGAGAGGAAGGCCTCTGCGCATTACATTAGGCCAAAATGCACCGTTCTGGTAATAAATCCGGAGTATCGACGGGCTCTGGCATTTTAACGTTAACAGCAACCAGACGGTTCAGTCAGTCTTTCATTCAGATGGATAAAAGCTGACAGCAGGGCTTTTAGCCGTCTCAATTTAGCAACCACCTATATCAAAACAAGGTGACATCCGTGTGACGGCTTCTGTGCTGTTCAGACAAACCTCCCCCCCCCCCACACACACACACACACACACACACACACACACACACACACACACCAAAACAGGAAAACACTGCAAGACTTTAATCACACACTGTGAAAAATCCCAATTGATAGGCTCCTTTGGGCCCCGTGTAGAAGGTGAGAGGATACAGGCAAGATGTGTAATTCAAAATTAAGGTTGTGTAATCCATTTTGTGAGGTTGATGGAGTGGTGGTCCTACAGTTTGGAAATAGCAGGGAGGGCCTCTTATTTGTAGACTCGGGCCTAATGCCAGATACAACCGCAGATCATTTAATGCATAATTGATCAGGTCCCTGCTGATGAGCAGTTGAATATGAGCTTCCATTCAGTTTATCTGTTATGTTGAGAATGTTGATTTACCTTTTGCTATAATCAGTGCTGTTAAGATAATTGTATTCTAGTCTA
Organism: Maylandia zebra; assembly: GCF_041146795.1. Taxonomy (NCBI): domain Eukaryota; kingdom Metazoa; phylum Chordata; class Actinopteri; order Cichliformes; family Cichlidae; genus Maylandia; species Maylandia zebra. The sequence goes on along the minus strand of NC_135173.1, from coordinate 59,700,437 downwards.
GAATTACCTAACAGCTCTGGCACTGGCTCAAAGTGGTGTATTGCTGAGGATGAGGGGGGGGGGGGGGGGGGGGTTCTTGTTGAGGTTATGTTGGACATTGAGTCATTATGTTTATGAAAGGTGCACAGATTCAGTGACACTGCACTATTGTTAAGGCATGACATATAAATAGGTTTGTTCTGGAGTGTGTGAGATATTTTTTTTCTGCTCCTGGTTGTTCCTGCTCTGTTCCCTCACCCTTGTGGTTTGGATGCTATTTTGACCAGCGTGCCAATTTTCTCTGTTCAAGGCCATGCAGTGTCTACCTAGTCCTGCTGCGCACTGACAGAGATTAATCCTCGCAGCCTCAGCAGCAAGATAGATACTTAAACAAACTTAATGACTTTGTACCAATAAATGCAGCAAATGGTGTTAATTTTTACACCTCTGCAGATGCAAAGATAATTTTATCATTAACTTAGAAATAAAGAGAGGGTTACAGTTGCATAGTAGGAATACATAGTAGGAATAAATCTAATGTTCTGTAACACACCCTATAGCGTTTTCTTTGCACTTTTACACACATAATAAATTCAGCTGCACCCTGATGAAAGACCAAGCTGTTGACTAAGGATTTTGTTGGAATACTAATTGTTTTGCTGTAGATTTATGTTTTATGACTTACAGTAATCACAATGTCAGTGTACCAAGCAAACTTTTAACTGAGCAAAACTTTTCGCAAGCAAATAGTTTCAAAAAAGTCAACTAATCATTTCTTTGACCTTTGAGAGAAGCACTTTAATATATACTGTGAATAACCATAACAAGACTGACGTGGAACTAAAGGAATAGTACGGGATTTCAAATTCACATACTTTACGAAATTTAGTTGAGCAAAAGGAAAGCATTTATCTAAATAGGATCATGATTTTTATTAGGGTTTCATTTATTTCAAACTGCAATCCATTTGTTTGAGCCATGTTGAAATTAAAGTGCACAAATAGAGAAACCTACAGGCTGCACTAGATGCTGCTGCGGAATAGTCGCAACTAAGGCCTCAGTCATTCTCTGTTGTGTACAGACACCAAAAGCTGGAGTAGTAATTGCTGTTATACGTCTTTGAAATCAGATGATAATGACATTTACGTCACTTAGACCCCAGCGTACCTCCCCATTATTACATAAATGAACTGTGGTGTATCACATCTTTGGTAAGCTAAGTTCAGTTCCTCTAGCCACACCCAAGCCTGATTACTGCCACACCCATTTTCAATCAAGAAATCACTTAAATGGGACCTGCCTGACAAAGTGGAGTAGACCAAAATATCCTCAAAGGCCAGACATCATGCCACGATCCAAGGAAATTCAGGAACAAATGAGAAACAAAGTAATTAAGATCTATCAGTCTGGAAAAGGCTATAAACCCATTTCTAAAGCTTTAGATGTCCAACGTACCACAGTGAGAGCCATTATCCAAAAATGGTGAAAACATGAAACCGTGGTGAACCTTCGCAGGAGTGGCCAGCCGACCAAAATTACCCCAAGAGTGCAAGATCGACTTATTCAAGAGGTCACAAAAGAACCCAGAACAACATGCAAAGAACTGCAGGCCTCACTTGCCTCAGTTAAGGTCAGCGTTCACGACTCCACATTAAGGAAAGTGACTGGGCAAACATGGTCTGCATGGCGGGGTTCCAAGATGAAAACCACTGCTGAGCAAAAGGAACAAAAAGGCTCGTCTCAGTTTAGCCAGAAAACATTTTGAAGATCCCCAAGACATTTAGGAAAATTTGTGGACTGATGAGAAAAAACTTAAACTTTTTGGAAGTTGTGTGTCCCATTGCATCTAGTGTAAAAGTAACAGCATTTCTGAAAAGGAACATCATACCACCAGTAAAACAGGGTGGTGGTAGTGTGATGGTCTGGAGCTGTTTTGCTGCCTCAGGACCTGGAAGACTTACCGTGGTAAACTGAACCATGAATTCTGTTGTCTGCCAAAACATCCTGAAAGAGAATATCTGGCCATCTGTGTGACCTCAACCTGAAGCACACTTGGGTTTTGGAAGAGGTCAGTGATCCAAAACACTCCAAGTCCACCTCTAAATGGCTTAAGAAAAACAAAATGAAGGCTTTGGAGTGGCCTAGTCAAAGTCCTGACCTGAATCTGATTGAGATGTTGTGGCATGATCTTAAAAAGGCGGTTTATCATGGGAAACCCTCCAATGTGGCTGAATTAAGACAATTCTGCAAAGATGAGTGGGCCAAAATTCCTCCACAGTGCTGTAAAAGACTCCTTGGCCATTATTGCAAACACTTGATTGCAGTTTTTGCTGCTAAGTGTTATTAGGTTTAGAGGGCAATAACTTTTTCAAACTATTGTACACGAACAGGTGTGTGGCAACTACACCCATATGGAAAAGAAATAGAAAGAACTTATAAAAGACTTGCATAAGATGTGGCCTACTTCATATAGTGAATCATATAAGGCTTATATGATTTACTCATGAAAGTGGACACTTTCTCATTACTTTCATATATTGTTTTAGTAAGTATCCAAAACGTACAAGTTTCATTTATACAATTTTTCAAGGGATCTTATGTCTGGTTTCACTCTTGTATGCTTTTCATACAAGTTTCACATAAGACAGATGCAAACCTTATAAGATTTATATACATCTTTTCCATATGGGCATTCTTCCTTGAGCTTATTCCATAGTCACTCCTCACCACCCTGGTGTTATCCAGAGCCTCAAAAGCCTAAGATGACATTACTGTTTATAGTTTGGTTGTCTGCATAGGTGGATTTGTGCAGATTTTTGTGGAGGCATACACCCTGCATACTTTACTAGACAAAGGCCCTGAGTCCACTGTACAAGGACCTAATTGCTCATAATTGTCCGAAGAGCTGCTCCTACAGGACAACTTGAACTAGCAAAGTCTATTAAACACAGTGCAATTTTAGTGGAAAATCACAAGGAAAGTTACTGGAAGATACAGAAGGTAGAAATCTTAGATAAGAGTTCATTAAGGATACACTTCGCCGTCATTTTCAGAGGTTATTTGTTATTGCACTGTACATTTGTGCAGTGAGTCTACTAAAGGGTCTACTAAAGGTTTTATATTGTTTGGTTTATATATTTGGTTTATATTGTATTTGATCTGCATACTCAGGTATTTAAATACTTTTGACATATTTTGAACTGACACTTTTAAAGACAAATTTGTTGGTATTTTCAGAAAGACCTAATGGTTTGTTTTTTACATTTTGATTTAACTTTCGCTAATGCTGATTTTCTGATTCAACTCAGAGGTTGAAAATTTTCAATTGTCTTCTTACGACAGGTGACATGTAAATATTTACAGCACTGTTTAGTTATAAAATGAGCATAATAGCCTGCCAAGCATCATTATGTTACATGTTTCAGAACCTATATTATGCTAACTTTTGTTGCCATCACGATGAAGTCATGGTAATTGGAATTGGCCGAAGTGGTCCAAAATGAGTGCCATCATAATTTTTTTGAAATTTCCAAATGCACCATGAAAATTGGGACAGCTATGCTGCCCAAACTCTATGTATGACAGAGTTGGAGTTGGCTCTGGCTCAGGAGGTTTAGCAGGTTGAATAGCTGGCTTGTTGCCTCCTTTTACTCGTTGATGTATATTTCATTGAAGATCTCGGAATGCCGGCTGCTACCAGCCAGGAAGCCAAACACATTTATGGTAAATCTGCTTTGTCAGTGTGTGCTAGAAATTGTGCCACAAACCAATTTAAACTCTAATATTGTTTAGTTTTGGTTTATTGCCTAAGAAAGAAAGGTGTAAATTCTCTAACTGTAACAAAAGTAAAGTGAGTAAAGGAAATGTCATTTAGTCACCATCTAAACTTGGTTAAAAATGGATAGAAGATGTGTAATAAGACATACGGTAACTGAAAATAAGTGTGTATATATATATCACGATATGTGGTATTTTTTTTTATACTTTTGGTCATTATGCTTCAGTATGAAGTTGCATCTATATTGAAACTAGACACCTGTTGCTTTCAAACTAGAATTATTGTGATTTGAAAAAGTCTGAGTAAGTTCAATCCAGTGGTTCAGTAGCTTGTAGAACAACAATACCTTAAAGAATTGTTTCCTGTTTTAGTTCATTCTCTAATATCTAATATCAATTTCTAATATGTACAACACAAATGAATGCTCCAGACCAGCAAACTGCCAAAACATCTGCTTTCATAAAGATGTTCATGCTTAACGATTAGTTAAACCAGTTCATTTGAATAGCAGCACTTGGCTGCTACTTGATCTCCTAGTTCTTAGGGACCGTCAAGGTTGTACTTGGTTTTTCTGTAGAGTCATAACTGCCTGTTCTGGCCTTACTTTGGAGCTTTATATGACTGGAATACCACAGTCATGCTACTTTTTTAAAAATTTCTTTAGCATAAATACAATTGTGAGATACAGAACTCAATTGTTAGGCTATAAACAAACTACACATCAATTGCATGACGTTCATATAAACACTACTAAGAACGTGTTTTTAGCGTGATCAGTTGGTGCTGAATTTCCCTGAAGTCTCTAGCCTTATTTAGCCATTTATGTGCTAACACATGTTCATGTAATACCTTCAGTTTACTTCTGTGTTTTAAGAAAAAAATGTGAAAATATTTAAAGCATCTCGTTATCATATTTGCAGCATCTAAACAAAAATCTGATCCAGAAAATGGAACCAGAAATGAAAAATCCTGTCTCATTTATGAATTTTTAAGACTCATTCCTGCAGCACACTAGGAAGGACGTGATCTAGATACAGGCTAAAATTTAGTTAGTTTCCTTCTCTGCTCATGCTCAGCTTCTCCACCAAGTTTTGTTAACTTTGACCTGCATAATCCCGCTGACAGAAAGGTAGATAAATCGCAATGAGAACATACCTCTGCCTCAGCTCTTATCTAGGCAGAAGACACATAATTAAAGTTCAGAGATTAATGTTTTCAAAGGTCACGTGGCCCTAACCTTTGTGCTGCATTCATGTATTGTCAGTAGAATGGTAACAATGTTGTTATCTCATAGTATATTTGTAGTATATTGCTAACTTAAGACAAACAGGTTATAGCATCTTTAATTTGAGATTTTATTTAACTTTAACTGTATGAGATTTTATCAGCATTCCCATCAGATGGGAAATAAAGTAACTTAAAAATCCTTAATATCACTGACTTGGAAAAATACCATTTCCAGATTTCCATTTATTATTAACTAGGCCATCATATCTCTTAGAGGCCACAGTGATGAAGTGCTGCTGTGTAGCATAATCTGCCTCAGGGAGACCAAAACAGAAGATACAAACCTTTTAGCACAAGTTCCAGGTGTATCTCTGCACACAAACAAGTAATATGTAGCCTTGTGCTGTATGGCCACATGCCCAAAGTGTTATATTCACTTTTGTTTTGACTGAAGTATTTTCTTAGTTTAGACACATTTGATAACCAATGTATTAGTCTATACCAGTCCAAAAAAATTTAGTTATTTTTTAGTAAGTTAAATAAAAGATGTAATCAAAGAGTCTGAACAGGAAAGCAGCTCTGAATTCATGTTTTTAATACCTAGCAAGGTCTGTAGCTTAGTAGTATCATAACTGAGTATATGGTGGCGGTGTTGTCAGCTAGGGTCTAATATAAATGGCATTAATTCCCTCATGAAGTCATATAAGAATTTTTGTACTTCCTCATACTATAAATAAATCCTCAAATGTTATTATGATGTTGACATAGTGATATGGACTCTGCTTCTTTTGACACTGTGAGGCATTTAGCAACGTGTTGCTTTGGTCTTTGTTGTGCTTGCTATTATTGAACAGATAGATTTTGCACTTTGCCTCTGCTAGTGGTCAAAAATACACCCTGGAGGCAGACTGCTGATATTCTAGTAAGCAATTAAGGCCACACAGTGCTGTGGGTGAAGAGGAACAGGACATTAACAGTTGCTCCTTGAACTCTTGTGGAAAGGTTTAAAGTCGCACAAGAGCAGAAATGTCTAATACTGCCAGGGCTTTAATATTAAATCACATGGCCTTTCATTCAAACTTTACAACACTGTTACACTCTAAGTTTCTTATCTAATACAAATAAAAAACCACAACGGCCTAATCAGCATGAATCAGCATGAATGCAGAATTATAAACCAGACATTTTGGTTAACGGTAGTAACCATCTCACATACCCATTTATGTAGTCCCAAAGAGACCTGCTGGCCTACTGAGGTCTAAAATTAGACTACTGGCTGACACACACACAAACACACACAGACACGCACAGGCACGCCAGTCACATGTGTAAACATGATAGAACATGCATAGTGGATTTGTGGGTCAAAAAAGATGCAAAAATGAGTGTTAGCGAATGTCCTGTCACTTTGTGCTTCCTAAAAAACACTAATGGGCTAGCATATGTGGATATTTTATATAGTGTTAATGTAATTCAGACTCTAACATGCTTTAGTTCATTATTAATTAAGGCACTGTGATCTTTTAATAGTGTCATAGTTGCACCCTTATTAAAAAAATATAAAACAAATATCATTAAAAGAGTTAGGATCACAGTTAAAGAGGTGTTGTTACTGTAAACCTATACAAGTGATGCTATACTAAGAGTATTTTACAGAGTATTTTTTGAAAAAATGAAAACACATCGAGCCAGTATATTTCTAACTTCCTGTTCTACTCTATAGTATGTATAACTTTATTTTAGTGACCACACTTAAGTCCCCCTCACACACAACAAACAGCAACAGCCTCAAGGTGTCTGCTGACAGCCAGCTGCTTCGTTTAAGGTTACAGCATGTCTACATTTCATGCACACACAGAGCTCTCAGTGACTTGTTATGTGTGGTGACAGGTGAGCTCAGTCAATGGTGCGATTACATGTAACAGAAAGAGATGCACATGCTTACTGTAGAGGCTAGATTGCAGTTATACAACAGTACTGAACATATTAGTCTCTCTCTCTCATGACCCGAGGGATTGCATAAGCAGCCATCTGAATATAGAATGACAGACAGTAATATGTGTTGTGCTCAAATCTAATTGGTCCAGACAAAATACATGAGCCCTGTGACCTCATTGTCTACATCTTTACCAGACTGTGTTAAATCAATGTCCTGTATAACCTATTCATAGAAAAGTCACCTTAACAAAAAGATGAATGTTATTTGAGAAATCCACGCGTATCTGAGCCTAATCTGAGCCTCACTGATCACTCAGCCTTGTGGTGCAAGCCCAACACAGCCTTGTGGAAATGTAGGGGGAATAAATAAGAAAACTGATGGCAGTTAGGTTAGTTATCAAACCTACAGCTGTTTCTGTTGCCATATTCAGATTAGATGAGCTTCTTCTGAAAAGCTGCCTTTGGTCTTCATCAAACATGTCTGCCGTTACTCTGGCCACACCACTCTATCTTTTGTCTGTTCAGAGCACATTATTGCAAAAGACCTGGGGCCAGATGCAGAAAGCTCTGTTTATATTACCAACCAAAACTGTGTGTATACACTAAGGCAGATATGCGCATACACATTCTTTTTTTTTTTGTCATATTTATAGAGATGTGCCTATGCATTATCCAGTCCTCCTTCCACAGAAAAAAACCCCTTAATAAAAAGACGTTGAAAAGACATTGAAGAAAGCTTTGATGTCTGAAGAATGCTGAGATTAGGTTAAAAAGTTGAAGGTGAAAAGTCAGCTTCTGAGGCTGTTCAAAAGACATTTACAAAAAGACATCCTTTTACATCTAAATCCTTTAAAAGGTTTAAAAGTTATAAAGGGCGCTCTACTTCCACAGTGCCTCGGACAATCTACTGATTTGGTCACAAAAATAAACATAATTTGGTCAACTTTTAACAGGCCACGTTTCAACCAAATGTAGATGTAAACCAGTGTCTTTTTAAAGGCAATTTAGTCCATGGGCAATGTCCATGGATACCTGGTGTTTGGGGGTGGCCTTTTGTACACTTCTACCTAGTTATTTATCTACATTTGAAAACGTCATTTGCACTACTAGTTACTAGACTATATGTTAAGTTTAACATCTAGTCTAAGTTAAGTTTATTTGTCAGTGTGTTTGTCTCTAAATGTCAGGTTCTACTTTTTATGTGTTTTTTTTTTTTCTTTTGACCAGATAGCAAATTTATGACTAATTAAACTATGTAAATACTAAGAATCCAGGTCAGTGCCATATCATGAGACTTTGGTAGACAATCAGGAGTCAAATGCAAGCCCAGTGTTTCTTTGTTTTTAAAGTCCTTTTGTATTAGGCTACCATGTTCTTCATGTACACCTTGTATTTCTCTTTTATCAGGTCATGGAAAGAACCACAAAGATGCAGCATCAGTGCGAGCCACACACCCAATCCCTGCTGCCTGTGGGATCTACTACTTTGAAGTCAAGATTGTCAGCAAAGGTCGAGATGGGTAAGCAGATGCAACTTTTAAAACCTTAGAGTTGGTGCCCTATGTTACCATGGTAACCTGACTTAGCGCCCCCCCTCGGGTCATTCATAACATGTTCAGTGTGCCCACGCAAAAATAAAATTGCAGTAACTTTGTGTATTTCCTGTTAGTTTTTATTATATTCTGACTTTGAAGCTTAGGTCCATGAGTCACTGCACTGGCTGTTTTCTGAGGATATTATCAGAGGAGTAGGGTTTTATATATGTGTGTATATGTAAAACCCTGCCTCTTATTGTTTCATTTTAAAGAAAAAAATAGCCAACTTTAATAACTTGAAATAAATTACATGAATTCGATTTTTAATTAACATTTAAACATTTAATTTGATGGTTATAAAAATAGTATTTTTTATGACAATCATTTGTAGCACTGGTGCAAAATTTGTCGGTAACAATGTCTTTGTTCCTTTTTGTCAGTTTTTTGCATTTACACCTGTTAACTTGGTTGTGCAAAGTTTTTTCCACCTTGAGTCTGTATCAAAACAGCAGTCTTTATATCAATTATCGTATTACTGTCCAAATCCTTTGTCACGACAGAGAGAGTTACATCAGTGGAAAATTTTGGGGTGTTTTTGTTCATCTGCTGTACCAGTGAAAATGGTAGCCAGCCTTAAAAGTACAGTTTTAGTAATCATCACTGTCATCTAATGTGAGGGACTACACCTGAAAATTGTAGATCTGTATGCTTATAGTCAAGATATTCTTCTTAGTTGCCCTAGAATTACAATAATTGGGTGTCATTTCCAGAATTAGGAAATATGGAACGTTTTGAGCCCAGACTGCCTCTTCATCATGGCCCTGTGGGAATTGATTATTTAATCAGAACGCACACACACACACACACACACACACACACACACACACACACACACACAAGCCTGTTCAGCTATCTTAGTGAGGACCTTCATTGACATAATGGTTTCCCTAGCACCTTACCCTAACCATTAAAAATGAATGCCTAACCCTTACCCTAACCATAACCTAATTGTAACCCTGACACTAAAACCACATTTTGAGCCTCAAAAAGGCCTTCAAACTTGTGAGGACCGGTGAGTGTGTCCTCACAAGTGACTGTTGGTTCTCACAAGTATAGTAGAATGCAGATTTCGGTCCTCACAAAGATAGCTAGACAGGAACACACACACACACAGTTTCAAATTGATACATTTTTTTTAAAAGTACTAAGAGAAGTCTATTTCACCAAGCGTATCCTCCTAGATAAACTGGGTCTGGAATTGTTTGCTTCATTTTGGCAGCTAGAATAGGTAACGTTGTGCACTGTTGCTGAAAAAGTTGCCACATGGAATTTAACAGCAAGAAAGTTCCTCCAGTTTAGTTCTGTTATTACAGGACTCTTTGGAAGGACCTGAATGGCAAATTTACTTCTACATTATAAAACAGTCAAAGATGAACTCCATATGTAAATGAATATGCAAAGATCTTTATTGTCAAATGAGGCCATACCGCACAAAAGAGAGTCATTGCCTTTCAGCTAATTCAGTGATTGCTGAGGTTGCTGATGAGTAAGTGTTAGGTTAGTCTCTGCAATTATTTTGCCATGTGGTTAAATGTCTGGCTTTCAGATTCTCTTTTGTGACTTGATTGGAGCTGAAATACCTCTCCATTTAAAAAATTCAAATTGCACAGTAAACATTCCCTATTTCCAGTTAAACAGCTAGACATACAAAAGAAGTGATGCAAAATATGTTTGTATGGCTTTCATTTTTAGGCAGCTAGAAGCTGCATGATGTGTCGTGGAATGCCACGGGAATAACATGTACTCTGTGTATACATTTCAAGTTACACCCATAAGCTAATAAGTCGTTTTGAAACTTAAAAATAAGCTCACATCTCGGGTCTCAGACAGTACTGAGAAAAAGCCATAAATTCAAGAATTTGAATTCATTAAAATTTCGTAGAGATATCTTGATTGTAATTTTCTTCTCCAAGTCCAGATTCGTATTAGTGTAATCTGAAAATACTCATTTTTATGATTCTAGTTTTCTTTGTGAGAACTGACAGCATATACAAACTTTTCTTCAATGCGATTTCCAGAATAAAAGAAATTATTGAACTTTCCATGCAGTAAGTGTAATAAGTTACATTATCTTCTCTCACTGAGGCAACTTTGAAATATAAAGTGCTCTAACACTGGAAAGGGGATCAGATAATTAACTGAAAATGAGTTGCTGCTTATTTTACCAGATAACAGGATACTGGCTCTTTTACCTTTTTCACTCACTTTAATAATTTTAGTACCTTGACCCTTTGACTGCTAAGATGTGGATAGCTTTAGCTTGTTTTGTTGTTGTTGTTTTCCACACTGGTACCCTAGGGACTCTACTTTGGCAGATTTTGTGTCTTCATTGACAGTAAAGAGCCTTCATGCTAACAATATGTTAGCATGTGGCTGTAAGTGTGCATGACTATTTGTCTTGAGAAATCAGAGGGTCACCTCCTGATCACTGATATGAGCCAATTCCAGTCCCTGGGCAGTTGATTGGTGTATCTCTACAGTTTTGTTGGGCTGCAGCCTATAAGTCGATGATTTGACTCATCAACTGGATCAAAGTTTTTGTTTACAACTTTTTAAATCAATCTAAACTGGTTTAAGCAGAAATCACATGGACTTCAATGCTCTTTAATCCGTCAGTTTGAATGAGGTGGCGTCATGTGTAGCAGAACTAAGCTGTGGATCTGTAGCTTTGGGTTGCTTCAAGCTGCTTACACTGAAACTAAATAGAATTCCAACTTTTTATTCACTGCCGTAGATGTAGATGAATTAAATCACTTTTACTGAAATGCTCTAGTGTAGCAGTTAGCCAATTGAATGACATAATGAAAATATTCTGAGAGAGTTCCGTGGTTTGTTTTGCAATTCACCATGAAAAGTCAGAGAATTTGGTGTTACAGTGACTCTTTAGCCTGTTGCATTTCATGTTTTTTCTTTATTTTTATGACTATTTACTAGGGCTGGGCGATATGACCCAAAATTCATATCTCGATATTTTTTAGCTGGATGGCGATATAAGATATATATCTCTATTTTTTTTTTTAAGCCATAAAGTAAGAACAAAAAGAGTTCTTAGTCAAAGCTGTGTCCCAGATGTCACACAGGCACTTTTATTAACATACAGCACAGATGTACATGAAAAATTACTCAAAATTAAATTATGAGCATTTATTAAATAATAATGCTCCATAAATAAAAGAAAACAATTTTGTTTTTGTGCTAAACAAAGAGCTCACAATTGTGCAGTCAAAATGTAAACTAAAAGACGCTGAGCGTAATAACAAAGACAGACAGATTTCACAGCTGCTCTGTTCCCGAGTTTTACTGTGTGACTGATAGCCTGGAGTTTGAAATCCACTTCATAACCACGTCTCTTACAGGTGCCATTTATGGTCCTTATACACACACAATACGGTAATATTACGTTGAAGCACAGTACGTATCACTCCGCGAAGCTCCTCGGTAGCCGTAATGCGCCGACAATCTATCAAGCGGTGCAGCTCCGTAGCTTACCAAAGTCGTACTCAAACATTTTTGACAGATTGCTGAGCGCCGTGTACCACATAAAATCGGTTCGCGGCCATCAAGCACAACCAGAATTCATACATAAGGCGCGCTATCAACTTTTGAGAGAATGAAAGGATTTTAGGGTTAGCGCGGTTAGCTCGTTAGCACGTTGACGCCGTCCAGCCCCACGCATAGGGCGATGCGCAGTAACTCGTTAACGGAGATTTGCCATGTCCATCTTGTCGCTGCCTGCACGTGAAGTGATGGGGGAGGAGGGGGAGTTGTCTTCAGTGAAGGCGAGGCAGAGTAACGTTGCGTAGAGACAAAAGTGGACGAAAGACAGGCAAACTTGCGGCTCCACAACTATAATTATAACGTAACATAGACTATATCGATATAAAGGATATTGTCACATCTTATATCTCGTATAAAATTATATCGATATGTTTTAAAAACTCGATATATCGCCCAGCTCTACTATTTACATTGTACTATTTACATTGTAGATTATAATGTAGTAAACAAAAAAACAACAACAACTCAATGTGAAATAACTCAAAGCATGTTTGATATTGTAGAGTCTTCTAAGTAGCGATCCTTTGCTTTGATTGCTGTTTTGCACACTCTTGGCATTTTGTTGATGAGCTTCATAAGGTAGTCAGCTGAAATGGTTTTCCAACAGTCTTGAAGGAGTTCCCAGAGATGCTGAGTATTTATTGACCCCTTTGCCTTCACTCCATCTCATCCCAAACTATCAGAGCACAAAGATCTGATTTGTACAGTCTCCTCTGAACAGTTGATGTAGAGATGAGTCTGCTACTCGAACTCTGTGTGGAAATTATCTGGGCTCTAATCTAAGGTGTTGTTAACTTGCGATTTCTGAGGCTGGTGACTCTGATGAATTTATCCTCAGCAGCAGAGGTGACTCTTGGTCTTCCTTTCCTGGGATGGTCCTCATGTGAGCCAATTTCGTCGTAGCGCTTTTTGGTTTTTGTGACTGCACTTGGGCACACGTTTGTTTTTTAGCAATTTTCCAAACTGACAGACCTTCAGTTCTTAAAGTAATAATGGCCTGTGGTTTCTGTTTTTTTAAATACCTTATTTTTGGCCTTTTTCAGCTTTATTGTACAGAACAGTGAAGAGTGATGGGAAAGCAGAGGGAGAGAGAGAAAGGGGAAGACCTGTGGTAAAGGGCCGCGGGTCGGACTCGAACCCGGGCCAGATGCTTTCCGCCATGCAGCACCGCTCATCCCTGTGAGCTGAACTGGCACCTGTCCTTTACTTAGCTGATTGGTTGTTGCCATAAAATGTATTGTAACAGTTGTCAGATAGGTTGGTACATAGCTGACAACCCTGACTTCTGCACAACACAACTGATGGTCCCAAGCCCATTATTATGAAATTCCACAAAGAAACCTTGTCAAGGCACACCTGTGAAGTGAAACCATTTCAGGCATAACTGCATCATGAAGCTCATTGAGAAAAGGCCATGGGTTTGCAGTGCAGTCAACAAAGCAAAGGGTGGCTACTGCCAGAAATCTAAAATATAACACATTTATTATCATTTTTTTTCATATATTTGACTGGTAGTCTATGTATACTCAAAAAAAATTTATTATCATAAATATCATTAAAAGTTGTTGTGGGTCATTTAATTAAAAAAAATAATATTGCGCATATTTTATAGCATGAATATTGCAGTGAACCGTTGGTACCATGCCTAGAGTGGCAAGCTATACCACTGCAGAAACTTAAGGCTAACCTATTTTGCATGAACATAAAATTGAACACTAATAATTAAATGAAAGAAGTGAAGAATATCTGTCAGAGGTAAAGGAAAAAGCATTGGTAAAATAAGTATAAATAGAGCCACCGTAAAAGACTACTTTGTGTTATTTGAGTTGCTTCAATGGCTTAGTCACTGGTTTCATCATCACTGGTTATTACAGAACCTTCCTTAGCCATATCCTAGTGGAATTATTAAACTCTCTTTGGAAAAAGCTTTTTTGGTTTAAAAAAAAAGTGCTGCTGACTTTGTGCAGATTGGCCACATTAATCTAGAAAGCAGAGAGAGGATTAATTAACATGGACACTCAACTGGTTTAATTTGACTGAAAAATGATTGTAGAGCACTGACTAAGAATAATCTTGTTTTTATTTGGATTTCTCTCTTCAGATGTTTTATTTGTTGTAGGCCGCTGTGCTGCTGCAAATTTGATTAAAATTTATGTCTACGTATTTCTTTTTCATTATTATTTCATTACTGTGTGAGTCATATTAATAGATTTGCATGTTAGCCCTAGCGGCTGTGTGTGTGTGTGTGTGTGTGTGTGTGTGTGTGTGTGTGTGTGTGTGTGTGTGTGTGTGTGTGTGTGTCTGTGTGAGAGAGAGAGAGAGAGAGAGTGCATCAGTCTTTTTGTTCATAGCTTTGGTGATGAAATATTTCTGCATCTGTTGGATGGAGTGTCAAAGTTCTGTGCAGATATTTTTGTTCTCATCTTTTGAAGATGAAACCCGCTGATGTATTCCTTTAGTCTTTTTCATTATTTATTCCAACGCTAGATAAGTCAGATCAATGCAGACATAAGTGAGAGCTTAATAACTTTGGTGATCTTTTAATTTTTTATATTGTGCCAGCATCAGGTGCATTTTAAGTTTACCTGCTATTATTGTTGAGCACAAAAGCTTGCTATGACAAAGTCCAGCATCACAGAGATGCTAGCATGTCTAGCTGTGTTCACACAGCCCTGAGTTTTTGTAGACTTGACTGATGTGTCTTTTACTCCTCTTACTTTGTAAATGTAACTTATTTGAAAAGCATGGAACATTTGAATAAGACCAACCACGTGGCCCAAAGCAGCCATTTATTACTGATGTTTATGTTATTACTACTTTGTAATATGCCAAATGCATTCAAGTGGCAATAATGCTGACTTGTTCAAATGAGTAAAAAGATTTTTTGCTGTCCTTTTAAGCCGGTCTACATGAAAATGATGCAGACCAACTGCTTATCCTTGTTTGCCACTTTGGATGTTTCAGCTCATGGACTCAGTAAATCACAATGACTAGTCAGAAGAATCTGAAGACACTCTACTCCTGCCAACCCCCATGAATATATGAGCATCAGCTCAGAATTTGCAAAGCTAGCTGGATTAAAGATGTGAGAAGAAGCTGATCCGAGTGTTTAAATGTGCTGGACGCTCAGTAATGACATGTAAATCTAATTTTTTTTGTCTCTTGTTATGTGCAGATACATGGGCATTGGCCTGTCTGCTCAGGGAGTCAACATGAACAGACTGCCTGGTGAGTACAACTTGAATAATGTCATTGTATTATAACCAGTAGGAGGCTGAAAAGAGAGACCTTTTTTTTTTTAGATATATTGATGAATATATTATAGTCAAGGTAGCACAGTGGTGCAGTGGCTAGCAAGAAGATGCAAGGTTTGAATATCCTGCTCTGAAATTGTCTTTATTTCAAAGGCATGAATGTTAGGTTGATTGATTGATGAGTCTAAATTGGCAGAAGATGTAGTGGTGTGTGTGTGGCTGTCTGTCTCTTTACTTTAGCGATGGACCAACAACCTGTCCAGAGTGTACTCTGCTTTTCACCTTGAGACGGCTGGGATGTGTCCCAGCTAAGATGCATAACCAGTTAGGAAAATGGATGGATGAATGTTATAGTGGGCGTATAGCTGTCAGAATATCTAATGAAAAGATGGTAGGCCTACAATTTGGCGTCTGTGTTAGAAGTAGTTAGCAAAATAGGGATTCCCTAGTTTATTCAACAACTCATGGTATGGCAAGAGCGTCATCATGCCATTGTTCACCAACAACATTGGCTTGCTGATCTGATGCCAGCATTTCTGCCACTTAGCAGTCAGAGTGGACGGGTGCTTTGGCTGGCTGGGAAGATGAACATCCTGCGTCACTCTTTTTTTTTTTTTTTGTTCCATTTTGATTACACACAGCACAGTACACTCAATACAATGAAGCAGCTACAGAGGGGCTTTCCAAAACCTTGAACCTTTCTAATTACTTACTGGCGAACAGCCTTAACCCACAGCCCTTACAGGCTTAGATTACAATCAAAGACTAACACTGTTTACTTTAGCCTTGTTTCTATTTTCTCATGTATATTGCAAACCCTGGTAAAGAGTTCATTATTAGGAAATTGAGATATTTTTAGAGTTAAAGTAGCAGTGGAGATAATGTGGATGCATGTGTGGAGGGAATATACTAAAGGTGGATGAAAGGGATGAAGAAGAAATTGATTTTTGAGGATAAATCAGAAGCTGGAAAAGTACCAACATTTCTGAGATGCAGGAATGAAAACAGGTGGAGATGATGATGCTCAGGGTTTCTGCCGTAATTAGATGCAGTTTGTCTGACGGCTGCAGTAGAGAACATGTCAGGACATGTTAATGAGCTGTCATACAGATCAGTAACATGTCAGGACATGTTACTGAGCTGTCATACAGATCAGTGACAGATGACGTGGACTTATTGCACCCTCGTGGTGATCCACCTATTACTTTGTAATGACAGATTGCTCGGTTTGTATTTTATGTAGAGTTTATTTTTGGTCCAGAGCCTTAGCCAACACCCAGTGAAATTACTACTATATGCAAAGATTTCAATGACTGGGTTTTGTGTCAATCTAAGGGTGTCCTCATAGGCAGTTTCACCTTACATCATGTATTATGGGGCTTTCAGATAATAAAGAAACTGCAGTGATTGGACCCTTTTTAAAAACATTAAAAAAAACAATTGTACCCATCTTGCATTTGGTTTAGCTCAGTTACCTCTCAGTTAAATCTAGTTCTTCAAGCATAGACAGTACCATTGTACTCATGGCAAACACAGAAATCCCCCCCGCTGGTTACTCAGAAGAATGCAGGTTTAAAGCATTTGCATGTTGGCTTCACTTTTTCGACACAGAAGATAGGTAGATGGCCATAGTTTGCATGGAACATGCCGACTTGTCTGGCCAACTACCTGCCAAGCCGCAGTGGAAGTTTAAAAAGTGCAATGCAAACCAGAAACAGAGAATGCTTACCTTCAGAGTAAAAGTTGTGCCTTACCACTGCAACCAACACATTCCAAAATGTACAGCTTTTACTTTGAAAGTGAATGGTTACCCCAACCACAAGAAGGCTTTCATTGATTGATAGCCAGCAACTTCCAGTAGCCACTTGCCAACCAGTTAGTGAATACACATTTTTCTCTACTTTGAATGCTGAGCTCATAAACTGGTCTCTAGGCCTGTGTGACTGGAGCCTATTCTGTCTGTGACTTCAGTGCAGTGGTTATATTGTTACGGTGATGACATGTCACGTAATGTACATTTCTGGTCAGCCCACAATGAAAATCATCATTACTCACTGAATTTTCCACCAGTTTTCACCTAGCTTAGTATTTATTTCTATCGAGAAGAATTCGATTCCTACAATAAAGATGAATAAAGTTGTGGAGAATTACACTTGCAGCTTTAATGAAATCAGTTGTTTATAAAAATCTCCTACTCAACAAATCAGTTGTCTTACACTTCTGCTAACTTTGTTTACTTGTGTGAACAGCTCAGACAGCGGTCACTTCTATAATTCCGAGAACAAAGGTGCTGCTATAAAGATTTGATAAGAAACAAGCCTTTGTCTGCTAACACATAAACATTTTATTGTCTAAATGCTGTACATAGACAGTAGGCAATGCATTCATATGGGAGGTCAACATATCAGTTTTATTCCTTGTCCTCCACTTTTCCACTGATTATTTTGTATTGTTTTGTTTTATCTGGACGTGTGTTAATGGTCCAGCAACCTCGGGTGACACGGGGAAACATAGTGGCCACTTAGCTGCCGATAACCTCACTTAAGCCCCTTCCCTCTCCCCAACCAGTGAGAACATGTATGTGCTTCCACCAATCATATCCTGTGGTTTTCAGGGCCCGTGTGGGGCTATTTGCTTATTGAATGGTTAAGATCTGTGCGGTGGCTGAGGTTTGTGGAATGCTGTGGAGGCTGGTGGCAGCCAGTTCAGCAGAGTCTAGATGCACACATACACAAAGATCCCTCATTCTCCTCTCTTCTTGATTCGCATGTGTTAGACGTCACACAAAGGCCCGGAACAATGTGGAAAAGCGTTGCATGGATGGATGCTTTTTTCACAACTGGTTACAGATCAGTTATGAAAGTATCTTTTGTAACTAGGATTTTACTACAGATGGTGTGTAGCCCTGGTACACAGATTACTGATGATTGCCTTAACTCGGACTAACTCGGCGTATTTGTGTGCCAGTGTGTGTTTGTCCCAAACTGTGGAGATTTATCTCTGTGTGTCCTGGGCTTCGCTGATTGCATCTCTCAGTGTTTATGTTTGTTCCCACTCATCTGTGCATCTGTGCACACTTTCACAGCATGCTGCACATGTTGTGTGTGTGCTGGTGAAGTGTATAATGTTCTATATGTGCTGTGAGTATATGTATGGTGATTGTGAAGGTGTCTTTGTGCAAAGATGTGTTTCTGTTATTTTAATTTTGAATGGAGATAATATTAGACATTCCGGTTATTATAATGCAATAGAACTGAGCCCACGAACTGCAGCATCCAAAATGATCAAACTGCTAAATTAACACTTATTTGTCAAATACTGAATATGACATCCTTAAGCAAGGTTGTTGTATTTAACTTTTCTAGTTTTTGCTAGTAATGGCAAAAAACACCCGAATCAGACCTGCGAAATTGAAAATCTTGCACTCAGAAATTCTTCTTGAGTTAAAGCGCTGAAGTGTTATATAAGTTCCCTGTGAGGTGGAATTACCATCATAAATCATAAGATTCAAAACTAAGTTTTGAAAGCTATGGTCTTGAAATTGCTATGCTGAATAGCACACTTTCCTGGTTTCATTTATCCTGTTAAAACTCTGTCTGATGGGGTGACCTGATGGTTGATTGTCTAGGGCACACACCACTTTCTAAAAAATGCTCTCAGCAACTGACTCTCTGCTCAACCTTTGCTGCATGACTTTGCCCTGTCTGCTTTACAAAAAACACTTTTCTAGTCTGTCTCTGCTGGATCTCTTTAATGAAAGGCAAAGTGCTAAAAAAAATATCTTAAAAAAAGAAAACCTGTCAGATGTACCAGAGTTCAAAGCTGAAACTGAAGATTCAAGCATCTCTGAAAAGTCTGTTAAAAGAGCGAGTATTTCATGCTTGTAAAGTTTCAGATCTTTGAAGATGCATCTTTATAGAACTGCAAATATTCTAAGTTAGGGATTTTCTATTTTCAGAGGAGAGAAATTTTAACCAGGGCCAGAGGAAAAGCCCAAGAAAGTTAATAAATATATGTTTGTCAATTGGTTTCTTCTTTTTTTTTTTTTAAAAAAATTCTTAACTGCTCAGAAATGAAAGTAAAACCAGTGTTGTGTAGGTATTACTTGTGTCCTCACTGCCGGCAGGAGCTACCTTGGGTCATGTGGTTCTGTGGTTTTCTTTACATCACAACTGTGGATGTTCATTTTTTATGGGATCTGGAACTACACATAAATCATATTATTTTCCTGTTTTGATGTAAAATATAAATTTTTATAAAATTATTGGATTTGAAATAAATTTTGTGAAAGGTGAGTTCAGATTTTACTCGAGTAAGTAAAAAAACTGGGGCACTGTGTAAAATGTTAATAAACACAGAATACAGTAATATGCATGATAGAAGATTAAACTTGCGTGTTAAAAAAATTATATCAAATGTTTAATGATACCAACACATCCTTAAAAACTTAGGACGGGGCTTTGTTTTCCACTGGGTAGCATCCCCTCTCCTTTTAACAACAGTCCGTACACATTAACTGAGGATCAGCTGCTGGACTGAAGTAGAGCTGGGCGATAGAACGATAACGATATGTATCGCGATATAACTTTTACTCGATAGAGAAATTAAGCTATTGCGATAGACCTCGCCGCTCTTGTCCTCAAAAAAAAAAAAAAAAAAAAAAAAAAGGTCAGCCAATCCAAATTAAGTAGCGCAGAGCCGAACCAATCACAGCCGCAGCGTCACGTCGCGTGACTTGTTACATACAGCACAAGTGCCAAGCCGCACGTGTGTTTGTTTGGGAAGCAGCCAGCGTGTAATGGAGCCAGCGCATAATGGAGGAAATGAGTGTGCCGACTAGAAAAATCAACCGAGCGTGACCGAAGAGAAAACAGATGATGGTTCCAATGCCGGAGAGATTGTCGAACGGAAGAGCCAGAGAAGCTCCGTAGTGTGAAGGTATTTCGGCTATTTCAAGTCTGACAAAAAACAGAGTAGCGTGCACTGTAAATTGTGCCGAAAGCAAGTCTGGAAATACAATAAACTGGTGCATGCGTCACACTGTGCGCCACGTTATTGTTTCGGTGAAATGAATTTCTACAATACTGTTAATTCTACTCTCTGCAGTGTTTAAATGCTTACATATACACACAGTTACTGTCCCTCCACACTTACGACTCGGTTCTGCTTCTATGCCCCAGCTTTGTTTACTTTTTCCCACCGAGGCTTCTAGACTTCTGATTGGCCAACATTTTGGTACGGTTAGGAATCTAGCGCCACCTGCTGCTTTGGCATGTTCATAGCAGCGTTTTCCTTCATTTCTCCCTTTAAGTGTGGACGGGATTATTTTTTAAAACGAAAACGGAAAATCTCCGTTTTCAAAAATACCCGTGTACGTGTGGACGTAGCCTCAGTCTCTGACTGGAAGCGCTAATTCGTCATTCGGCTTTTGTCAGACTAAAGTAACTGTTAAAACTGTTTGAAAAGCTCAGCTATACAACAAGGAGAGATTGAGAATTTCCTTTTAGTTCTCAGTTTATTTGATATTGACAAAAGTTAGTCAGTTTTGTCTGTTCTTCTGTAAAACAAACTAAGATTTATTTTTAGAATTAATATTTTGTTTCTAAGTGGAATTGACAGTTTAGTCTGTTTCGTTTGTTCTATTTTGAAACTTAAACGCTTTAGCGGCTGCCTTTTGTGTAGTTTGCAATATTTGCCTTTATTTATCTGAAAAAGTCTCATGTTCCTTAAGTACATCTACCCTGTTGAACTTATTATGGGAAATAAATATTTAAATAAAAACAAGCTGCTGATTATTTCACATTTTACTTGTGAGCAACGGCACATTTAAATCTTACAAATATAGTTATTTGGCTTATATCGTGATAGATATCGTTATCGCCTGAAATGAAAAAAACATATCGTGATATGAAAAAATCTCATATCGCCCAGCTCTAGACTGAAGATATGGACTATAAACAAGCCAATTTTTCACCTGGACTCTTCTACTATGAATCCAGTATGTGGCTTAGCATGGTCTTGCTGAATTATGAAATACCTTTCCTAAAAAAGACACATTTTTAGATGGGAGCGCATGTTTCTTTAAAACCTGTATATATCTTTCAGCATTAATGTCTTTCCACATGTGCAAGCTGCCAATTCCATAGTCAGTAATGCATTTCGTCACAGTCAGATATAAGTTTTGACCTTAGTGCTGGTAACAAGTTGGATGGTCATTTTTCTATTTAATCAGAAAACATGGCATTCATGTTGCTGCCGTCATTTTCAAAACAACCTAATTTTTTCATGAAATAATAACAGATCTCTGTTTAATTTTTCAGATGTGTTATAGGTTTATGAGATCTGCAATTTACTGCATTCTTTTTATTTACATCTTACACAGCATCCCTTTTTTTTATGGTTATACATCAAAAATGTAATAAAGTACTGTCCTTGTGTATGTGTTTGTGCGTCCTGTGATAGTACAATGTTCTCCACTGCTGACCTCTGTGCCTGATCCTGCTGTGGAGGCCTGCCCATTTCATTAGCATGTTGGAGCAGCGAGCCTGGCTTTAGAGGCAATATCCCTGTCAGCAGATTAATCTAATACCTCACCGCGCGCGCGCGCGCGCACACACACACACACACACACACACACACACACACACACACACACACACACACACACGTGTATATACACTTATGCACAAAAAACACATGGAGGGACAGAGGACAATATGTGTTGTGTAAGTTGAAAGAAATGCCCCAATGCACAGGATACAGATACAAAGATGCATGTCCAGCTGAGCCTAGTACTTTATGACATGCTCACAGATACACATGTGCACATACAAGTACGCATCTAATATCTCGGCTCACCCATGACCTACTTTTCCTAACCCTGCTTTGCTTTTTGGCAACAACATGTAAGCTGCAAGTGAGGAGAAACACAACAGAGCTGAAGCTGAACACAGTCCAGTTCAGGTCACTTTCAGGGTGCTCAGTTCACGGTGAGCCATTCATGCAAAACTTAAGGTTTCATTGAGTTAAAGTCAAGGTCTGATTTTGTGAAGTTTACCGATTTCCCTTGTGCTATAGAAGAATACTTCCATATAACTTTAGATCAAATCTGTGCAATTAACCAGACAGCTGATATGAATTCACTCGGGCAAAGAGGCGAAGATCTATGTAACTTTCTCACTCAGACAGTATGAGACTGCATTTTAGCTTTGGAAGAGATACAGGAATTAATAACAGATCGATACTAGTATCATTTTATTTGTCTTAGACAGGCAGGATAATACAGACATGTCATCCTATATGGTCGTTTTACATCCTCTCAAAGAGCGGTATAGAATTATTTAGGTTAAACTGTACTTTATGGTGGTTGCATCTTGCAGTCTGTAGCACTCCATACTGTGCCAAGCTGTGTGTAAAGCTTATACCTTTATTTTGAAGGGTCATACGGGTTGTTATTGCCTTGGATTATTGGCTTTGCTGGTCCCACTTTTGTCAGTTATACTGTACCACTTTATTTTATTGGTGTTTACTTGTGTAATGATTCCAAACAACACGTAAAACATAAAAACAAGAACATTTTTAATAGGAATGTACTGAAGCACATTTTCAGCAAGTTGTCCGGTAGCACACTGGGTTAACTAGTGCAGAGCTTCCCAAATTGTGGGGCCCTCCCCCTAGGGGGGGTGCAGAGCCATTGCGGGGGGGCGTGGTATGAAAAGGGGAAAACAAAAACGCTTGGACACTGCTAGCACGAGGCGCCCACTCAAACGCAAAGCAGGAGATGAAGCATCGTTGAATATGTTTCCAAACCAACTTCATTCGAAGCCAAAGACTAGAAAATATGGTGAAGCATATCTTCCCTTTGGTTTCACCTGCACAAGTGCCGAGGTAGGTCTCCCCTGCAGAATTGTGTTTCCCTTCGTGGGGCGCACGCGCTGGGCTCTGCACATCACGGACAAACAGTATCCCACATTCTTGATTTTTAGTTCACACACACTTGTTGTAATGACTAATTACTCCTGTCATTTTGGAGATGTTAGCTCTTTATACAGTAAAGTTACAGCTAGAGCTGGGCGATAGAACGATAACGATATGTATCGTGATATAACTTTTACTCGATAGAGAAATTAAACTATCGCGATAGACTTCGCCGCTCTTGTCCTCTTAAAAAAAAAAAAAAAAAAAAAGGTCAGCCAATCCAAATTAAGTAGCACAGAGCCGAACCAATCACAGCCGCAGCGTCACGTCGCGTGACTTGTTACGTACAGCACAAGTGCCAAGCCGCACGTGTGTTTGTTTGGGAGCAGCCAGCGGGTAATGGAGCCAGCGCGTAATGGAGGAAATGAGTGTGCCGACTAGAAAAATCAACCGAGCGTGACCGAAGAGAAAACAGATGATGGTTCCAACGCCGGAGAGATTGTCGAACGGAAGAGCCATAGAAGTTCCGTAGTGTGAAGGTATTTCGGCTATTTCAAGTCTGACAAAAAACAGTGTAGCGTGCACTGTAAATTGTGCCGAAAGCAAGTCTGGAAATACAATAAACTGGTGCATGCGTCACACTGTGCGCCACGTTATTGTTTCGGTGAAATGAATTTCTACAATACTGTTACTGTTAATTCTACTCTCTGCAGTGTTTAAATGCTTACATATACACAGTTACTGTCCCTCCACACATACGACTCGGTTCTGCTTCTATGCCCCAGCTTTGTTTACTTTTTCCCACCGAGGCTTCTAGACTTCTGATTGGCCAACATTTCTGCACGGTTAGGAATCTAGCGCCACCTGCTGCTTTGGCATGTTCATAGCAGCATTTTCCTTCATTTCTGCCTTTATGTGTGGACGGGATTATTTTTTAAAACGAAAATGGAAAATCTCAGTTTTCAAAAATACCCGTGTACGCGTGTACGTAGCCTCAGTCTCTGACTGGAAGCGCTAATTCGTCATTCGGCTTTTGTCAGACTAAAGTAACTGTTAAAACTGTTTGAAAAGCTCAGCTATACAACAAGGAGAGATTGAGAATTTCCTTTTAGTTCTCAGTTTATTTGATATTGACAAAAGTTAGTCAGTTTTGTCTGTTCTTCTGTAAAACAAACTAAGATTTATTTTTAGAATTAATATTTTGTTTCTAAGTGGAATTGACAATTTAGTCTGTTTCGTTTGTTCTATTTTGAAACTTAAACGCTTTAGCGGCTGCCTTTTGTGTAGTTTATAATATTTGCCTTTATTTATCTGAAAAAGTCTCATGTTCCTTAAGTACATCTACCCTGTTGAACTTATTATGGGAAATAAATATTTAAATAAAAACAAGCTGCTGATTATTTCACATTTTACTTGTGAGCAACGGCACATTTAAATCTTACAAATATAGTTATTTGGCTTATATCGTGATAGATATCGTTATCGCCTGAAATGAAAAAAACATATCGTGATATGAAAAAATCTCATATCGCCCAGCTCTAGTTACAGCAGATACAAATAACATCAGGTCGTTCCTGCCACGATTTGTTCCCTTGGTTCAAATCACGGACAAACAGTATCCCACAGTTGTTTATGTTTTTGAACCCATTTTGCACAGAGAGGCATTTTGTGAAAAATGTATTGATAGCAATGTTGAATATTATTACACAGGGAAAAAAACAACTGCAGGTAAAATAATTACACCGTGATGCCTCTGCCTTTCTAAATGGAGGTACAGTAACAGAAACAGCTGTGTTTTCAAAAATACCCGTGTAGGTGTGGACGTAGCGTAAAAGAGTTAGTAGTTTATTTTATTACTACCTGTAATTTATTGCAGGTTACTTGTATTTGCTTAATTGTTTACTAAATGTTTGAGGGGGAAGGCGAACATTTTTCTTGTAAAACAAAGGGGGACCACGCAAAAAAGTTTGGGAACCACTGAACTAGTGCAAGTTTATCATCTAATAATTCTTATTGAATAGTTAGTACAGCTGATAACTGATGTGCATTGACAACATCATCCATGGTAGGATCAATTGCACTCTTAAAAATTTCCCTCAAAAGGGGAAACTCATCAAAGCAATCTTCTAATAAATAAAGTCATACAACCGTAGTTACTACCTTCATACCACATCTGTGAAGCATCTGTTTTTATGTTTATTTTTCAAAATAGAAGTGCTGATCTCCAACGTCTTCATTCTGAATTGTGGACTGGGCTGTGCCACTTCTCTTTCTATTATCCTGGTTGTGAATGAAGTAGAACAAACCACTGTATGAAATCTTCAGGTTTTCTTGGGCAATTTCCTATAGGGAATACCCATCATTTCTTAAAACATGTCTGATTGATTTAAGCAAAAAGCTGCTTTTTTAGGAGAATTTTAAGACTGTAATCAGACTCAAATTGTAGTTTTATCATGAAAAACTTGCATTAAGTTATTTTAACTGCAAGAACTTTGCTGGTAAAGTGGGATCCACGGTGTGTTAGAGACAAATGGGAAAGAGTATTTTTGAACAGGGCAGCTGTAGCAAGACAGGAACTAAATGGAGTGTCTTAGAAAGATGCAAGTCATAACACAGGTGCTTTAATACTAGTTGTAGATATTCACGCTGGAGGCTGTTTTGAGAAAAGTGAATGTTTGACAATTACAAAATAAACAGATGACATATGGGTAGCGTTAACATTGATAATAGGTTATGAAATACCCAAGAACCCTGTGGTGCTATATTTGGCTACACACAAGAGCTGAGGTTGCAACAGAAGAGGCAGACTTGAGCAAAGTGGGAGTAACTGTCTGGACATTACTGATGAAATAAATGATGTGGAAAGACACACAAAAAAGTGGACTCCCTAGAAAAATCCATTGCAATTGCAATTTAAAAACTATTACATGTGTAATAGTAATAATAGTTTTTAATAAAGGTTTCTGTAAAGTGTCCTTCACATATACTTTTTAGTGTTTCTTCTTGAATATTCCGAAAAACTGTGGAATATAGACTTACAGAAGTCTATGAGGTCAGCTGTAGACACACTAAAACATTTGGTTGCATGCCTGGGGTACTGGATCCTCCCAAGTGATCCCACGATGAGCCTAGAAGGCATAAGATGTGTCTTTTTGTGGTCCATAACAATGTATGTCAGCAACTGCTAGTCAATTTTAGTTGAAACCATCTTGTACTTAATATTTGATTCAGGATTGTCTTTTTCATTCTGTTATTTGGCACTATTATTTTTAGTGTGGTTACATTAGCCTCAACTGTAAATGCACTACTAATTAGCAAATGTTAGGTTTCTAATTCAGAAGCCTAAGATGCTAAATGTTTATAAATGTAGTTTGAAGCTTGTGGACATAGCTATAACTGTTGATGCTGTGTCACAAGAACATATTGCTTAATCCGAAGGGCTCTCAAGTCCAAATGAATCAGTTAATTGGAATGTGACCAACTGGTATTTTATTTCACTGGAAACATTATTTCACAATGGTAAAACAAGAGTGTATAAGAGGGATTAGGGATCAGTCATGCCTGTGTTTTCATACCACAACAAGCTGTATTGACTGTCTCCCCCATCCCTAGGACTCAAGTAGATGGCTTTTCTTTGTAAGTTTCTTAGCATGTTATTAGGAAATTTCTTGGGATGCACTGATACATGGGTCAAATATCAGTAATGGCTGATATTAGCCTTATTGACTGATATCAGCGTATAAGATTGTATTTACCGATAACAAAGGCAGATACATATCTGTTGTGTTAAATTTTCAGACTTTGTTGACTTGATACAAAGGATAAAAAAAAAAATCTTTAAAAATAAAGATAA
This sequence comes from Maylandia zebra, assembly GCF_041146795.1. Classification (NCBI taxonomy): domain Eukaryota; kingdom Metazoa; phylum Chordata; class Actinopteri; order Cichliformes; family Cichlidae; genus Maylandia; species Maylandia zebra. The sequence goes on along the minus strand of NC_135173.1, from coordinate 59,673,339 downwards.
CATCGGTTTCAGCTTTGGCTGTTGTTTAAGCACCGTTATCAGCCTGGAATTTAACACTCTGCTTATCTGTAGAAATTCCAGATCTGTAAAAACTTGAAAAATATCAACAAATATAGAATTTATTGCACTGTATGCTAAGTTCTTACTCATTTGCCTTAATAAGCTACCAGTGACTCACCTTTGTTGTATACACATGCATCACTACCAGCAGGAACAAGAAATTGGTTTATGTAATTAGTACATCATGAGATCTTCCTCTCTTCCCCTGGTGCCCTTTAGTCTTCTGGTGCAGCCTCCTGTGCTGCTGTTCCTGTTGGCAGTGACTCACCAGTTTCTTTACACAGACAAAGTCCTCCTGCTGGCCATCCGGGAGGACGGCCTGCAGACTCAGAAAGTGTCAGTTTTTATGAGCCGCCTTGTAGGCAGCGGCAGTCAGATGGGAAAATTTGAGTTGCTGAAGTCAATGAGTAACTGTCTTCCTTCCTGTTAGCAGTGACCTCAAGCAAGCCACTTCACCCCAGCTGCTTATACTTTTCATACTGAGCTGCTCCCAATTTATGCGTGCAGCAGTAAGACTGTGTGTTTGTCACCGAGGTTTTGATTACTGACACGTTTTTCACATGGTTCAAGTATGAGATGCAAGAACTAATCCTAATCCTTGTCCTATTTTAGGATGGGACAAGCACTCATACGGTTACCATGGAGATGACGGACACTCCTTCTGCTCCTCCGGGACCGGCCAACCATACGGGCCGACATTCACCACGGGTGATGTAATTGGCTGCTGCGTCAACCTCATTAACAACACTTGCTTTTACACCAAAAATGGCATCAGTTTAGGTTGGTGTACATGTTAAGATCCTTTTATTTTAAATTAATTGATAGAATGTCATTTAGCATCAACTGGAACCAATGTGTGTGTACGTTCTTAACTCTAACTGGGTTTGTCTTTCTGTCCTTTAGGTGTTGCCTTCACAGACCTCCCCGTAAGTATTCATTATAGCCATGTTTTCCCATCATAACCCTTCAGCACTTTCCTTTTATTAATAAGCCCAATTTTAATAATTTTTGTTTCGTGTAAGTGATATCAACTGTGCAGCTGCCCATCTAATTGCAGTTTATTTTGCCATTTGGGGTCAGAAACCCTTTCTGTGTTTTTGGATCCAGTGGCTGATATGACTGGAATGTTTCAAAAAGGAAAGATTGGTTTAAACTAGACTACAGTCTCCACAGTTCAAAGTAGCTGTACATGCAGAAACCAAACAGGATCTAACCCAAGCAGCCTTCATCTGAGTGCTGATGTTAGTTTCATATCCTGTTAGTGGGTTGTTTTTTTTGTTTTTTGCAAAAACCAACAAACAGCTGTTTGTCCAGTGACTCTTGTCTATTATGGAACCCGAGGTATTCCATAACAAAAGTGCTTTTGATGACATTTGATTTTGGGACAACCCAAAATCAAGTTTATGTATTTTTACCCATGTAGATCGTTTTGGTGTGGGTTACTCAGTTAGCAAGTTTTTAATTTTGTAAAACAAATTTGCACTTTGTGGTCTTTAATGCACAAAAATACATTTGGGGAACTCTGCATTAATATGTCTTTTCAAAAACTGTGACCAAGTTACATCAAAAGTCCACAGACTTTGTTTTGAGCAGTTTCATGTAAGAACTATTTCGATTGTTTACAGCCACTAAAATACAGACGTGTGCAGCTAGTTAGCATTAAAGCTCCGCCTAAGAGAGACACCATCAGTGTTTCTATCCTGTCACAATTTAACTGCCATGAACAGCTCATCACACATCACAGAGTTGGTGGGTATACACCCAATTCCAAAACAGATGGGACGCAGTGTAAAATGCAAATAAATATGAAATGCAGTAAATTGAAAATCATATAAACCCATATTTTATTCACAACACAACACTTAAAACATGTGAAATGTTTAAATTGACAAAATGCACCATTTTGAATTAGATGGTAGCAACACCTCTCAAAAAGTTTGACATGGCCATGTTCCACTGCGTGGCATCCCTTCTTCTTTTAGCAACAGTCTGAAAACTGAGGAGGAATATTGTCCCAATCTTGTCTGATGTAGCATTCAGGGTGCTGGATCTTCTGTGTTGATTTTTTTTTATTCACCAAATGTCACCAAAAAGTTGATTCTGTTCATCTGGACGTAGCGTTTTGTGGGAGAAACGTTTCGTCACTCATCCAAGTGACGTCTTCAGTCTCAGCTGACTGCAGGTTTCCCCAGTCTTATAAACAACCTCCCAGCGCATTGTTCCTTCAGTGGGCTGGTTTCAGTCATTATGCAAATGTACTGTTTATAAGATTGAGGAAACCTGCAGTCAGCTGAGACTGAAGACGTCACTTGGATGAGTGACGAAACGTTTCTCCCACAAAACGCTACGTCCAGATGAACAGAATCAACTTTACTTTCCTGGATAATTGAGAATGCATCAAGACGCAATTCACCAAACGTGTTCAGTTTTTGAACTAAAGACAGGCCACTATAGAGTTTCAACACTGCCCCTTGCGCACAAAGATTTCACCAGATTTCCTCAATTTTTTGATATATTGTCAGTCTTTGGAATTTTACATTGAGGAATATTATTCTGAAAATGTTCCATAATTTGTTCAAACAGTTTTGATGCTCATTTTATACCCAGTCGTGTTACTGACTTCTTGCCAATTAATCAAATTATTTGGAGCTTTTTATTTTTAGTACTACTAAAAATAAAGTACTACTACCCTTTGTTGTCCCATCCCAACTTTTTTATAACATGTTGCTGCCATCAAATTCAAAATTAGTTAGGTTTTTTTTGTTTTTTTTTTGAAATAATGAAACGTCTGCCTTTAAACATTTTATATGTTTTCTATTTTCTATTGTGAATAAAATATGGGTGTATGAGATTTGCAAATCATTGAATTTTGTTGCACAGCATCCCAAACCTTTTAAATTTGTGGTGGTACTCTGACCCGATTGTTGGAAATCATCACTGTTAGTATGATCACCAACAACTGTATAAGTGTAGATATGCTATAAAATAGGGGAAAATATGATAAATTCCCCTTCAGGCTTTGTTTTTTGAAGCGTTTGATGCAGCGCTGTAATGTATTCATTTTTTTTAAATAATATGTAAATATTATTGTGGCTTAGTGCCAAATCAGTTCTGTTTACTATTTTACGTTTCTACCAGCCCAACCTGTACCCCACTGTGGGGCTTCAGACCCCCGGTGAGATCGTAGACGCCAACTTTGGCCAGCAGCCATTTGTCTTCGACATTGAGGACTACATGAGCGAATGGCGGGCCAAGATCCACGGCATGATCGCTCGCTTTCCCATAGGCGAGCGGCTGGGGGAGTGGCAGGCCGTCCTACAGAAGTAAGATTCAGCTCCAACACCTTCTCACACACACACACACACACACACACACACACACCATAATACTTTATCTCAAAGCCATAAAAATGACAGCAGCAATGTTGTGCAGGATGGTGGTAGAAAAAATATTGGAAAAATACCAGTAGCATATCTACAGTGGAGGAGGACCAGTGGATAAAAACATATTGTAATATTTCCTTTCAAGAGAGCTCGTCTCTCTGGAGCCATTAGCACTTTTAATGATATCATGTAATATTTCCCCTCAGCTGAGTTCATATTTAACAGGAAGTACCCAGAAAGATGTTTTCTTCTTGAAAACAAAATAAAATGTTTCTTATTCTGACAATGAATAACGAATCAGCCCACTAAGTTTTGTGTGTGCATATCTTATTTCTTTAACCATAGAGCTCCACTGTTATTCTAAAACTGTTAAATACACACCACGGAGCCACACTGATATCACTGAATATTTCTTTGGCATGTCATCCTACGTACATTCTCCTTCTTCTGCAAAAAAAAATCCCACTAGAGAAACAATCTCTAAAACACTTTTTTCCCCTGTTTTATTGATATTTGTTAAAAGCAATGCTGGCCGGCGGTTTCATTATATTTCTAAACCTGTATGAAACAGTGAAAATACTACATGTGTGTATAAATATTTATCTTGACTCTGGACAGATGTTTTCAAGCTGTATGCCACAGTCACAAAGTTCTAAAGACACCTAAACCATTCTGTCCATATTCACATTGCCTTTCTTGGTGTAAACGTCGTACAGATGAAATATTTCTAATTTGATATTTTCAGAGAAAGATAAATGTGATATAAAAATCTTAAAGTTAGTGAGGAGGAATCAGAAGGAAGATTTTTTTTATTTTGTATTATATACCTTGTTTTTTCCTAGTATGGTTTCCAGCTACTTGGTGCACCATGGGTACTGTGCCACTGCAACAGCCTTTGCCAGAGCTACAGAGACCATGATACAAGAGGACCAGACATCTATAAAGAACAGACAGAGTGAGTGCACACAGCAGTGTGTGCTCAAAGGGAATCATTAGATTTTTCTCTATTATATTAGAGGGTGTGGGGTGTTACTTGTCTCTGTTGATGTATTGGCCTCTTTCAAATGTTTGTTTTGAAAGCTTGAATTCTCCAGATGTTGAGTATATTGTAAAAACCATTCTGCTTTTCATCTAATAGGAATACAGAAGCTAGTGCTGGCAGGGCGGGTTGGTGAGGCCATAGAAGCAACTCAGCAGCTTTATCCCGGTCTGTTAGAACGCAACCCCAATCTACTATTCATGTTGAAGTAAGTCTGCTGTATAGGGTGGGTTCAAAGGCAAGCATGAATTTGCCGCCACAGCTATTATGGACATAAAATCTGCTTGATATTTAAATGGCTTATTGTCCGGTGAATACCAGTAACACTGATTAAACTGGCCTCTAGGTGTCGCCAGTTTGTGGAGATGGTGAACGGTACAGACAGTGAGGTTCGCTGCTTGACAATTCGCTCCCCAAAGTCCCAGGACAGTTACCCCGGCTCACCGTGCCTCAGCCCCCACCACGGAGCCAGCAACACACACCTGCACACCGGAGGTACATCACACAAACAGGACTGGCTTTCCCTCTACCTTTAAGTTTATTTATAGGTCTTTGTTTCCTCTCCTACTTTACTCACTACCAGGTTCAGACAGCCCCACCTGTAGTAACGGGGTGACTCCCCCGAACAAGTCAAAGAGCCACAGCAGCAGCGGCAGCATCAAATACCCCAGCGCATCCTCCTCTGCCTCTTCCTCCTCCTCCTCCTCCCCTTCATCCATCAACTACTCTGAGTCCAATTCCTCCGATTCCACCAAGAGCCAGCCGCACAGTGCCAACAGCACCCAGGAAACCAGGTGAGAAGCCCTGACAGCTTGTTTTACAGCTGATACGTGTAGACCTGGAGTCTGTACTGTGGTGCAAGTTGAGCATGCCTAGGATATCTTTCCCTCATCTCATTTCACTTACCCTAACTTTTGGAATCCAGCTAAGTGGTTATCAACTCGATAATTCAGGGATACCAAATCTAGCTGCAAGTCTACTTACATGCAAGTCAAAGTCAAACACTTTAAGTGCTTTGACTTGAAAAACATGATATTAATTTAAGCACATTTAAATCCAAGAAAGGAAGGAGGCAAGAATGTGCGTTTATAGCCTCATCAGTATCACGGCTCTGTCATTAGGAAACAGGAAGATTGGACTGTAATTACAGCTGTGTATTCCATTAAATTAACTTGTTGCTGGGGCACCCAACAGCTTGCTTGTTAAGGCTGTCATTACACCTTAAAAAACTTAATGTGCTATTTAAATGAACAGTGGCTTGTAAAGCACTATCAGTCTTATTCTTTCAGCTACAACCCTTTAAACGGTCTGAGAGCAAGTACAGAACAAATATAAAAGCATAATTCAAACCATTAGGTAAGCTTACTTGCAAATGTTATATAAGGTCAACAAGTAAAAGGCTTAGCCGCCCTGTTTGATGACTGCAGCGCTTGCAGGAAAATTAAATCGCTTGCAGCCAGGAGGAGGAAAAATGGCTAAGAATCTATATTTCTTATTAATGTTCATCAGAGAAACACAGACATTAGAAAATCTCTAGAAAGTATAGACTATGTGCATAACATTGTCTGGGGGATCATCTTGGAATGGTGATGTTATTTTCTAGAGATTAACTGGTCAGTATGCACTTGTTTAGAGTTGTTGTTCTTGAATGTAACCTAATCTGAAGCGGGTTAGGTGTGCAGCTGGATTAAAAATGGCAATGATAAGAAGTGAACCAACCCAAACCCAAGGTTAAACCAAAACATTGAGGTGATGCAGGTTGTATTATGTTTGCTGACAGTTGTTCGTTCAGTGATGGCAGGGGATGTTTCCCTTCATTATTTAATTTTAGGCATAAATATAAGAGATAGATAACATAAGCTAATAAAGGTGTTAATGGGTGCAGAATATTTGTTCAGATGCTCCAAATGCGGTGTTTGGCACGGGGGGGGTGTTAGTAAAGATCGCATGTTTTCTAAATAGTTCATTATTGTGATACTACCCAGGCCTAAAATGTTCCTTAATATTGTCTTTTACACTCTGTGTGTGTGTGTGTGTGTGTGTGTGTGTGAGAGCAGTGACAGTGAGATGGAGATCGAAGCAGAGCACTACACCAACGGCGTTGTTGAGGGCTCCTCGGCGCGGATCATGAACGGAACATACAAACATGAAGAAATCCTTCAGCCAGACGACAACAGCATTGGCAATGGAGTCACAGGTACACGAAGAATACACACGTGCACTCAGTCACACTCCTGAAAATGTCTTGGTCTTTATACTGCTTCTAGCCTTTATATTTCCTCTTGCTTTAGACTTGATCCACCTTTCTTTAGGATGTTTTTACAGTGCGTTTGTGTGTGTTTCTCCACCAGATGAGGTTTGTAGTCACAGCAGACAGCTTTGTGGTGGGAACCAAGCAGCCACAGAGAGGATGATCCAGTTTGGACGGGAGCTGCAGGCGCTCAACGAACAGCTGTGTCAGGAGTACGGCAAGAATACCACACACAAGAAAATGTTACAGGTACACACACATTCCACTGCACATGGGCTCGAGCTCAACAAACAGCTACAATGCCAAAAAACAGATGTGATGCAAGGAGTGGGCTGAGGAGATTTGTTTCTGCTGGCACCAGTTAAAGTCCTGGTTATAGTATTCTGTGCACGCTGCAGAAATTGGACGGACTTATGATTTATAATGTGCTGTTGTAAAACAGATAAAGTCAAAGTTATTTCTGACAAGCAGTAGTTTCCAATGTACAGGAAGATCCTAAATCAGTCTTTATTTGCAGGGCACTTCATCTTTACAGTTTAAAGTGTTTTACAGGTGACTGACAAGAATTTAAGGAAACACAAATAAAAATGGTGAAAAAGTAAATAAAAAACATTTAATTAAAAAGACCAGAGTAAACCATTTATCTCTGGATTTTTTTTGATATGTGAAACTTCTTCAGGTTTTTTTTTTTTTTTTTTGAGTTTTAAAACAAACATTTTTCCAGTATCATTTGATCATTTTGTATTGATATTATCATACATACCCCTCTTTTTAAAACTTCAAAAGAGGGTTATGCATGTATTGAAATGATGTGCTGGGACACTGTTTTGGCATTCTCATTTTTGTCCACCAGGGGGCAGAAATGTAGGCCTATATACCATTAAATACCCACTTGCATACTCAGCAGGCAACATTATCATGTCATCACCCTCATTAAAGTAAGAATACTTAGAATAGCATTATTAGTTGTTTGTATTATTTATATTATGATCACTCATTAGGTTATCCACGTTTTAGTGTTTGTGGACTGGTGAATATTGGAAACAAAAAATGAAAAGAGCCTGGTTAGGATAGATTAAGGCGCTTGTTCTCTTTTTGTCTAACTCTAAGTGTTATAGTAGTTTTCTGTCGGTATAATAGGATAAAGACATGACAGGAAAGACTATGAAATGAGTAAACGCAGGACAGTAGCTCTTATGACTTGTCTTCATAATTTATACTGGCCAAACAGTTGTGTCTCGTTAGCTGGTGCCCAGAATGTTAATGAATACTTTGTAGCTTTAGGGCTATTAAGGAAATCCAAAGCTGGAGAGTGTTCTGCACTGCAGGGATTCAGCTGTGTTGTATTCACAAAGGATCTGTGTGTGTGTTTGTGTGTGTGCGTCTCTCGCTGTGTCTCTGTGTAGGATGCATTCAGCCTGCTAGCGTACTCAGATCCCTGGAACTGCCCCGTGGGCCAGCAGTTAGACCCTACGCAGAGAGAGTCACTCTGCTCTGCCCTCAACAGCGCCATACTGGGTAAAGAGCAAAGCACAAACATATTCTGTGGGTTCCGCTCATACATACAAAACTGTGCAAAGAAAAGACAAATATGACTTTCTGTCTTCTTCACCTTAACGATGATAATATCAGAGCTCTGAAGGGGCCAGTGCTGGTATTTAGACCCCTAAGTAAATTGCCCCGACAACATAGTAAACTATTCATTCTCTCTTGAAAATGTACGAATATGCCTCCAAGTTCTAACATTTGACAAGCTTTAAACTGTACACTTTTAAGCTTTCCTACTTTGGAGAAATACAAGAATGTTTTTATATTTAATACATTTTATAAAGTAGGTTTTCTTTTATTCAACAAATAATATGTTTAGCTCCTGCAGAATTACTTTTAATGTTTGATTTACATGATGGAGAAGACTTTTACACAGTACCGTATGTGCTCAAACTTTTTAAGAGAATGCCTTCATTCTGGTTTTGCCTTTGATTAAAAGCCAAAAATGTTTACCTCTAAATCAAGGAAAGCAGCAACAGATGGTATTATAAAGTCTCGTGGCCATCTAATTAATTTGATGTTACAAAGATTGCTTTTTGTCTTTTTCTTTTTTCTTTTTTACAAGAATTAAATCAACACACACAGTGATTTTTGCTAGATGACATTGTTTTGTTGCAGCAGTTCCATATGCAACTCCAACAAGATCAACAGAATAAGGATTTTCAGTTGAATATAAGAATAGAAATCCAAAAAAAATGTCCTTTGTCTTTATAGAATATTGTTATCAAACACCATTCAAAGCCAAGAACAGAGGTTTATGGCTAGAAACCTTTCAATAGACAGATTGCAGTATGGCAAGATTTTCAGGGTTTGCTTGACATCTTGAATACACATAAAGTGGAAGCGAGCACTGTTTTTATTAAAGATAAATGAAAAGGGTTAAAGAAAGTTGTTTTTAAAAATTATAAAAGATATTATGCTAAAACATTAGCATGTTAGCTAAATGAGTAAATGTAAACAAACCAGATTGTGTGGTGGTTCCTATCTTTAACAGAGCTCAGCATTTATACAAGCATTCAGTGAATCAAAAGGACATGTGGTTAAGAAAGTCAGCACTTAATTCCCTTAATGTTCACGTATTAGAACAGTGTGTATCGCTTGTACCAAGGTTATTATGCTCAAAGCTAGGTGTAAAAAAACATTTTAATTAACTAAATTAAAAAATAGAAATTAGACTTTTGAAAAAATAAATAAATAAATAAATAAAACTAACTGAAATGATATTTTGAACCTGGAAAACGAACTAAAATGAAATGAAAATATAGAAGAAATACCCTGAAACACCTTCAGAAAGTTCTGTTTTTATTGTAATACCTGTACAGATTTTCCTTTAAAACTAAAACTAACACTGAAACTAATAGAAACTAAACTAAACAAACAATAAAAACTAACCCACAACAAGAAAATTCACTCTGGAAACAAACTGAAATAAAACCAAAAATAAAAACCAACTTGAAAGGGGTAAACTATAATAACTTTGTTATGTTCACATATTCTGCTTTTTATTTCCTTGCTTTTAGCCATAGGTAGCAAATTTACTAAAAAACAAATAAAAAATCAATCAATCCTGACATTATTAATATTTTCACTGGATTTTCCCCCAAGGCATACAAAGGTTCATATTAATATGAATATTGAGCTGTCATTTTCTGCCACCAGTAAGAAATGTTGCCTTTCACAAACAGCTGTAATATCTGTTAAAAATGAGATGAGATGATCAGTGCAAACCTAAACTATCTCAAGCCAAGCAGAAAGGAGCAAGAATATTTGATTACTTTCTTTGTGATTCTTTGTGTTTTTCTTCATCAGAGTCTCAAAATCTGCCTAAACAGCCTCCGCTGATGCTAGCGCTCGGTCAGGCCACGGAGTGTGTTCAGCTCATGGCCCGAGTCCGGTCTGGTTCCTGCTCCTTCGCCAGAGTAGACAACTTTTTGCACTAGCCCAGGTCCAGGTGTGTAAATTCATATTTAGGAGTAATCATCCTTATGTGAGGTGGACATTGTAAATAAGCTTAGCCTATAAATCCTGTAATTATCTGAGGTCTGAAACGGGGCACTGAATGTGACTCATAGTAAGGTTTGCATGGTGACTGGCATGTTTGTCTTAAAGGTATGGATGGAGGACAACCTTCATCTCCATCTGTTATTGTCTTTAATTACAGCTAATGTGCACACATGCCTCAAATGGGGGGGGAAAAAAAGGATAAAATGCTCTCCCGCTGTATTTCTATCAATCATGCTACATTCATTTCATTACCCCACATCTCTCCCACAGGTTATTGTTAAGTAGCACTGAGAGAAGACATGTCCAGCAGGTAGTTGTCATGGCAACGGAGGAAGAAGCGTTGGTGCATTTGGCTGTCCATCAGACCGAGCCAGCAGCACAGGCAAGAGAGGCAGAGGAGAGAGAGAGAAAAGAAAGGTTCCTTTTTATTTAGTATTATAAAATAAATAAATGTGTGACACTATTTAAAGATAATTATTATTCTGTTCATCTAGCCTTTTTTTTCTTTTGTTTTTTAGTTCTTTTGTGTCAGTTTGTTGTGCTCATCCTGGAACAAAGAAATTGTAAACCTCCTTCTGATTCTTCCCTTCTGTTTTAACGGGTGGATTTCTTCTCCCTGCTGTCAGTATTGATGTTCTTGTTTACCATATCACAGACCACAATACCCAAAAGCTGGTTTCCACAGTCATCGTGACGCCTATAGGCCTTTTTTTTTTCTCAATTAGACACGGCGGATCTTGAAATACAAAAGGGTTCAAACTCGTCATGAAAATTATTCCAGAAAGTCAAAGAAAATCAAAATTCACTGGACAAAGCTTCCAAGTCATACTCTAATATGTCTGTGCGAGCTAGCAATTTTTTACCCAAAGAATAGGAGACTTCCTTAAAACTTTACCCATGTAAAAGAAAAAAAACATAATTGAAGGTCCTCTGTAGCTGCGAACGCTGCCGGGAGAGAGGGTGATGACAAGAGACTACAGTGGAATATTGGAGGTGTTGGAGCCTTGATTTTACCGTAACAACCACAACGTCGACCAATCAGCGATGTGGTTGCAGGTGGCAGAGCTCGGCAAGAGCTGCACCGAAAACATCCGCCTTCAGGACCAAGTCTTACACTATTTTAATGGCCACCTTGATGCAAGTATTGAGGAAGTCAGTATCAAACTCAGCTTAACAAGCGCTGTGTGTGTGTGTGTGTGTGTGTGTGTGTGTGTGTGTGTGTGTGTGTGTGTGTGTGTGTGTGTGTGTGTGTGTGTGTGTGTGTGTGTGTGTGTGTGTGTGTGTGTGTGTGTGTTCAGGGCACTCCCCCTGAGATTTAATTACTGCTGCCCTTTTTTCCTTCGCCATCCTCCACAGCCTGACCTGCTGTGTGCATGTGCTGTTGCAAACACTGTTTCAGAAAAAAAGGAAAACCATCTTCCGAACACACGTGTAGTTTTTTAGGGAGCACTGTGTGATCTTTCGTTTTGATTTTAAAGATTGTGAAAACCAGTTCTGGTTGTTGGGAAAGTTTCTCTCTTTTTGCCTTACACAGAGCCCTTTAGGTTTGTAAAACAAATTAGTCCCAGAGTTCTTTTCAATATGTACAATAACATGATGGTAAAACAGTCATTTTACCCTTCAGGCTAGCTGCTGGCCACAATGAGATTTACATGCAAGTAAAGACAGTGCTCAGGTCCGCTACTTCCTGTTTTGGTGTCAGGTTATACCTGCCAACAGTCCTGTTTTTACAATATTTCCCTCATACTTAAAGCTGCATAATAAGTTTGCTTTTTTTGTCCGAGTATTCTTAGCTGTCTCTCAATTACTATCTACATGCAGTCCACATACTACACATATTATCAGCCAAAACAGATTCAAGGCGTGTCTTTGCAACAGCTCCCTGCAGAGGCAGGATTCCTGTGTTAGCTGTTGCTCCTTTAATGCTTTACCCGTCAACAAAGACGAGAGCACCACTTTAAAACACGCTTAAAGAATAACAACCAGGATGTGTGTGACAGGTAAATGCAGTCAATATTAGTGCAGTAGTACAAACACTGCAGATTGAAATAGAACATTAGGGTAAGAAGTTTCGTAGGGCAGCAAGCCATGATCCGAGGTAGACGGTGGTAGATGTCATACAGTGCATGACATCAACAAATCTCTGGGTGTTCGAGACCAAAATGCTGGCAGGTATGAGTCAGATCAGTACGAACAGAAGTACAAAATACCGCTTCCAGACACTTCTCACTTGGCTTGATATTCAAAGTAATTAAGAAGATATTACGACTTTAAATTACTCAGTTTTACACGGTCAGTTCACAGTTTTCATGTCAGCTTCGGCACCCTTAGACCTTTTTCCACAGCAGAGACTCTGGGTTATTATGAGATAAACACAGATATAATTTGTAAGAAAACAAATGAAACCACTCAGACAAGGCTCCATTTTTATGTGTAATAGAACTGAGCCATCATTAAAACTTGGTCCAAAAGTAACTTTTCTCATGACAACTTAAAATATCTGCTTGGACGAAAAAGGCCTGTTAGGCTTCACTAATATCATCAAGTAAGTTTTGGTTAGTGCTTTAGCTAGTTTTTTACTAACTAGCTGTACCTCACCACCTACATGTTAGAGAAGCCATCTTTATTTTGTCTGCTAAGGACTTTGTTTGAAACTACGCAGCTAAAACACAAACTAATTCACTAACTGGTGGCTGACAAGGTTGATTCTTTTGAATCAGCCAATCATTTTGCTGCTCCTCAACACACTGTACAGTAACTAGCCTTTGTTTTAGCAAGACCACATGCTACCTGGCTACATTGCTAGCGGGCTCAGCTGCTTTTAAGCTCACATAGCCGAATAGTACAAAACGTTATTTCTAAAATATTTCTTAAATGTTTGCAAAAACAAAAAAGACCAAAAAGCCACTGTGTTCCTTTCTGTAACACACATGAGCTAACGTGTTAGCAGGCCTGGTTGAAGTTCAGTCGTTTATGCTTTAATGGCTCTTTTTTGGCTTCATTTTTATTTTACAGGAGCCACACTTGAGTTAGAATATATTTGGAGGTAACACTGATATTTTTTCCGTTCTTTAGTATTTGGAAAAGCTAAAATGGAAATCTTGAAGGGATTTCACAGGAACTATTAAACATGTGGATTCAAAGCTTTTTGTTTTCATCAACTCAACTTTCTCAGGTTGATACTGTTTCTACACAACAAAAATGGCAGCCAGTCACAATAGAATAAAACATTAATTGAGTAACTAACCCGTTAATTACTTTCACAATGTTAGCTCTGTAAAGTTGGCTCACGCTGCAGCATTATTCACTTCATTTTTCCCGTGTGTCGGAAGCATTAAGTTTAACTACCACCCCAGTCACATGTGTTTCATTATTTGGTTTTAATGATAAACATGTTTTCCTCTGTAAACATATGAAATGATTTCTTTTCTACAAAGTGGACGGATAATGTGTGACTGACGAAACGTTGTCTCTGTCTGCTTTGTCGTGACCTGGCGAGCGGCGTGCTGATCCACCCTGAAGTGTGTATTTCTATTCATAAGAGATTTTCCGTCTAGGTTATGTGGTCATATCTTTTTAGCTGGTGTTTTGTTTTTGTTTTTCTAAACACCTTCTGCTAATGTAGGATTTATTCTAATAACTACACATACAGACACACCCACAGCATCTGCCTCTGCAGCTGTACAGGACTTCTGTTACACACTATTGAAAGAGAAACCTCTGTTACACACCTGTAGGGGGGGAAAAAAAAATCTTGCTGCTGTCCTGTTGTTTTTGGACTTGGGCTGCATCTCAGCGGTGTTACCACACAGCTTTCCCCCATTATCCCCATTATCCAGCCACTGACATGCTCAGTGACCGTTAGAAGGAAAGGAGATGCGAGCAGTTGTAGAAACGAGCCCGAGGCCTCCGAGGCTTCCCGAGAGGCCGGAGAAACTGATTTAGGCGCCGCAGCTGTGCACAGTTGACTTCTATCATGATTTTGGTTTCAGATTTTCACTTTTGAGTTTTAGGAAAAAAATAAAAATGTTTTAAAAATGTGAAATGAGTTACCCTCTACTTAGCATGACTTGTAAAACCTTTAAAACAATATAAAAAAAAAGGAAAAATGATAATTACAAAAAAAACTATGTACTGGAACTATGTTAAAAAAAAGAAATGTTTTCTGTTTAATTTTGACAGAATTATTTTTATTAAAATACATCCATAAGCATATGATCGGTGTCCCGTTTTTATTTGGTGTAATTTCTTTTTTTCTCAGGATTTGAGTTCGTTTGTGAGTGAGAGGCAATGACAGCTGTAAACACTTGTACAAAACATTAATGTTAGTAGAGTATAATCTAAAAATTTAGACACATCTGCTTATTTCACTATTGTTATCTTATAAATAATAAACTCACCAAATACTTCATTAGTTAAACCTATTCAACTGCACTTTATAGCACTTTAATCAACCAACCCAATGGCTTCTTTGTGTCTTCCTACAGCAAAGGTAGGAGAGGGGCTGGTTGTATTAAGAGATTTGATTGGGCAATCCAGTGTCAGCATGAAAATGAACCAATGGACTGCTGTCAGGGGCTCTTCAGACTGGCTCATTGGCCCAAAAGTGCATCGGCCTACGGGGGAAAATCCCCGGTACGCCAGATTATCAGTCCAGGCCTGACCTCAGTGCATTTAGGCATGTAGGCATAGTCATGCCTTGTTAATGGCTGTAAACAATGTATGCTAAAAAGCATCTATGGACTCACAACATGTGGACTGCTAAGCAGATGAGCTACAGAAGCAGAAGAATTTTCATGGTCTCACCCAAACTGAAGCCAGAAGATTGGTAAAAATGTTGTGATGAGTCTCAGGTTTAACATTGAGATGGTGGGGTCATAAACACAAAAGTGTGTACCCATCTGTTTTCAGCCTGATGGTGTAATGCTATGGGGGATATTTTCTTGCCATATTTTGAGCTCCTTAATACTAACTGAGCATTTCTAAATGCCAGCCTACCTGCCACTGTGACTGCAGGGTCTTCATTTTGTTTTTCAGTCTGGCCTCTTTGACTTGTGATTAGAGCAACTACCTCTTCTAAGCAGTGTCGGCTTCAGCTACTTCAGGCTCTGAAGCAATGACCATTGCACAGCTCAAAGAGTAAGAGTCTTGTTTATCTCCCGGTGTAGATAATTTGACTTCATCTATTTCATTGCACTGGTAAGGTCAGCTTATTATCTTCCTGATTATGTGAATATATGCTGTGATCTTTACATAGAGCTACATCGCCCTCTCCTGGTTCTGCTCACAGTTGGACACCATAAAGCGCGCACCATGCTTGACTTTCAGTCTCAGTGTTTTACACTAAAACTCACTAAATGCATTTCTTTGGTTTTAGGTTTCCATATTTAATGAAGAGCACTGCAGAGGATGGATTCATTCAAATGGGGTGCAAGTCAGACTACAACACCTCTCATGAAACTCTTCAAACTATGTTACCATGAATTTGTTTAGACTCATCTGGAGTTTGTTTTTTTGATCAAGTCATTTATAGCCTTTCACATTCTTTGGCTCTCATTATAATGACTTGGATTCGTATAACGCCTTTCAGGAAACCAAAGGTGAAGGAGGTTGGACAGGTACTGAGGTGCCCGGGCATTGAGGGATTTATAAGTCAGATGATGATGTTAATGATGTGTGACTTGACCAGGAGCCAATGGAGATTTATGAGGGTGGGGGTGATATGTTGCCAGAGAGTGTGTTAGAAGCCTGGCAGCTGAGTTGTGGACATACTGGAGCCTGTCCAGGGCTTTGCTGGGGATCCCAAACAGGACCCCACTGCAGTAATCCAGCTGTGTGGTAACAAAGGCATGGATGAGGGGCTCTGCTATGGAGTCAGTGAGCAATGACCGAAATTAAGAGATGTTCATTAAGTGCAAAAAAAAAACACTGCTTTAGTGACAGATTTGAGCCTGGGATTAAAGTGTGGAGTCTAGATCGAAACCCAAGTTGCGAAATTCTGGGGATGGTGAGATGGTGCAACAGTCTTTCAAAGTAGGGCCCTGAGGGCCACAGCCAAGAGCTCTGTTTTATTACTGTTGATCTTGAGTAGGTTAGATGACCTATATGTTTTAACTTAATGCAGAAAGTTGACAAGTGATTGGGGAGGAAACTAGGTGGAGGGTTTTGTACTGATATAAAGTTGTGTGTTGTCAGCATAAGAATCATCAATGGATCAGAAGGGTTCCAAGAACAGGGCCTTGAGGCACATTGTGGCTAACTCTCAGTGCTGTGGTGTGTTCTGAAACCAGACTGAAATGGTTCATATGTCCACCTTATGGTTGGACATATGTTGATTGAGTTGGGTGGCTGCTTTCCAAGATTTTGCTAAAGAACAAAGGTTGGAGATCAGTCAGTAATTTTTAAGGTCATCAGGGTCCAGACCTGGCTTCTTGAGGATGGGAGTGACTGAGGCACTTTTAATGTTGGAAGGCACCAATCCTGCTTCCAGGAAAGAGTTGATGTCAACTATAAGGGAGCATAGAGCAGGTAGACTCAGTGGTGTCTGCACTGGGTCCAAAGTACAGGTGGAGGGAATATCATAATACTGCCAAAACGTCTTCTCTGTGTACCATAATATATATAAATGTATGATTAAAGATTAAGTGGTTCCAAATAAGCAGTAAATATTCAAGATATTCCACCATGTCACTGTATTTAAGGAGAATATCTCTGATTGCACGGAGAAATATTTTTTGCTTTGAAATAGCCCCTGTGTTTGGAGAAAAACTTCAGCCTTGACATTATTCAAAGTTATGGCTCAGTAATATCTACTGTACCTCATTTTCCTTTATGTGTAAAAATATGTGAGTTAGACGATGGATTTCATAAACTTCTGGTCATTCCCTATAAAGTGCCGAAGCTCTAGGATAAGATGGTCCAGTGGTTCAAAGAAACTCTTAGAAGGCAATACTGAGTTCCTCTGCCTTCAGCTACCATATGGTTCATGATTGAAGGGATTTCACAGGATCTCATGATTTCTATTTTAAACTTGGAAAACATAATTTTAAGCTAGTAAACATTAAAGACCTTGAATATATGTTCCCTCTGGATGACTACTTGGTTTCCTATCATACAAACCAGCATTTATGGCAAATATGTGGTGGTACAAGCAGTCTGCAGATATTTTTTTTTATAATTGGGTCACATTGTTTTACAGTCTTTGAACAGCAGAGGGCAGGAGAAGGCTGGGAATGCTTTATGCATAATCAGATCAGCACATATTTTACTCAGTTCATGCAGTAGCCCTTTTAAATGAAAACAAAGACAGTTGCAGGTAAGGTGTTTGATTTTATGTTCTCCTGTGGAAGATATTTTTCATAATCACAAGAGGCATACGTTTTAACCCAGACTACCTACAGTATGCGTCATAGCTGGCTTAAAGCACCAAAAACAAAGAAAGAAACAACAACATATAAAAAGGTAAGTGTAGTGCTCATTAATGCTCATCAATATGGTCAAAATAATCATTATATGGAGTAAAAATGTCACTTAGATTCCTGAGGGGTGAAACACACCTGATGTGTTGTTCCAGCGTGACTAAATGTTTTTTTGTAACGAGCCAGTCTGTGTACTCTGAAGCTGGAGAGCCAGTGAAACAGGGTTGGGTCTCAAAATATTCAACTAAGCTTTAAAACCAACCAAACTTTTAACTTTTTTCTATCAGTATTTCATCTCTTCTCACCACATGTTGATTTAGATGATTGTGCATTGAGGCTTTTAAATCTACAAGAATTGAATACAAATAAAAAAAATTTCAGTAGCTGTTAGGTCAAGGCTGGTTAAGGAGTGGGTGCATTTGGTTCTCTCTTGTAAAGAGTAGTGTCCTTGCAGCAGAACAGAATAGAAATATGTAAAGAAGTGTAAATTTTGTTTTGGTACACTTCACCTTTCTAACCCCACTGATCTGTTTCGCTGCAGGTTTTATGTGCAAAAAAAATTGTTTGAAATCTGTATAAAGTGATGCACGAAACAACACGTAATGAATAGTAGAAACAAAGTGAAATGAGTACTGAGTGCCGTGAATGGGATTTTGCCAGCCTTGAAGCTGCCTAAGGGGAAATAAAGAGGTCTAAAAAGTGGATGCTGAGGGGTTAAAAAAGAAGCAGTAAACAATAAATGCCTCATCAGAGCACTCCCACGTGTGCGGCTCTCAGAAGCCCCTAGAAGTACGACTCCTGCTTGAGTGACACAGAAATGCATGTTGGTCATCGGGAGGTCAGAGGTTCAAACACATGCTTGAAAATTTCACTCACGGCGCTGTTAAATACCCTTTCTTGTGCAGATCGAGAGCTGAGCCTGTAATTACGAGCGAGGTGAGAGTGGTTCGGCTGTTTCTGGCTGCGCTGCCGCCCGTGAATTTCCAACATCATATATTAGACCCTGGAGGCCTGCAGGCATCCTCGCAACACCGCAAGACCTCTGGCCTTCAGAATTGAAGACACGTTAGTCACCATGGCAACGTGCTATGGCGTTCTCAAAGGGGGTGTAAATATCACAACACCCACTCCTATTGCCTAGTCACTGTAATGCATATTCATAGTCACATGAAGTGATTAAGGATGTGTTTTATTAGTCCATCCATCCATCCATCCATCCTTTTTGGCTTGACTAAATAGTAATTACTCTGAGGCCAGTCGAAGGATGCAGCCCCCGCCTGCTCTCAGCTAGATTGTAATGGGTTCATAAGCACTGCTGATTGAATTGATTGCCACAGTTGGAGTCTGGCTGAGATGTACAATGGGGTGGAATATGCAGAGCGCGGAACATTAATCAGCTCACACCAAAGGGCTCCAGGCTCTCATTTTATTTCAGGTACAGGTGAAAATGTACACATGGCAGTACAAATCATGTACAAGAAGTGTCGGCACAGAAACATGACTTTTTCTCTGCTCTGCGAGTGCGCAGGAAACACTTTAATGCTGGGAGCAAAGTTTTTACCTCAACATTTTATTTAATCTGCAGTTTTCCCAACGAGGACAACAAAGAGGCGAGTTCAGGAACTGTAAATGTTTACAGTACTTACCTTACAAGAAAACAGGTGGAGATTTGAGGCAGATGACACCTGGAGAGCAAAAAGTATTTTGCTTGAAGTTTTCAAGTAAATATAACTGAAAGTTTTAGGTGTTTGCAAACATCCCCAAATTCAGTCAGTGACCACAATGGTGAGGCCAAAGTGAACAATCAATAAGTGACACGTGGGAGACTACTAAAATACCACAGGACTGCATCACAAGGCCATAATAAAATCTGAACAGCAAAGACTCAAATTTTTACTTGCTCCAAAATAAAATGTTTCACTAGAAATGAACTAAGGGTCTAAAACACGTCTGAACCAGTTTAAAAATAAATAAATAAATCTCAGCTGCAACTGCAGCAAATTAAATCCAAAAGCAGCAATTCTACACCAAATTAACCGTGGCAGTGGTAGACATCTATTGTTGAATGCACTCTGCAAAATTCTTCAAATGGCAGCAGAACTTTTAGCAAATATTTGACAAACAGTTCAGTTCAGAGGAGAATACAGGAAAAAAAATGTACACACATCCTCAGACACATGATTTTTCATTACATTAAATGATTACAGTCTTTTCCAGACCGGAACCACAGTGCTTTTAATCTCAAACACAGAGAAAGGTATAATGCAAAAGTGGGACATGCAGGAGCTTCATATGCCCATCATCCACCCCAACCATCTCCCACTGATCCCAGTGCTGGTGTGCATAATCCAGGTGTGTATTGTATATACTGACAAGGCATTCTCAACATTACCAACAGCAAACCTGAAGTGTAGCTTTCCATATGAATCAGCAACGTGGATTCACATTTCAAAGAGAAAAACATCCAGGGGCTGACTGGAAATTAGAAGGAAAGATGTCCAGGTGTGGAATACCGAGGTAGACTGTGACTCTGTTGTCAAAAACATGAATTTACAACAACAAAATCACTAGTCTTCCACAGCATACTACACTGTCGTGATGTTTAATCTGTGTAAAAAGAGGAGTTATTACGAACACATTTACAGTGAAGAGGAATGATCATATTCTATCTAAAGAGCAGAAGTTACCGCTCACAGTTCAGCAAATGACATGAATATGTCACACAAGCTAATCACACACTTGTGTGACTGACTTAGATGTGTTTGCACTTTATTTCACTGCATTCATTACATAAATCAACATTCTTTTATTCCTTCTTCACACATGGTGTAAACATCCAGGAACATCAAGGCACTTGGGATCTGTTCATGTTGATGCAAACAGGAAAAGAAAAGAAAAAACGTACTCTGGGAGAGATGAAGCAGCCTTGATGAATTAATTTAGGGGAGCATCCCCGCTGGCCTGTGAGCTGCTAGGATAATAATGCACCGATAACTACTGTACAGCACACATGCAATTCACACAGAAACACAAGTCTCACCGTGGATGTTTCTCCGTGGATCCCTCTTTGCTGAGCGGCTGTTTTAATAACAGAAGAGGAAAAGGACACTAGTTTAATCTCCTGGTATTGGATCTGTAAAGCTCTGCCAATAAAGCTGGATCTCTGCGGGATGAGGATGAGGGAAGCAAGAGGAGGGAAAAAAGGTAAGGTCAAGGAAGGAGGGAAGGAAAGGAAAGTTAACTTAGGCAAGGAAAGCAAGGTAAAAGTAAAAAAGAAACAGGATATGAAAGCAAAGAAAAGAGGAAATTAAAGGAAAGGGGAAACGGGGTGGTAAGAAGGAGGGAGAAAAAAAAGAAATAGGAGAGGAATGAAAAAGGAGGAATAAAGGGATGGGATAATCATAAGAGAAGGAAAAAGAAAGGGAAGTAGGTAAGAAATTGGGACAGTTGTTGAAAAGAAAGGACATGGAAGGAAAGGAAGAAGGAAAGGAAACTGAAGACGTGAACATCACTGGAAAAGACAAAAGGAGATAAACGGAAAAAAGGGGAAATTAAAGGAAAAGGAAAGAATGACAAAGCATAAGAAAGGAGGTAAAAGATGCAAAAATGACAAAATGGAACAAAAATAAGAAGCAAGAAGCAGAAAAAAATTGGATAAAATGATTAAGGAAAGTAAAAGATTTGGGAGAGAAGACGAGGAGAGGGGGGAAGGGGAGAAAGTAAAAGAAACGAGAAAATGAGAGCATAGGAAATTAAGGAAAAAGGAGAATGAGAGGAGCTGTGGAGGGGAGGAAAGGAAATGAAAAAGAAGAAGGGATAAGTGGAGAGGAAGGAGGAAAAAAAAAGCAAAGTGTAGATGAGTGTGAATAAAGCAGCGAGATAACTGTTTACAGCGGTTGTCTGCAATTCGAACCAAACAGCGCAACGCGGTTTGTGGGTGCAGGTTGTGTTGTGAATGACAAATATCCTGTAAATGAATGATAATGGCTTGTTTAGATGTAGCCCGCCTACAGCGGCTCTGCTCCATCCTATTTCCTGTTAATATCGCTGGCTTCGGCCGTGCTGACCTCTCTGCCGTTCTTTCTATTTCTATTAATCTTTAATGGCGGGTAAACGGTCCCGCGCCACACGCTGACCGCCGTGGCTTTCCCTCCTCATTACCGTCCCAGAGGAGAAACAGGATCCAAGCAGAATCCGTGGCTTCTCTGAACTGCACTGGGGATGTGGAGCTTCTGTGATGTCTATATTGTTTCGCCACCATTTGTTTTGTGCGTTCCAACCCTCGACGAATTGCACTTCTTTAATTACAACCTCAAGTGGTCAAGACCACTTTTCTAATGACGGCCATCTTGCCCAGACTGATGGTTTTAATGCAATGGACATGCTGAGGAGCAGGAGACAGCAGCGAAGCAATAAAGAGCAATTTTGAGTGGTTCCCCCTTTTTTTTCCTGATATATTTATATATCTTTTTACATTGTGTGTCAGGTCAGTTCACCTAGAGAACACACACACACACACACTGTTGCCCTGGTTGCTGAGCTTAACAAAGGTCTGTGACACAGTGACATTTGGAAGTAGATGAAATGACCGGCAGGGTCGGGGAGTGCTGTGTGCTGTGCTCCATGTTTTACTGCTCAGGCATAAGAGCTCTTAAGACCTGAAAAGAACACACACACACACACACACACACACACACACACACACACACACACACACACACACACACACACACACCTCTTTAGGACCTCAATACCTGCTTCAATACCTTTCTATTCACATCCCTGCTCTCTGGGTGCTCTGCTCCGCGGAGCCTTTCAGGGTCCTCGTAGGGGCCGGGGCACTACAGGATCCAATCAAACCTCAGTCTAAAGCCCATTAAGGAGCAGGACCAGAGGCTGTTGAGCTGTTAAATGTATAATTTAAAAGTCTTATATTACCAAAGCTGGAGGAAAAAAATTTCATATCTCATAGAGGCACCTTTTTCTCCAGGAATTAAGTAACACATTCTTATTTTGCTCATGACATGCATGATTGATGTCTGAAATCACGGCATAGGATAAATGGTTTTCACCGGTTTGCATAAGAAAATGGGTTTCGCAACCTTAAAAACACCATTGTAAAATCACAGTTTTCACAAGAACGTGAAAAAAAGAAGAAGAACTCCCTACGTTCCTTTCTTAATTCTTAAATTGATTTTCACATCCTGATTATTACCTGGCTGAAGCTTTAGTGTTCCTTTGCATCGTGCCGTTCCTCTTTGCCTCTCCATGGTTCTCTTGCACAGCCCTCTTAGAGTCAACACACTGCACAAAAAGACCAAAACCAATATTGTCTCTGCAGCGAAAGCCTCATATAAGCTATTCCTCGAGGCCCATTGAGCTCCACTGTTGCCCAGAAACTATCAAAGACACATTGTTGCACTTGTTATCATGAAAATTGGCTTTTTCTTTTTAAACCTGTTAATCAGTGGCTGAAAATAGCCCCCACAAAGACGGGGTTTAAACATACGGCACTCACCAAACCCTAATGGGCTTTAGTGGTTAGTGCTATAGACCTGAAGGCCAAGTTTAAAAATAAAAAACAACCTTGTTGTTGACACTATGAAAACTCCCTTAAGGATTTAAGGATGTGCAATATTGTGATTTTGGTTCCTGAGTGATGACAGTAGGTGAGAATTCAGCTTCTCCTTTCTGCATGGCCTCATTTTGCTGACAGATGCAAATGTGAAATGTAAACAGCACTTTTCCTGACACTTTGATACCCAAACGATGACACAATGCAGCAAAAGTGGCACTTTACAGCTTGTCATAATGTGCAGAAATGGTCTTGCAAAGCTGGAAAACAGACCTACTAAGGTTCAATTCTAGACTGATTGGACAGTTCATCGATTTTTCGGTCACAACCAACGTCTGCACTAGCGTCACATCATAACACTAGCAAGGCATCAGGAATCTGAGCAGGAAGCTGCCATGCATCTGAAGAAATGTGTTAGTTTTTGAATACCTCAGTGACCTGATGGTTCCTCTCTTCTGAGACTGTAAAGAGTCTTCGTCTGGATCTGGGATTTCTGGGATTTCTGTTGAACTAAACTGGTCACATAGTCACTACTGATTCAGTTCCCTGGTTACGCTGCTTTTATTTTAACAATTTGTGTTCTCTCTAAAAAGCCTTCAGCTGCCACGTTTCTGGACCAATAAATTACCGAGTTGGGGAGGGGCTCACGATTATGTTTCACAAAATCTGAAGCTTTATCATTAAATGTTTATTTTGGATAGCGGTAGCATTGAATGGAAGCAGCACGCTCGATCGCCTAGACCACTTTAAACAAATGAAGCCTTGAGTATTTTTATTTGTTCCTATCGCATGAATGTTTTACTTCTTTCATGCATGTGTAGCTGTGAGATACAAATTTTGAAAATTCATTTTATTGTTCTTAGTTGTATTTTTAGAATAAAGTATTCTGCCTAAATAATAAAGAACAATACAATATGAATATAAATCCTACATTTTAGAGCAAAAATGAAAACATCTTAACTGGCCTGGCCAAATTTCAACAATAATATTAGTGAGAGACATTTGGACAGCCAAAATAATGTCTGCATCAAGTTATATCCACAATTACACTGTCCATGTACAAAGACAGTACGTGTATAACCTACGTTAATTAAAAATATAATGTAGATCTGGGGAAATAAATAGAAAACTAGTCCCCTTTTCTGACCTTGCTTTCCTCTAAATATTTTCTCCACACTCCCTAACTTTGCCGTTTTCTTCGCCGCTGCAGCTCTAGATGTAAATCTTGATCATCTCACGTTGAACTTGTAGCCTCCACATTTCATCACAACGTGTCTGTAGTTTTCTGCCGTTTCTCTCTTCACAATGCCCTCATCAGCGACTGCTGTCAGAGCCAACAATGCCCAGAGTGACAGCTGCCTTCGCTGGCCCGCACCGCCACCAAGTTTAAGTTACAGGAGCTATTGATTCTCTATGGGGCGCTGGCTGCCTGGGTTAGCACACACAATGCCGGAGCAACAATGTGGCTGCATTGTCCAGGTCACAGTGCTGAGCAGGAGACTGACAGCGTACAGCGAGCTATGAGTTCATTAGACCAGCACTGCTCCCCTTTCCCTCTCTCTCCCTCTGCCCTTCTCGGTACTCATTAACGTCCACTATGAGCCACTGAGTTACAGGTATTAGTCGAGGAACACTGAAGATCGCCACACAAGGGCACGCTGCCTGGTTAAACCCATGAACGCACACACTCAGAGAATGACACATTAGGTATTAGCTCCACGTCCAGCCTGCTTCTAATTTTCACATTAAAAAAGCATATTAAGAAATAATGGGCTCCCCATAGTTCACATAACTTACTGGCTCTAGTTATCTCAGTCTCTCAGTCTTTCTAGAGGACTTAGGTCACTGCGTGTACTAAGACTTGAACGGATGAAAAGCTCGGAGGGTGAGAGTTTGGGACTATTATTCTCCAAGCCCTGGTCCAACAATTATGGGCAGCCTGCTGAATAGTTCTATGTCATTAGAGCAGGCTAAATTATGCTATCCACTTTGGGATGAAGGTCCTTTCACTCAGAGCCAAAGAGAGAAATAACTGGGAGAAGACAGTAGTGTTCACAATGAAGCTGACAGAGTGTTCAAGGACAGCAGGCTTTCATTTCTCTTCTGGTAATGTTCTATATTAGACTAATGTTCAATTAGGTTGTCAAGGCCTGTTAGTGAAATGTAATTCTTATACAGTGCAGGAAAAAAAAAGCCTTTTATCATATTCCATCATATCGGACATGAATAATTTCCCTTTACATGTATGGTAAGCTAATCAAATCATTAACCATTCGCTCATGATGATGAATTCAAATAGGTTACGGTTTCATGAGAGGGAAACAGAGCTGCTGTAGTGCCCAAGAGTTTATTTTAATTCGTGCCGCCACTTCACATGGACAAGGCTCTTAATGTGGCGATATCGCAGTGGCCGTGTGCATGCTTGGAGAAAAACTTTTAAAAAAACATGCATGGCTTGAAATGTAACGCAAAATTAAAGCTCAGGCTTAAGTGATATTTACTGCAGGGATGTTCTTTTGGATTGCATTGCTGTTATTGTGCACACACACATGTGCAGTGTGTACATACATATATATATATATATATATATATATATATATATATATATATATATATATATATATATATATATATACATATATATATATATATAAGCAGATTTGTCTGCTTTCAGCTCACTCTGCTGCAATCTGCAGCAAACAAACGCATAATCAATCACAAACCTTCTTTTAAATTCCTGTTTTGTTTTGTTTTTTAAATTGATCCAAAAGCAGCAACAAAAATATTTTGTTTTGTTGGCCAAAACATTAGGCGTCTTATTATTTTTTATTTCTAGCTTTGTTGCTTTTCTTTATTGGACTGAAATGTACAAAAATAAATACAAAAATGCTGCAAATAGTCAACTGTATTTGGGTATTAGGAATGAAAGAAGCAAACGGCATCAGTGGGCAATAATTTGCTGGTTTTCTGGTGTCCTCGGGCTCAGGTTGGACTCTCTCGTGGTAATACAGGACATTATGTCTGGTTGGCGGAGCCTTGACGCTCGTTATATCTAACTGCCAAGGCTCGACTCATAAACCCAAATGCCACGGGGGCAAACGTGGCAGAAATAAACTCCAGTTGACTGGTTACATTTTGTGGTGGCAGTAAAAAAAGCACAGCCTTCACCAAACGGACAAAACAGATTTGTGTCCTTTGTTCCACACGCTTGAGCTTCTCCAGGTTTAAGGGTCAGATAGATTTTATTCAGATGATTGCACGAAAGAAGAAATTATAGCACCTGCTCACCATCTTTTTTCCTTTTAACTTCCCTTTCTACTACTGCTTCACTCATTTTTCTGTCTTTTATCTCCCATTTGCCTCTTTTCCCTGTCCTCTCCTTTTCTGTCCTCTCCTTTTCACTTTTCCTTCCCTTTCTCCCACCACTTGTCTTTTTCATTTTCTCTCTTCTTCTTTCTTTTTGACTGTCCATTCTTACCTTCCTGTATCTGCTGCTCTTCTCCTTTTGTGCTCCCACTACCTTCGTTCTCCTACTTTGTTTAATTTTATTTCCTCCTCTCTCCTGTTTTTCCTTCAATTCAATTTCCTCTTCCGATTTCATTCTTGTCTTTCCTCTCATCTTCTGTCCTTTCACTCTGATCCCCCCCTTTCCCCTTCCTTTGCATGATCTCCTTTCCTTCCATCTCCTCCTCACCTCCTTTGTTCTTTCTCTTCTTTTGCCTTCATTTTTTCTACCTTCTCTCCTTTTTCTTCGCACTCCTCTTCTCATTGCATCCCTCCTCCTGCTCCTCTCACCTCATCCACAGTTCCTGTCCTCCCACCTCCTGCTCCACCTGCTCGTATCGATTTTGTGTTAGTGAATTTGGAGCCACGGGGAGCTCGGGAGGGGGGAGGATGGATATTGGCCACTGAGCGGAAGTGAGCAGAGGCGGACGTGGCTACTTCCTACGCAGCGCGATGGTCATTTCATCACCTGGGTCATTTGTCCACACCACCGACACCACCTCTCCCTTGTCTTTTCTCTTTTTTTTTTTCTACCCTGCTTTTTTGCCTTTCTCTCATTTCCTGCCAAGCGTCAGGATGTCTCTAAATACCACACAGGGCTGCAGACAGAAAGATGACAGACGATCGAGGGTCGCTGTGGGCTGATCATTAGCAGTGCCCTGTGGTTGACTTCAATTAGCCTGCTGAGGCACTGAGCTGCAGCCGAGCACAGTGAGAACATGCAGTCAGGTGGGCTTCACACTTCTCAGATTTACAGTTAGGTTTAAGTTCTAGCACCCCAGAGGCTCATGCAGAGCAGCTGTAAATTAGACACAAAAGTTTGATTTTGCTGCCTTCAGCTCAGGAGTCTGCCTGCTCTCTGCAACGGGAACGTGTACTTGAAAATGAGTGTTGAAACGCATTTTTAAAGCCTGATACTGGCACTAACAGTAATTAAGCTTCAGTCAGTCAATCACTGTCTTTCGTTCGGGTGATGTGAAGCTTCAGATAATACTGATTGACCCTGCAGACTCTCTCTACATATTTTGACTGCTATTTTGTAAAAACTAAGGCAGGCAAAATGTCACTGAGCATGGTGACAGTTGATGAGGAGGAGGTGGGGAGACGGAGGGATCTGTGGAGTGGGTAAAATGGCATGATGGAGAAACACAGACAAGAAATGGAGACAGAAATATAAAAAAAAAACACGTAAAAAAAACCCCAAGAAGAGCGTGTGCAGGCGGGGAGGGCCGATCTGCTGTAACAGACAACTGTGGGATTATCGACAACACAGACACCAGACAATGATTGTTGGTGATGTATGTGTGTCTGTGCAGGGAGGGGGGGCAATTATGTATTACCCCCCCCCCCCCCCCTCCCCTCCATGCATTCCCCTCTCCCTCTCTTTCTCTCTACCCCCTACGGCGGCCCTGATGGGACACAGCCTTTCATTTGATCATTGCGGTAATTGGTGTATGTGAGGGGGAGTTACATGTGCTCAGCTCCCCCTCTGCGTCTGTCAGAGAATTAGAAAATGGAATTCTCTGAAGAGCGCCGTGCGTCTGCCGTCCTCGTCCAAGATGACACATTTTCATTATTCGCTCGGTGACAGAACAGATTTCTCTGTCCGTTGTCCACCGGCATACATTATGATTTGCAATTCTGAAGATAATTTATATAGAGAGATAAATTTTGCCAAAGAACATTTAAACAAATGAATGTTAAATTAGCAGGTTCAGCAATTAGGTCTCTCTCTTCTTTTTTGTGCTTCAGGTAATTCTCATCTCTTTGCAAATGAAAACAGTGTTTAAATTGGTTTACAATTAATCAGCCCTATAGGACAGACAGAAACGTGAATGCATCAGTTCAGGCTACATCTCCTGTTTCATGGCAATCGCAGCGAACGACGATTAGAATGTAGAAGCTCATTTTTATTTCGTTGGCTAAGTTTTAGGTTTACGTTCTTGTCTTTACTTTGCTATATTTAAAATTTGTTATTTAAACTGTAAGATCTTTCCTCTAGTTAATTATAATAATTCACATCAGAGTGGCTATAAAATCACCTCATCCCCAAGGAGATCGCACTTACCACTGACTATAAAATACAGCATCAAATAGCTTTCTAAAGTATTATGAGCTAAACTGTATTTGTGAAAAGAATATTGGACATATAAATATATATGTAACCCTTTGGCAGGCTATTCAAGAGTGAATGAAAGACTGTGTGATCTGCAGTCATGGCTGGAGAAATGCTGAGGGGGAGAACAGAGGAAAAACAGCCAGACCACTGACCTCTCACCGAGGGAGCATCCTGTACACCGTGGCCTGAGATGGGGGCTCGCCGCAGGGGAAGAAGCAGCCAGAGACGTGGGGGCGGCGTGCAGGTGGCTTGAGGGGGAGGCTGGTTGTTGCTGGAAAAGCAGCAGGGAAGGTGAGGTGGAGAGGCGAGGGGAGCTTTGAGAGCCGAGGTTATTGGGTTAGTGGAAGGACCGCGAATGGAAAGAACGGGGGAGATGCACGGAAAGGAGGTAGGGAGGAGGAGAGGATGAGGGGTGCCTTGTTGAGGAGAGGAGATCTGAGGGAAGTGCTGTAAGAGAGGTGCAAGAGAGGGGAGAGAAAAGGGGGGAGTGAGAGCAAGAGAAAGAAAAGGTGTTATGTGGGGATTAAAGCTCAAATGAGCGACATATGGAAAAGGTGAAGCACACGTGGGAGGAAAGCGGCGCAAGAGAAGAGGACCGAGAGAAATCCGGCTTTTAAAAAAAGACTGCGTGTTGTTCCGCGCTTCACTTAAGTCTCCCTCATTCACCTGGCACCAAACTTAATGATGGCATAAACAGACAAAATCAAAATCAACTGCAGGTGTAAATGCCCCCGAGGTGAGTTCAGATCCAGTCTGCCTGCAGTAATTGTGTACACACACAGAAACTCACAAAGAGGTGGGGGGGCAGCTCAGACTGCAAGCCACTTGTCAATTGGATTTATGAGGATACTTGTAGACTCAACAGCTGACTGAACAAGACCATGTGCTTCCTGTCAATACTAATTATCTCGTGAATATTATCGGAGGAAGCGAAGCGCGAAGCAAACTGTGAGAGACCCGAAGTTGATGATGATTTTAATATCAGGAATAGCTTTACTCTTGTGTGTTAATGCTAAGTGGAGAGGAAGAAAGGGATTTTTTTTTCTTTTTGGGGGGAGGGAGGGTGGGGTGGGGGCTTATGTTTGGCCTTTTAATGTTTATTAGATTGCGGAGGAGATGTGAAGGGGAATATCGACAGCAGGATTCCTCCAGAGGATGCAAAGCTAAAGTAGGTGCTGGAGGATGGAGATGTCGGGAGTAGGATGAATAGGAGGACAGGTGTTGCATGTGGAGGAGGGTGGAGGTGGAAAACAGCGGGGCTTAGGGTGAAAGGGCGGCGGTGGTAGTCTGCACGGGGGGGCAGAGAAGGGGAGGTGGACATAGCAGGGCGCCCAAGTCAAAACGCCCTCGCTGAGTTCACAGCGTGACACAGTTATTTGTTTTTTTGTAGTTTTCCTCAAATCTTCTGCGTCCCCCCAACCCTAAAGACACATCTGTATTAAAGCTGCACGAGGAAGCGTTCACATCTGCAGCTTTAATACAGATGTGTACTAACTGAAGTCAGGTTTCACACCTAAGGTGGAATTTTGCTCCTAAAGTCCTAAACCTAAGTTCAACATTTATAACAATGATATTTAGAATAATTTATGGCTCAAAAAATGTTTAAATAAGGGAACACTTGAACTCAGCCTTCAACAGATTGATGATTTTAGTTTTCACTGACCATTACATCATTTATTTATTACATTTTATTTATTTTATGAGCAGTATATTTAAAATTACTCTCACATTGCTGCTTGGACTGCTACCTCTGCAACCTGGAGCCAAATAAGAGGCACAAAATGGATGGATGTATGGACGGATGGCTGATCTAATAAGATTGCATGTTTAAAGTGGGAAGGGCTTAGTTGGAAAAGAGTGATGTCATGTATTTCTGTGCACCAATCAGCATCAAACAATACTATTGTTGGGTTTTTTCCTTCTCCTTTCCAGATTAATTAAATGTGTCCAAATGTTTCCTTTAGCTCTTTATAAATAATACTAATATGATGCAATCAGGGTTGTTACAACCTGCCTTTCAAACTCAGTAAATTGGCATCATGGGAACAGGGTTGACTAACAGAAGTCAGGACAATCTTCACCTTTTTCATGAAAGTGCAAGACTGAATTTCCTCAAACATTCATTGATGGATTTTAAACTTTAACCTAAGCACCAGGTCCTGCAGGAGCAGCTCCATGAAGTGAAGACAGACAAAAAACCAAAAAACTCTCAGAAGAATCGAACCTCACACCGTTTCTCACAAGGACACCGAGTGCACGCGCGCGCACACACACACACACACACACACACACACACACACACACACACACACACACACACACACACACACACACACACACACACACCACGACAATGTTTTTGCGCTCATGCTGGTTTTCGCCAGAGGTGACAAGCACCTGTATGTTGCATGCAACAAAGGTTCCTAGCAACCGTCGTCGAGGAGACACATAGTCAGGATGCACACCTGTTTGATCTGCCGGGACCCTCTGTGATAAGTGGCCCTGGTAACCATGGCGACCGGGACATGGGATGGATCCACGTGGTGCTATTGAATGGCCTTGGATTATAAACACACACATACATACAGGCGCACATACAAACTTGAGAAATACATGCTTGAAGAAGTGCGCCGCGTGTGCACACACGCACACGCACAGTCAGGAATAAACAAAAAAAACACACTGTGAAAAAAATGACGTAAAAACAACACAAAATCACACAGTCCAATTAAAGTCGTACACCTAACGAGGCAGTAGGGGCATGTCGGGTTTCGCACCTGCACGAAGACTCGTAACAGACTTCACACATGGAGGAGCGTGCAAAAAAAATAGAAAAGGTTGCACGCTCAGAAAATAAACAGCGATACATGTAGCTGAATCCAAACAGCTCAGAGGAACAATACAATGCAACGTGTAGGGAGAAACAAGGCGGCAGATGGCCGATATGCTGACGGTTACTCACAGTGTGCAGGTGGACGAGGAAGCGTTTTGCCTCTCGCTAAAGAGCTCTGCAGTGACCTTGGAGTGAAAAAAATGTGAATTGTTAACGGCAGTAGTCATTCACAGAGAAAAGAGATGCAGAGATCTGCACAGCTAAATACATAATTAGAAGAATGCTGTTGCATTTTCCTGTAGACCAAGAGGCGGGATGAGAACACGAGCATTTAAATGCAATCTAACATGAACAACGATCTCCTATACGAGCTCTCGCCTTTAAAATCCTGTCTGATACACAGCGATATGAATGGTTCCCAATTAAGACATATGCAACTCCAAGTGCTGCTGTGCTCCACACTTCTGCACATATACCCACACGCAGGTCTGAAGCAGGAAAATGCAAATGCATTACCAACCTGTGTCGTTGGCATGCACCAGTCTCTGCACAGATTAACATTAACGTTGAATTAAATTGCACATGAATCAGATAATAATTCTACACGGATGTGGTTGTGTTGCATTTGCAATGCAAGATAACAGGTGCATGAATTTTTCTGTCCATGAACACGAAAGTTAATTATATTTTCCCCCTCGCCCTGCTATCCTGAAAATACTTCCTTATCACGCAGAAAAAAAACTATTTGAAATTAAATATAATTTCAAGGCACGTGGATGTGTCTCTCGGTTATATTTCCCCCCCAAATTAAGCTTTTATATTTGGAGTCATGCTTTTGCTGGACCGATGGAGTTCACCCTCACCCTGACAACACACCGAAGCAGCTCCTGTCTTCAACCTTTCTGTTTTTCAAGCACGATCCTTTATTTGCATTAACCTGTGTTTTCCTTTCTGCTGGCAGTCCTTTGTTAAGTGCTATTGAAATAAATCCTTTCATATTGCAGTGCAGCGGGGCGAGCCTGACAAGTCTGTTGTAGTCTGTCAGAGAACAGCTTCGTCTTTTCATTCCATGAGCCGGTCCTCACTCTCAACCTCACACCACGAGGAGCTCTAAACTATTTGCATGTCTCAAGAAGGAAAAAGATTTAACCGATCAAGTCATTAGACGACAAAAATGGTCTCATTCTGCCTTTTTATAAGAAAGGAGACACAGATGAGGATCAAATGTCACTCTACACAAACTGACTTTATCCAGTTTGATCTGCATTAACATAAAAAAGACGATGGGTAAACAGTCTCCTGCTCGTTAGCCCCATTTTGATACTCCAGTCTCATTTTTGCTTGCTGCATCTCGTGCTATTTCCTACCCAACCAGTCATAATTATGATGCACCATCTGTCAGCGCAGGATTCCCTTAATTTATTCACCTTTTTTAGCTGGATTTACTGTTTTTAAGGCCAACTGTTGCCAAGAAGAGAGCAAAATCACCTGAAAAAGTTAGTCAGTTAGCATGTGTCAAATTTCTGAGACATTCTGTACTTGTGAATTGTTTTTAATTATTTCCCAAGTGAAAAATAATTTTGTAGGCCAATACAGTGGGAGAGTGTAATCATGGGATCTCTGTTCCTCCCCACAGATTGCAATGAGATTTAAACTTCCTGGGCTATTTTGGCTTGTTTATTAAGCAGTAAAGGGTAGTTAAGCTGTGCCCACGTCATGCAGGAGTCAAGGCAGTGCTGGAGAGATTCCCATATTCACAACTTGTGTCACTGGAAAACAGTTGCTCATTAATACAACTATTTTAATTAAAAAAAACAATGAAAAACAATACAAAAAAACAACAAGAACGACAAAAGAAAAACCCACTACATAAGCAACAGAACATTAGCTGCCAACACATTTCCAGGGCATTAGTTGTTTTGCCTAACGATGACACAAAGGCCACACCAAGACTGGAGGATCTCCGTCTTTTAAAGAGTCCACACCTTACGTGGGTTAAAGCGGGTCAAATGTGTCTGAAAGTTATGAGCCTAGCATGAGAAATGTCCCAGCAAATGCTGTTTAGGTCTGGTTTGGCCAAAATGTCACAGCACACCTGATATCTGGTCCAAATGAAGTGGAAATTTGGCTGAATTGAAGCAGCCAGGCTCACCCCGAGTCGACACTGAAAGGCAGTGTGGACCAGAAAAAGCATTACAGTCTATCAGGGTTAGCAGGGATAGCTTTAATAACAGCACAGACATTCTTTTTGTATTAAAAGTGAGAAAACTTGTGGTTGGGAACAAAAATATAGTGACTGACAGTTAAACGCAGGTTACTACAAGTAAGTTTTGAACTTGTTTAATGTGATACATGTAATTAGCTGGTTAAGTCATCAGAATGACAGGAGCCATTTACTTTCTACCAAAATACAAATGAAACATATACATAATAAATACTTTGGGGCAATAATCAAGGTAATCTTATTTTAAACAATAACTGTACTTTCTTCTGCCTCGTTCCTCCATATGACATCCAAAAACTGCCACGTGGTGTATCCTACCAAAATTTTCTGTGGCTTGATGGGGTGTTCATGTAAATTTTCCTCAGTGGGAACAAATTTTTAACAGATTAATCCAACACTATATGTGGGCAGCTTGTTGGTAGCTCTACTTTACATCTACAGACGTTCTGGATGAGGTCTGCTTTATCTTTGGGTTTAAATAAAGATAAAAGCTGCACACCAGTAACGCCAGTAAACTGGAGGGTTAGAGAAGGCAGGTTAGCCTGTTTAACACACAACTATTTACCCCTCAGGCTAGCTACAGAGCTGCTGTTAATCTCACCTAGGCACCAATGTCTTTTTGATGCTTTAGGAGGAGGGATACATTGTTTTGACTGGCAGTCAGTGAGAAGCAGCACCTGCGACTGTGGGTAACTGCACTTTATTTCAGTTTATAACAGAGTAGGTTTACTGCAGGAGTGAACTACTGAGCGTCCCTTTAAGAGGGAGTCTCGTGTTAATGCAATGAAGCGATTTCCGACAGTCAGACAGTGTGACTGTCAGTCTTCAGAGAGCAGTGGCATAAATTTAAAATTAAATGCTTTGACAAGCTGTGTGAAGTTTATCATTTAAATAGATGCCAACAATTTTATTAATGGACATGTTTTTAAAAACCCAGATAATGCCAATAAATCCTAAAACCTTATCTCCAGAAAACAAGATGGAGATGTTTTTGATTATATATGTCTGTCTTGCCAAAGATCTGTAGCAGCACTGACAGAGAGATTAAAATGCAATCATGAAAAAAAGCAAAAAAACATCCTGGCCGTGTGTTTACCGTGTCAGTAAATCGCTTCACAAACACGCTTTATGAGCCTGTTGCTTCAGGACTCCCGCTTCTTCCCTCCATCTACATAATTTTCCTCTTTTCTCTTCCATCCTCAAGCGACCCTGCCACCTTCACCTCGCTCACTTTCCTTCTCTCTCCTCTCCTCCAGCAAATGAAAAGGGCACATCAAACAATGGATTTAGGCTGTTCCCTAAGTAGATGAGGGGAAGGGAAACAACAGCGGAGGATGAACAAACAAAGCCGGCTGGGGGGTTAGAGGGGAGGTGTAGCAAAGACAGGAGTGAGCAGCAGGTGTAGAAAGACAGGATGGTGGCGGATGTGGAGACTAGTAAAAAATCGGATATTTTTAGATACAATGTCCCATTGTTCCCAATCTATACAAATAGCTTACTTATGCTGTGTGTTAATTATACTTTTCAATTTTGTAGTTTTTCTTAGCATTTTCACATTTATTTTAAATACACTATTTAATAAATTGTTAGAAAAAAGACAAAAATCTTAGCCTAACAACTTCCTCTTTATACTCAAAGATTCTTTTGAATCCTGTTGTTGTTGCTGAAACTACCCAGTGTCCTCACAGACCACCAGGGACACGCAGGCAAATCATGTGCGCATTGCTTCGCTCTCATCACAGGTAGCCAAGCAGTCTAGCAGCGCTCATATATTTCTCACTACCGAGGCAGCATTAAAGAGGAGCCACACAAGACCAGAACAGAGGCACAGGAACACCTTGTTTTCACGGCTTTCCGTGGAGCCTTTTTGAAGTCTCTCTGAAAGAGATCTGAAGCTGTAATAACTTTCCCGGAGAGGACGGAGAATCAATTCAGATCCGGCCTCAACTGCGGTGGAACTGATGCAATGCCAGCCACTTTAGCTGAAGAGAGAAGCGAAGAAGCAACAGGAGGGAGAGGGAGGGAGGAGAGGACAGGCAGCGAGGCGAGGTTAGAGAGAGGCGCAGGGAAGACGAGGAGGAGGAGCAGAAGGTGCAGGGTGGAGAGCGGGGGAGCAATGGCAGAGAGTCTCCCACCAGCGCTGTCACTACCACACGCTTGGCTGCTGCTGCCGCTGATTGTGATTGCTGTTCAAACAAGGCCGGCAGCTGCCACAAACATCTCCTGTTTAATACGACACACATGTACTCTCACCTATGGACACACACAGATGCTGCTCGCGTGGCGCTTTGTGCTTTCCCACTTTATGGCTCTCTGTTATCTTTTTTTTCTTTTTTTTGCCCCTGTTCCCTGATAAGACCTGCTGTGATTGCCCTCTGCTCTGTATAAAGTACGACGGCTCAATCACTTATCAAATCAAGATGTCCCCTCGCTCGCCGCCGTGATGAAATGCCTCAAATATCAGACACTTTCTTCTGTTTAGCCCTCAAATAAGTAGCCTTCTAACCTGCTTTTGAATCCAGAAGAAGTTGATCAACATGAAATTGCTGCATTTTGATTACTGATTAAGTCTTTTTTAAGAAAAAAAAAAAAAAGAAGCAAAGATGTCAAGCGTTTGATTTGAGCTGAAATTTTAAGGGTTTTAAATTCTTGATTGGACAAATGAAGACTTTTGAAGACATCCCCGCTTCATCAAGACAGAATAAAGAGCACAAGATGAGGCCTCTTTCCAATCAGTATGCTGCCCATCTCCGCACACATCACGAAAGCAGTGAAAAGCAACAGTTTGTCTAAAACACACCCTCTGCCACAGAGAGAGGGAGCTCTGTTTATTTAAAATCAAACACCGCTGCCTCCAGTTCTGAGACAATCTGCTAAAGCTGATAATGACTCAGGGCAAAAAAAAGGGGATTAGTTATAAATTCAGAGCGCGTTCACTGAATAGCATATAATTCAGACGTGCGCTTTTTGCTTTTTATTCCTTACCCTCCACAGAAAGCAAAGACAATTGCCACATCAAAAAACTCTCCCTCTCTCTCCTTTGCTCATTCCTGCTGTTTCCCCCTGTGTGTCTGTCTGTGTCACCCTCTCTCTCTCTCTCTCTCACACACACACACACACACACACACACACACACACACACACACTCTCCTCCACAGCAGCAGTTATACATTATGGAGTGGTAACCAGGCAGCATCTAATTGCAATAATTGGAAGAATGTACCAAGCGGCCTGTTTGAACACCTGTTAGCACTGAATTTCTCTCATGGCTACAGATTGTATGTGCTGTGTCACACCATTTGGTGCCGACGTGTGTGTGCATGTGTGCGTGTGTATGTGTGGGGGTGTACGTATGGAGATTGTGAGTCGCCCAACATGCACTCATGCAGAAGAGAGTGGGGGGTAAGTCACAATAGGAAATCCTGGCTGCACTCCAGGTTCCATTTTGACACCTCAGACCCTGCCAGAAGGAGGCTGCCTGTCACTGACACATCCCGAGGCGAATCACCCAGAATAATTTGGGACTTTGACAAAAACGAATAATATGCATGATACATCTTGGCCTTCACACTTCTCATGCTGTCATCACTAGACTCCTCTGGGGTTTTTTCTTCCTTTCTTCCCTCCACTTTTATCAGCTATAACATGCTGGAATGACACGTCAAGGTTTGAGGAAACATTTTGTCTGCGGTGTAACCAGCTCCGTCTGCGCTCCTCTCTAGTCTGCTGTATTTGGGATTCAGAGAAGAGACCTCTGGCGTCCTTGCTGGGGGCCATGTGGCCAGATGTGTGGAGCTGTCCGCCGCTCTGGTGCTGAAACCTCTAATCTGCCTGGGTTGAAACACACACTGCCATCCTCTCTCTTTTTTTCTCTCTCTTTATTTTTTTCCCACTTTTAAAAAGCTGTGGTTTCGCCACAGCTCAGCTTTTAGATAATTAATTACAAGGCTGCAAGGAAGAAACTATTAAAAGTTCAATTCAGAGCGGTTACCTTGTTGTAAAGAGGGGCCCTGCAGGACCTTTTCCAACTGCACTTCATTTTCACCTCTACTGTCATCGCTTCACACTTTGAACTATGTCTAAAAGAAAAAAGAAGAAGACCAATTAAGCTTATCTCTCTCTCGGTCTTTCATGTCCCCCGGCCTACAGGAGATGAGCAGGCTATTGATTCCGTCTGAGGGTTTCAACATTGAGCTGTTGTCACTTGACCCCAGGAAGCCCAAACAGGCTACGAAGCGGGGGGGTGCTGATAATCCATGAGGAGGTAACGACGCGGGGACCACGCAGAGAGCCGACATAAAGAACTTTTTTTTTTTTTGCTCCCTAATTAATGCTGCCATTATTGGTGTTTGGGGCACCGTCGTCTCGAGATCAGCACAAGCAGGGATGGCTCACTTTTTGTGTGACTGGGATATTTGTCGTGGCGTGTTATGTAAAAAAAAAAAAAAAAAGAATTAAATAGAAACAGGTGGATGCACCTACCTGTTGATATATCGGGTCAGTCTCGGAGATGCTTCCTCGTCAGGTCTACAGCGCAAGAGAGAAAACACAATTACGCGCAGAAATTTGAATCTTACGGCTGATATAAAACAACCAGATGTCACTCGGCGTGTCTCTGACCCATATACTCCCCTTTGACTGAAACCAACGCTCCGACAGTTTCCTACAACCCTCTCCTTCCCCCTCCCCTACTCTCTCTACAGTCTGTTTCTCCCCCCACGCCCCAAAGAATACACCGAAGGTCTCCACGCTCACCTGGCGACTCTCAGCCCGGCTCCGCTGCTTCTCTGCCGGATGGAGAGCTGGAGAGCTGCGGCTCGTCTGTGGAGGAGAGCGACTCTCCTGCGCGCTTCTGCCTGCACCTTTAAAAAGCCTGCACTGGTCCAATAGGAGGTCTGTCAGACTGATGGGACCTGACGTCACCCCGCCCATCACCTCACCCTCAACCCAGCAACCCCTCCTCCATCTTTTCCCTGACTTTGTTTGAACTGTGGGGGGAAATATGACAACATTATGTCCTGGACATAGGAAGAGGAAAAGGAGGTTTAAATCTCACCGCAAAAAAACAAAAACAAAATCACATTTTAGTGCAAGTGCCCAGCGTGAAAGCGTTTTCTGTTTCCCACTCTTATTATTATTCGAAATAGACATTTAATAAACATACAGTGGCATGCTGGGTTATTTTTGCACTTACTACTGAAGGGAAGAAGTAAGACAGTCTAAACACAAACACGCACACAAATTCACAGAATGAGCCAAACTTACAGAAGCACTTCATGTCTTCTTGATATCCACCGAGGAGATGAATACATGTGCTAAAAAAAAACACTCCACATCGCTTACTCTGTTATCACTGTCAGTCACAAAGGAGACGACAGAAGGAGACAAAGAGAAGCAGGTGAGTCACACCTTTGTTACAGTTGTGATTTCTGCTGCTTAAATTATACATTTGTGTCTATCCTACTGCAAAATATTCCTGATACACCACTATAGATGTACCTCTTTATTTTACACAACTACATTCGAGAGGAAAGCATTATTGTTAGAAGTTGCATTTAGATTTCAATGAAAACTGGTGTTGATCTCACATGAAGGTTCGAGATGTAACTCCTTACTCTTCAAATGCAACGATAACCATAATCCAGTTACATTCACTGCAGTTTTTATTGCCATCGTTTATTGCCAAATGGCACTATTTAAGTTCATGTTGGTGCTTTGAAGTATTTCTTTGTAGGCATTGCTTTCTTTATCAATTAAAAGGTCTCACAGTCTTCAGCCATTCAAGTAACAAGGACAGCATGCACACTTTGGTTTGGATAGTTTTAACTGTTCTCATTGTGTTGTTTCAGCTTTAGTGTATAAAAGCAGCCTGTCTGATAAACCAAATCATGCAAACAAAGGGAAGTATTATTAATTTTCTCTGAACACTTTTTTTAAATTGCGTGAGAGGAAAAAAAGATTTCTAAAAAAAAAAAAATTCAGCTTGAATACAAAATATATTTTTAGATTTAAGCAGGGATTCTGAGACAAAAGAAAACCTTCCTAGATCCACAAAGAGCTTGGAGCTTAATATCTTTGTATGCATATGGATTTATCTGAGTTTAGTCTTTTTTTAACTTCCACACTCACATCAAGTCAAAAGAAAAAGGTGCAAGAAGAAGAAAATCTTGTGAACCTGCCCTTTGTGCAAACAACTAGTAAAAATGAGGTAATATGTAATCCAATACGTGCTTCTGCACATCAACACACAAGCATATAAATATATGGAGAACTGCATATTTGATACACTTTAATGCTCTTGGCCAAAAATAGAAAGGAAACAAAAAAGCATGACAGCTTTGGATTGAGCTTCTGAGCTGGCCATTTTCAAATGACAAAAGATTTGACTCACACTGTGCACGAATTTTCTTTTCTTTTTTTAAATTTTCTTTATAGACTGAAATAGTTTAAGATAGATAGACAGATAGATCGATAGATAAATGTGCAGTGTCTTGGGTGTTCCTTTTCTGGACAGAGACCTCTGATGTTGTGTCTGGAATCTGCTGGAACCTCTTCCAGTTTGGGAATAAATATTAACAGATTTGAAAAAGAAATGCCAAATTATCAGAGGCGAGTACCAGAGCAAAACCTCTGCCACATGATGTGGTTTGCAGAACATATTTTAATCACAAAACAAGGTGTGTAATATGACTAATACTCATTCCAGCTTTACCAGCATAATTATGGTTAAAGGCTAAATGTTACATCCTGAAGGCTGTAAATTATGAATGCAGTGGTTAAAAATAAATATCTAAATTAAGAAAACTGCATTTCCTGAATAATACAATTTAATCTCAACTATTAAAAATATTTTCTAATTTTTTTTCTTTTTGTTTTGCAAAGAACCCAAATAAATGTTAATTTATTGCACAGAACGAGAAAATGCAACGCTGCGGCACATATATTTCACATTAAGGTATAACAGTGTGATGTTTTGAAAAGCAGTGAATGCCTACATAAATATTTGAGATGCACACAGTACACAATGTTTGCAGCATGCAGAATACAGTGACCCTATTCATTTCTTGCTGTAAGAAGCAGCACTACAACTGCATCTGAAGCTAATAAAGAAATATTTTTTTTAAAATGATGTTAGATTTCGTGTGAACTCTACTTGCTAAGCAGATGACAGCTACGCATAATATGTCACAGTGTGTCTTCCTGGCAGAGTGATGGCAGAAACGATAGAAAAGAGGTGTATTTTCAGACACAAATGAGCATTTTGTAAGGCCATTGTGTGCTGTGTGCATCATTGTACTTTCTAATTT
This sequence comes from Maylandia zebra, assembly GCF_041146795.1. Lineage (NCBI taxonomy): Eukaryota > Metazoa > Chordata > Actinopteri > Cichliformes > Cichlidae > Maylandia > Maylandia zebra. Next base: position 59,632,074 of record NC_135173.1, on the reverse strand, counting down.
CCCAGACTCAGAAACCATTGTGGGAAATGCTATTGTGTTGTTGAGTGCTTGTTTGTTTTTTTTTTTGTTTTCTCTGTTTTTTGTGTGTGTGGAGCTTTTGAAATGACTCCGCGCACACACACACACACACACACACACACACACACACACACACACACACACACACACACACACACACACACACACACACACACTTACAGACAAACACACTCATATGGACGTTTGTGCAGGGTCTTTTGCCAAACTTGAATGTAACCCCTGTTGGTCTGTGTTCCCTTTTACATACATATAGGGCGAGTCAGAGCCCTTTCATGTGAGTCTCTGCTAGTTTGACAAAGGGCAGCGAACAGTGGGGATGACGAGTGTCGTTCTGACAGCTTACTATGAACACAGCATACTGTACTCTGCACTCACCGCTGCCTCTGCCGTGCCAATCCGAAGATAAGACAAAAATAAGCCCTTTCTTACACAGATAAATTCAGTAAAGATGACATAAGAAACACATTTTGACACTGAAGTTGTGGAGACAGTAGTGGCAGCCTTTGTGTCAGCAAAATTCCACCTGACAACACCTCTAAATTTAATCATAAGCATTTGATTACTTGCTGTTTTTTAACTTGATGCTTTGAGGAGTCACTCCAAAAAATAGTACACTACATAAGCTCATTCACCCGGGTGGCTGTGGCTCACAAAAAAGAGCAGGTCATCGGCTAATTGGAAGGCCAGTGGCTCGATCCATGTCTCAGGCAAGATATTAAACCCTGACTTTCCTCCAGTGCATTTGTGTGTGTGTGTGTGTGTGTGTGTGTGTGTGTGTGTGTGTGTGTGTGTGTGTGTGTGGTAGACAAAGTTCTGTGTGTGACTGGATGAATGAGGCTTGTACTGAAGAGCTTTAAGTGCTCAGTCAGAATAGAAAAGTATATAAGTAGCAGCCCAGTTAAAACCATCAATAGTGTATTGTTTGTACAGAGATATAAGCAGTTCATTGATTAACTGAGATTGAGTTTCTGCTTTCATTATTTTATGCTAAGCTCATATTTAGCATACATTAAACAGTCTTCACAGACAATTTGCTCCAAGAGTGCCAGTAGGTTTTTTTGATCACGTTGTCCATTTAATTCAATAAAAAATAAATAAACACAAGACTTGGAAGACGCCAACTTGTTTGTTTTTGAAAGCAAAATTCAAGGTTAAATCCAACAAATCAAATCCAATGTTTCATTTAGAAAAATCTTCTAATCTATGATGAAAATATGTACCATCAAAGATGTAAGAAAAGAAATCAGTGCATTGCGTCTTTGCTTTCAACCTTGGAAAGGAACTTTGTGAAAAGCTGCAAGAAGTCGTAATAACGGAAAGATCTGGGTCAGCACCCGGACCTCTTATAAAGTTTACTAGCACTGCCCTGTCGGTGAGATTCAGGATTATCTTGTTCAGAACCAGAGATCTGAGGCAGCGCAGGTTTGCAGAGACGGAGGCATGGTTTCCCAAGGAAGATGAAGAGTATCGTCCATTGGAATCACCTGCCTGCTCAAACCCAAGAGAGACCCTTTTTTAAAGTGATTCAAAGAATCCTTTAGGACTCAGTACAGTGTGACTGAGGTGCACAAATGCCATTTCTGAGGCAGGCATGTTAGAGCATTTAGACATGGCTGCACAGCTTCTCAAGTAAACTCAGGAGTGGAGAGAGTAAATATTGGGTGTTGTGGTAAGTTAGTAGAAGAAGCTCTCAGGATAAGTTATGTACCAAAGGCCAAATTCTGCAAATTCCCAGGAAAGCCTTGTCAGCATCAGTGCCAATAGAGTGGAAACACATTCAAAACCGTAAGATTTTAGAAACCATAAAAAGGCTGCACAGTTTAGCAATGGGTATGATGGTGTAATCAGTGGATCATGAGTTGAGCTAGTTAGTCCAGGTCTGGTGCACCTTCATGGACAACCTTACAGTGATCTCAAAATCAGTACCCTAAGCAAGATGGGTCCCGAAGGAGCCACAGCAAATGTAGGGATGAATAAGGTTAACCTCTGAGTTGGTGAAATGTAGGTCACTGATGCTGACAAAGGGCATGGAGTCATGGATAAATGCAATTTTTCCATCTCAGGAACACAAATCCCAACGGTCTAAGAAAAGCCGGAGTATAGCTCGGGGAAGACCTTTGACAACACACTAAGAGAGGGGATGGCAGTCACGAACATCACCGAGGAATCTGAGCAAAGGTTAAGGAATTTTGACAAAGAAAGCCTCCCAGGGAAATAGTAAGCATTGTTTATCAATCAGGGATACAAGGAAGGAGACTGTGGCTACTGCTCTCTTTAAAGTTCATGGAAGAAATATTATATGGATGAAGATAGTGTTACAGTAACAAGAAACACTGAAAGCTTGACCATACTGAGGTTAGAGGGAGATCATGTGGGAAGCGTATCTGTAACCGGAAGGTCGCCGGTTCGATCCCCGGGCTCTCTGTCCTGGTCGTTGTGTCGTTGGGCAAGACACTTTACCCTACTGCCTACTGGTGTTGGCCAGAGGGGCCGATGGCGTGATATGGCAGCCTCGCTTCTGTCAGTCTGCCCCGGGGCAGCTGTGGCTACAACCGTAGCTGCCTCCACCAGTGTGTGAATGTGAGAGTGAATGAATAGTGGCATTGTAAAGCGCTTTGGGTGCCTTGAAAAGCGCTATATAAATCCAATCCATTATTATTATTATTATGTGAGTTTAATACATAATAATATTTGGGGAGGCTTTTCAGATGATGCCATGAAGGAAGTGATGTCACTTGATTGCTGAACAATCTGAGACATTGCATAAACTGCAAACTTAAAGTTTAAGTATAACCTTTATTTCCTTTAATTTGTTGTTTGGTTTAATTCACATCTTTATTTATTTTAACCAAGCAATGCATTGTTGCATGATGTGTTGCTAATGTTATTTTGTGATATGTGTGTGACATGCATTTAATTAATAATATTTCATATTTTTAAAGGTTCAACAGGAAAGTTAGTGCAGGCTAATTTGGGTACTCTGCTGACTATTTTATTTTGGTCGTCTTTTGTCTCTTGTGCCTTGTATTTAGTTTTCCCTTTCTTTTTGTCACATCTGATTATTTTCAGCTGTGTTTCCCTTGTGTTTCCACTCCTACCTGATTGCCCTCTGTGTCTGTGTTAAACCCTCAGTCTTTCTTTGATGGTATCAGACTAAATAAATGGTCTGTGTTATGGGAGTGATACACTCCAGCACATCTTAAGAAGATGCTGATGGTGTCAAAAAGCACCACAGATGTCGTCATTTCACACCATAAGTATCAACAGACACCACAAGGTTAAAAAAGTGAGACTCAAAACAAGTTTAGAAAAGGATTTTAGAGACCTGTGAGGAAGACTCAAGGATGCACATTACAAATACCAAACCTCCTGTTGGAAACAGTGAAGACTGTATTCATGCAAGTTCATCTGTAGCATACAGTAGGAGAACTGCCACAGAGAAAGCTGGAGAATGAGGTGCTTCCCTGTAGAGGTAAGAGGCTTTGCTGGACTTGGCATGTCAGTTAGAGCCATCACTAACAGTAGAGCAGTTCCAGAGAAAGCGTATCCTGAAGGTTTCAGACAACTTTGAGCACTATCCAGTTTGATGTTCTGGAAACGTGAAACGATCAACGGCATCTTTACAAGATACCAACGATTGTACCCTTGACCTTTGTAAAAGGTAGTGTGATTGGCCTATAGATGTTTTAGTCAAACAAACACATCATTCTTTCTTATAATGCATTGGATGTGCTATTACAAAGAGTAGCACAAATGCCAACTCTACAGATAAACCCTAATTTGTTAGAACATCAACACACACGATGACAAAAACAATGGCATGTGATTACTGCAGCAAATATCTGCAACACACTTCCATTTAAGCTAAGGAAACCAAAAACGATGTGACATTTGTTAGATGAAATAATAGAGTAATGGTCTCCCATGGGGAAATTTGGATAATGTTTCAGTTTAGTGTGATTTTTTTTCTGGTGTTTTGCATGACCTGCTGTTATTTTCAGTTTTGACAAACATTAGTGTTCAGGGAAAATGAAATATAATCAGGACTGTCATTTAGTATTTTCAGAGGAAGGAACAGCCACACTGCAGCACTAGTGGTGGTAGATGGCAGTCCTGATGAATTCAATCTTGTCACGAAAAACTTCCACCTGTACTTCTTATATTGCAAAGGTTTTTTTTCTGTTTTTCTTTTTTTAATGGCTGTACTCTCAGAGAAAGCAGATAGCATGAAGATTACACACAAAGGTTTGGCACTGCAGCTGTGCATGTGTGTGTACGTGTATAAACAGCACATAGCTTCATTAGAAAATTAAATGTCCAGTCACAATCTGGAAACTGATCTGAAAGAGGCTGATTGTCACGGATTGCTGGGGCAAGCCGTGTGGAATGTAGGAAGGACCCAAAAGGCAGCAGCTCTGGTGCAGGTGAGTGTTTATTAACAGGGGTGGGTAAGTACAAACAGCGGTGGCGACAAAACATGAAACTGGAAACCTAAACTGGGTAAACTAATAAGACAAACCAGAACGAGGATGCAGGGAGGTCCGGAGAAATACATATGGGAAGACGCAGGGAGACCAAGGGGAAACAACACAGACGAACCAGCAATTACTAAGACAGAAAATACAACTTAAATACTCAGAGAACACAGAGAGATTACACACAGGTGGGAAACACAGCTGGGAGTGATTAACATAACGAGACTAGGGAGGCAAACTGAAAACACTCACATAAGACGCAGACCTTCACAATAAAACAGGAACACACGGGCAGAACAGAGTAAACACTAAACAAAGGAAGAACAGAACCAAAATCGAAGAGAAAACACAAAATGCTGGGTCAAAAGGACCCAGGATCATGACACTGATAACTACCTTATATCTGGCTAGACAACAATGCACATGTTGGGTCTGTTTAATGGGCTTTGAATTGGATTCAAGAACTCAGTGGGGAAGCATCTCACAAATTTATAACGTTTTACCTGCACATGGCAGTATCCAGTTTTTTGTTGTTTTTTTTAATGGTAAGATTCTTTCAATTTTATTTTTGCCGAATAAATGTAAAAAAAAAAAAGCATTTTGAGACCTTTGCATTGTGCTTTTTAGGACTCAACATGTTGCTTGAAGGCTTTCTATTGTCATCTTTATTTATAAAGCTGAATATGAGATTGCACTTAACTACAGTTCAGTACGCTTGAAGTAGGTCCAAACATAATTTCAGGGAGACCTCCCAAATTTATAATTCTGTGTTAGAGGGTACACAGGGTCCCGTTAGCATGGCAACCACAACAACAAAAAAAATCACACACTCCCACACACACACACACACACACAGACACTATCATGTACATATTGTTCACCTACGCTCTCAGTCACACAGACATTTGCACCCACACGCTCAGCATGAACTCCTCCTGAAAATGTAAACTAAAAGCAAAACTCATATAAATTGTTGATTGACTAACTGTGGGTCAAATATAACATAAAAAAAATTAAACAAGCATTTGTTTGTCAGTTCAGATTCAGGTAAAAAAAAATTAACTTCCTGTAAGTTTCCTGACAGAAACAAGTCCTCCAATCAAAAACACCACAAAGGTGTTTTATTAACCCAATGTCACGGATTAACTGTTAAAAATCACTGCTATCGCTGCAACCAAGTGAAATTCTTCCAGTAGGAAACAAGAAACTAAGGGAAGTCTCCTGTGATATTGTCCAACATTTCCTAGAATTTGTTCATTAAAATTAATTCACCATGACTTATCAGTATCCTCAAACTTTGGGAACAAACCGTTCCTTAATTATTACTTGAATCCTCAAGCTGAGCATATTGGCTGTTTTACTGGTTTGAAACCTAACAAGATAAATGAGGGACAGAGCAGACCGAAATCGTGATCGCTGACCAAACAGCAATGACTTGTATGTGGTGGGTAGAAACATACCCTGCTTTAGCATTGTTTCTGACTGATGTATTTAGTAAGACTTAAACTAAGGAGTGTGGAAGCTCGTTTCTGCCACTGAGATGTTTTTTGGTTTACAAACTGTAAGCCAGAGTTTTAGTTATTTTGAAATTCTGACTTACTCAGAAGTAACAAAATTTTGAGTCAGCAACTTAAATGTTTGAGATGCCAAACTTGGAATTTGGGGGTAACAAAATCAAAATGTCAATTTAATGCTGCCTGGCATTTTTTTTTTATTATTTTATTTTTGCTATGAGAAAACAAGTTTCCCAGAAGGAGACCATAAACTGATGATGAAAATAATCAGCTTGAGTGAGCAGTAGCAATGTGTTCTCTTGGGCTTCTGTTTGAGGAGTCGCTCCCTGCTAGCTAGCACAAAGATTCATAGTTCAAAGTACTTTTGCATGTGCTTCAGTTTCTAGACACAGATATTTAAAAGTGACATGATTTTTCTCCAGTACTGGGTTGTTGAACTAATAATTATACAACTAATGACAATTTTAGCTGTTCTGTTTTCCATGCTAATTACAATGAACGCAATTAGCTTACAACGTTAAGCTAGGACGACCACCATGTTAGCATACGTGCTAAACTTTGGTAGGTTAACGCTGTCATTTTGCAGTGGGGCACAATGATGTGCATGAAGACATGCTTCCAAGTTTAGAGTAAACAATAAAGAACAGTATGAATGGATTTTTAAAGGTGGCTTGTAGTCTAAAGTGGTAAGACTAGAAAAGCGCTCTACGAATCCAAACTTTCTTTTAGCTATTAGTCCAGGTATGCTTTTGTCTATCACCAAGATCAGGCTTTAATAATATGAATAGGCTGTAATGTATCAATACTTACCCTTTGTTTCATGTTTTCTGCTCCTGTTTTTCCCGCTGAAACAGGACAATCTGAGAATTAAAAAAAAAACTGTGCAGGCACATAATGCAAGTCTCAGTCTTCATTCAGTTGCCTCATTTAACCTAACTCCACACCTCACATCTAGACTTAGCCCTAATTTTAGCCTGAGCCCACCACCCAACCCTTCTGTTTTTTTTAAACCATTGTTCAGAAATCACCTGCATAGACAAATAGTGAGGCACATGCACAAATCCACACAGACAATTGTAAAAGTCCTGATGTTTTTAATCATCTGTGGGGCCCCACCCTGCCAGATAAGCGTCTTGTTACGTGTCTGTAAAGAGCAGTAGGGAAGGTAGAGCCACCACGGCAGATGGCCCTATCAGTGTTGGGTAAACCAGCGGCCAGCGAGCCGTGTTTGGCTTAACGGCCTATAAGTAATTCATTGTGTTCACTGAGAAGGAGCATCTGTCGACCCCTCAGCCCCTGGAGACGCACACATACACACACACAGTTATGCATAGATGCATAGATAAACATACTTACATGAGCATTGGGTCACATGCACAAATGCAGGTATACCATACACAGTTGTGCACACACACACATAGGCACATGGGTTATTTGTAGTAGGCAGTGCAGGTGGCTGGAGAAAAAGGAGAGGTCTATGTTCCATGTGACTGTCTCTAATCAGATAACCACCACTGATCTTAGTTAATACTCACTAAGAACTCATTTACCTGCTAAAATGAAGTCAGGTCTGAAAACAGAAGAGGGAAAGTGAGATGATGTCGAGAAAAGGAGGCGGAAGAAAGACAGCCGTGCGCAGCTGCAGCTCGACAAGAGAGCCTGAGCTTAAAAGTCCAAATACTGGATTTTATTTATTTATTTTTTACACTAATGGTTCAGTCAATTTATGTTGTCTGTCACTTACAGTCCTTATTGAATAAACTCTTGTACACTCACACCTCCCTTTCATGTTGTCGTCTCAGCCTGTAAACAATTTTATGCTTCGACAGCCAGCGCTATTATAATAATGACATGCAAAGGCTATTCCTTTTGACACAAACATCAACTTGTATTTCATTTCTTAATTCATAAGCATGGCTGATAATACCTGCAGCATGGCAAGCTGGAGCACTCTGCGATGTGATAGTAATTTCATAAATTGCTTTTAATTGAAGTTGGAGGCTGAAAAGACTTCCATAAGCTAGATAAAACAGAGTGATGGTGGCTAATAGATGTAAAGGCTCTTAAATAGGGACATTAATATAAACAGCCTGATGTCATGATACAAAAAAAAAACCAAACCAAAAAAACTGTTTAAATCTGATAATAACCTTTTTTTATGTTAAGTGCTGCACTCTCAAATGATAACTAATCATACTATTGTTATGTATTTATTCTTAGGGACCTTTTGTGAAGACAGTTGTTTTATATAGAGACTAACCATATAGTAAATGAACAATTTTAGACTCTGATTTTTATTACTCAAACAAAATGCAAATGTAGCAGTTGCCAGGTGGAGAAAAACCAATGTGGGCCAAATTCAGCGGTGGTTAATCACCAACGAATGGGAGCAGTTCCAAAAGGTGGACTGGCAACGGGCAAAATCCAAAAACTAGGCAAAACAATTCACACAAATCACAATGAACTTGAGAAAATAGCTGGAAAGTTGTACTATTATATAAGGTTCACATTTTGTCAAAGGCAGTGAAAGTTATAGAAAACAGTAACAGAAAGGTTCTCTTATAATTACATCATTTGAAAAAAATAAGAACATTGCAATACGACAACTGGAATTAACAAAGTAAAATGAGTAAGATGCTGTTTTATTCTCCTTGATTTGTGTGCTACAGTACAGCATGACAATTTACCATTGATTATCTGCAGTAAGCTCAGCTAGGTAATCTAAACAAGTAATACAGTCTATTTATATTCAGTTAGACATTATATATATGATAATTTGGTCCCTGTTCTTTTAGCATTTATTGTGCTTCAAGAAGAACTGTAGATGGTAAATTCAGCCCTAAATGTTAAATCAGTGTTTGGACTTGTTTTAACATCAGAAATTGTTGCTTTCTCCACATAACTTTTGAATATAAATATCCTGCTTTTTAAGGCGAATAATTCCATGCAAATACCCAGTTAACACTGCTGCTATGTTGCTGCACGTCCAAGTAATAAGAACTCTCTTGAGAACCTGTCGACACTGGATCTTAAAAAAGCAAACTCTGCCATTTTGCAGCTGCTCCCATATAATGCAGGAGGCCAGGGAGGCAGATGCAGGGTGGGATATTATACTATACTATAACATGTGCAACTGGACATGCTTTTCAAAGCTAGCGATACAACACAGCAGAGTTACTTTTACAAATACCATTTCCAAATACTGCCAGTGACTGATGGACATGTTCTTAAAGCGTGGTTGTTTCCTTCAGCTAGCACTCCACCAAAGGAATAATAACAGAAAAGTGGCCATCACTCTGCTTTTCAGCTCACACTCTCAAATGGCAGAAATTACAGACCTGCTTCGGCTCTAGCCGTTGAGACGCGGCTGTAATGTGTACAGCCGTTCGGTCCCCCACCAAGGCCATTCGCCCCTGACTGAATTGGGAAAGTGAGAGGGTAGTAAGGCAAGTTCAGGTGACCTTTTTAAAGCTCTTTCTTTGAGCATAGTCTCTTTTTCTTAGGGGGAGGAAAATGGCACGATAATTGTGTCCCTGACTTTTCATCCTGCGCAGGTAACCTCAGTGAGGGAAAAGTTTGACCCTGTGGAAGGAACTGGCTGCGTCCTGTTCATGATCAGTACTGCCCTGATGTCTCGTGCTTCTTCTCTGCTCTGCCCACAAACACAATGGAAAAACTGGGACGCATGCCTATCTGAGGAAATTATAACTGTCATTGTAAGATGGCAATTTCCTGGTATATGCAACAATCAAGAAAAATCAATGGATAATTGGAAGTTTTCACATTACATAAGCATGTAGCCTGGTACGTATACTGCATACTGACAAAGAAGCACCAGCTGCATTTTCACTATGCTTCCTTTACCCCCCTGTGCTAACCCACATCTAAAATTATGCCTCAGTTGAAGAAAATTGAAATTGAAAATGTGGAACATTTAGCAGGAGGGTTCCTCATAACCAATTACACACGAGAACCAGAACGCAGCTTCCCGAAGCCGAGGAGTTATTTTCGGCTAAACTAAATAACAGAAGGTTGGAGAAAATGTATGATTAATTGAGAGAGATGTGGAAATTAATTAAGCTTAATCCCCCCCCCCCCCCCCTTTGAAAAAAAGAAGAAGTCACGTTCAAAGATGATTTTTTATTTTTTATTTTAACCAAGTATCTGATCAAAATTGTTCATGATGGATAAAAAAACAAAACAAAAAAACAAGTGGAGACAAATTCTGTGGTAACCTAAACACTTCTATTTATTTATTTTATTGTATTGTCTAAATGAGATGTGTTTGTGGGTGGAAACAAATTTTCCACTAAATATCAAAGTAACACTTGGCCTGTCCCTCCCCACGCCGCAGGCTGGATGGAATTTGTGTGGAACCAAAATCTTGCAGCAGGAAACACACTCAGATTTACAGCTTCATGTCAGTAAATGTGTCTTTTATCACATGTGCTAAAATACGCTTTGTAAACACACCCACACCTTCAGCCACGAGGCCGAGGGTAGATGGTGAGAGGCATTATGTATCAGAGTGGGTTGTAATTTATTTGATTGCATTTTGCTCCCAGGTTGAAATCAGCAGTGTGCTTTTATTTTTCGGTTTATATGTTCTATTTTTGTATCTGTTGCATTGCATTTATTTTTATTAACAACACATATCACTGCAGTCTTCGTGTAGTTCAATCACTCTTTATGTTAGAGTGAAAAGTGTGACTTTACACTCCCAGCCTGTTGCAACAGATAGGAAATAACTGTGCTCTTTACTGGATGTTGTCTGTCTGACAAATATAGAGTTACCAAAGAAAGCATCACTCCATAAAACACCAAAAATAGCTTCCAAATTGCTGTTTATTTATTATACTAATAGTTTATTCCAGCTGCCGTACTTCAGTTAATGTGACTTTTTCCCTCTGTGTGTCAGACTAACTTTGCACTCTGCACAGAGATTTGAGGACATGAGGAGCTGCTTTTAAAACAATGTGTGAAAAACACTTCTGTTTAAAAAATAAAAAGCTTTTTTCCATTTATTTATTTATTTTACACCAATCATTTGAAATGTTTGCTTTGGTTCGATTGACAGTAAACATACAAATCAGCTGCTTAGGAGAATTACCCGACGTATGACTGATTGTGTACGTGTCTTTTCAGTCTCTCAGTTAGATCCAGCCTTCAGTTGCCACACCAAGATGAAAAAGGTGTAAGTGGGATTTTGGCAGGTGGGGGAACCCTACGATTGAGTGTAATGTGGTATTAATTTGTGAGTGCTGGTGGATTAGGTAGAAAGATGTGATGCTGCTTTCAGCCGACGTCTTGAATTCAAGAAGATCTGTGCAGATGTTTCAGATTTACGGCTGATTTCCGACATATAAGACTGGCATAAAATTTAAAATTCAGCAAGTGAATCTAATCAGCATCACCTTGATTATAAACTTGTGTTTGCTAACCTTCCTGTAATCTTACATTGAACACCATCAATCCAACATGCTGCATTACCACAAAAGAACCCGCTTAGCCTGCACTAACATGCCTATTACAGTATTTTCATACAACTTTTGCTTTAATGCAATTTTATCCAAGCTTTGAAGGATTTCTTTTTCAAAAACACATCACGTATAGATCCAACATCTTATTTAAAAACTCTAAAATGAACTAGAACATTACAGATAAGCTTTAAATTTCCAGTTTATGAAACGCTGCTTGCTGAGCCAGGCCCCACCTTTGAAAATAATCCCTCATCTTCCTCTCCTGTCCGGTCTTTCTCTGCGTCTCAGGGGACATAAACCTTTTTTTCCTCTCTCTTCCTGTGAAATACAGCAGCTGTACATTTAGCTCACAGACACACTGTGAGACAAGCTGTGCACAAGTTGCTAGTTGGACTTGTTTAAAATTACCTGACACTTAAAATATTACTCCCTTTACGATTTCTTCTCTTCTGTAGTTCTAGCCAGATGCTGAACCACAACTTTTTGCAAATGCATCACAGGGACGAGTAGGAAAAAGGGATGTAATGAGCGGGCTGTGGGATGTCATTATTTTCTTATTACCGTGCAAGTATCTTCATGCCATCACTGGAAGCAATGCCAGGCTGCAGAACACAAAAAATTAAATCATTGGACTGTAATATGCATTAATCAGATTTTCTTGTTCATTAATTGAAGGCGCTGGAATGCCGCCCACTTTAACCCCTGGTTACCTCCATCTTTACATGCAGTCCATAGTGGTACTCACCTCGGTGATCAGCTTCTCCTCCATTGTGATACAGATAACCTGCACCCTGCCTGCTCTATCAGGATGTTTTCATATGGTGGTTTTATTAGCTGGTTCTTGAAAAAGTTAAACATGAAGCCTGAGATGCATACAGTACATGTGAGTCCAGTCTTAGGGGTCTGGTGGCTCCTTAAGCACCTGAGCATGTACCGGGTTTGGTTCGTTGAGCAGTCCGTGCATAAAGGAGACACACAAAAGTACATCCCTCGCCCATCTCTCCACTTCCACCTCTTACACAGTCCGGCAGCTTACACTTTGCAGCACTGAAGAGGCTGCAGCAAACTGGTCCACCATAATGCATTTGTGATCACTGTAATTTCTCAGAAAAAAAAAAGCAGAAATCATCCACTGTCACAAAAGACATGAAAAGTTCAGGTGCATAAGGATTGGAAAGTTACAGTGTTTAAATGTCCTATTGTGCTCTGAAATTACACTGGATCGAAAAGTTAAAAGCTTTTGTTAAATGCCAAACACACTTGTCGAAGTTAAAAAAACAAAAAAAACAAAAGCTGGAGGAAATGGTAAAACAATGTATTTCTCTTTGCTCCCAAAGCTTCGAATAACCTTTTCTAAGTGCCATTATATAGGAGCTTTATCAAGCCAAGGAATTTGCTCTATACTTTTCATCCACATGTCCTTTAATGCAAATGCTCTTTTAAAAATTTCTATTATGATGATGATAATAATGGCAAATGCATTTTGTTCAGCGCCGTTACTTTTTTGTGCCAAAAACAGGGTGTCCTTTCCCCCTTAAAAAAACAAGTTTGTGCAAGTCTTACCCTAGTCGTGATTTATATATATATATATATATATATATATATATATTCAAAAATGGGAAATAGGTGCCGCGACTTATTGAAATGTGCACATATAAATAGAAATACAGCATATGAGGCACAAAGAGAGAAAGTCAATATTTAGTATGACCACCTTTATTGTTCAACACAGCGTTCTTGTAATTTCATTAAGCAGTCTATAGGAATAGCTCTCCAGGCTTCTAGAAGGACATTCAAAGCTCTTCCATGGATGTTGGCTGCCTTTTGTTCTTTTCTCTGTCAAGATGATCCCACACGGTGCTTCAGTATGTCGAGGTCCTTCTGTGGCGAGGTTACTCTGTGACTGACAGTGATCCATTGTCTGTTTTTCCTTCCATGTATGCTTTTACTGCATTAACAGTGTGTTTGGGGCCAATGTTATGCTAAAAAACAAAGCTGTTGCCAATCAGACAATTTACAGATGGCATTGCATGGACCAGCAACTATGTAGAACTACTGAATCTAAGCACACTTTGTACTACAGGTGTCATTCATACAGTGATTTTTATCTACACCTGAGCACTTTTATCTAACATTTACACTCACACTTCGTTGGATGCATCACAGGCACCTCAGAATTAAGTTTCTTGACCAAGGATACTTTGACAGATGAACAGGAGCTGGAGATCGACCCACTGACCTTCTGATTGGTAGATGACCTGTTGTACGACCTGAGCCACAGTCTTGCTACTTTTCCGTGTTCATTACAAAATCAGTTTTGGATGTCCAACACCAAAACATGTCAGAACCTCCACCATGTTTTACACATGTACAGACTCACTGCTGTACCTCTCTCCTGGCTTCCTCCAGACAAAATAATGATGATTTGAACCAAAGACTTCAAATTTTCATTTATGACCTTCATTCATTGCATCACGTGTTATACCTCAACCTTTCTCCTGTTTCCCCTCCTTAGGAATGGCTTCTTAACAGCGACATACCCACTGACACCATTTCATATGAGGCTTCACTGAATAGTAGCTGGATGGTAGATCAACTGAAGGGGCAGATGGATGTCTCAGGTCCTGTGTTGGGCCTTTACTGTGTTTTTCCAATTTTTAAGGACATGACTGTCAGATTTCCTCTCCTGTGGATAGTTTTTTAGGCCTGCCACTTCTTCTTTTGTCCTCTTCTTGTCCTGTTTCATCATATTTTTTAAGAATACGCTGCACATCAAGTTCTTAGTAACTCTTTGGGAATCAGAGAGTGCAAAAATACTATTTTATGTCTGTCAAACTGTGTTTTCTTTTGGCATTTCTTACAGATTCAGCTAAATAAATCCAAACAAACAATGTGCTTTTGTAACAGGCTGTGAGTAATAAGAGTGCCTAAAATTTTGTTCTTTGCAAAATTATCTGTTATGTGCAGTTATGTACACAACGCTAGTCCATCCCTTGAGTTAGGTGTCTTTTTCATGCTTTAATTATTCATGGGTGAGTGGTAAGAGTTCCAGATTTTCCAAGTCTATGTTGTTGAGTGGCTTAAACAAACAAAAAAACATTCTAAAAATGGTCGGCTACAAGGCCTGGACTGAAAATAAGTGAAAAAGCAGCAAACACACATAGAAAAACTCTGATAGAAATCCAAGACCATTTTAAACCATTGAAAGAAAATCTGCCTCCTTTCGAAGCCAAGTGTAAAGAAATGAGGGGTGGCTCAAGACTTTTGCACAGTACCGTACATTAGAATCTTGTTTTCTTACTCCCCATCATTTTCCCCCAGTCTGCTGAAAAGAGGACAATTTAAAGTTTTCACATTTCTTGAATCTGAGGTAGGTTGATTGTGCCGAGAGCATGCAGTTAAGAGCAAAATATCTGTGCTGTTTCACCTGGAGAAAGAGATGTGGACAAAAGCAGGAAAAATAGTGACCATCCATTTTGGGCTGTAAAAAGCCCAAAGGGATGAAAAAATGATCTTAAATAAGCACTGTGTCTCCTCGTAGCGAGGCCAAAAAAAAGTGTATAAAAACACTCAGATGCACACTCACCATCTCCTCTCTACTTCATGGGCTGATGCTAAAAGCTGAGGCGAGTGTCCTGTGTACTGCGCTTTATTAGAGGGAAAATAACAGAAGAACAACCATAGCATGGTACATAGTTCCTATTTTGAATTACTCCCGTGTGGATTTTTTGCTGCAGCACACAAAAACCTGTACATATGCGGGCGTGTACAATTTTCAGGCACACAAACGCGGGCGCCGCTCAAACACGAGCGCTCACGGACGCAAACACCACACATACAGACACACGTCTTCCACATCTTGAAGCGAAGGTTTAATCAGACATAGCTGAAAAGGAAAATGCCATTAGATTTTAAAGTGGATAATTTCACATTCTTCTCTCCATTCATTTTTCGTTTTTCTTTTCAAACTGGCCTTTTATGCCCACTACATGTGCTTTTATGGAAAATTACAACATTTAATCGAGACTCTTTGGTCAGAGATAATTGCACAAAGAACCATTAGCAGTCTTCCAAGACCAATGTGCTCTGAGCATTTTTCTTTTTCTTTTTATAATGCTATTCTCCATCCTCAAGAACATGCCTCATTGAAAGAGGATAATCATAATTTAATTATCTATCATTATGGGGAGCAAAGCACAGGTCACCTTGGGTTCACGTATGCTACGTGCTGCTATAAACAAATCAGTTAAATGACATAGGCTAAACAAACAGGACAGTTATATACACTGTAGGTTCAGTGGCCAAAGGTCTGTTGTTTTTCCCTGCCAATTTAGTCAAAGCAATTATAATCATGTTCAAAGTCTTTGGGAGCACTTGCTCCTCACCTGCAAACCCACCTGCCGATCAGCAAATTGGCACTTCAGTGAAATCAGCAGGTGTGCATTTGGCTCATTTTTGGCCACTATAAGGTTCTCATCGAAATGCAGTCCACTGCAATTACCCACTTAAAAATGAGTTCAGTGAAAGGATACACTGGGATGCTCAGAAAAATGAAGTAGTAATGGTGGGACAAAAATATCGATACCGACTTCCTCTCGTAGTTCGCTATCTGATGCTAAGGATTGATGTCCGCATTAGCATGTGCAGAATTATCAAAAGAGTGAGCACCAGACAGGCGGGAGCTAACTAAGCCGAAGAAAAGGAAGATGCTCACAGAAGGAAAGCAGCGGGCAGCGGGGGAAAGCAAATCAAAAAGCTGATAAAGTGATTTTTTTTTAATCTATATGAAATGTTAGTGAGAGAGTATGTTCCAAATCATGCTAATAGGTTTTCTGAAACAACAGGCTATTGAAATAAAGTCACATTTAAAAATTTTTTAACATGATTTATACAACCACCGGTTTGTTTTGGTGTTTGTGGTTTTGGTTTTTTGGATTGTGTATTTGTTTTTTGTCAGTGGAGTTTTTTTGGAGTGCTGGCCCCACTAACATTAAAGGAAAGTGAATTTAAAAATGTGTATTAAGGACTGAAAGTTGGACTTTTTGATTAGTAATTTAATTTTCTCAGTAAAGTTTTCATTGATAAATGTAGGTATTTGTAAACTAAGCCTATTTGGAATTATTGCAAAAATGACTTAATGCCTTTCAGTCAATCTTTAAAATGAGTAAAATACAAAAAGAAATGTTATAGAGTACAAGGCACTATATTTGCTTCTAAAATACAGTAATGGTAAGATAAACAGCACCGTTTTTTATTTTGTTGCATTTCCTTTGTTTTTATCTAGCTGGCATTGGAATATTTTTATACTTCAGCTTGTGTTGTTGCTCCTTTTGTTGCTTTTGACTGCTGATCGGCCCCTGTATGTTTTCTATATTGTTAATAAAATTTGGGGAAAAATAAACTGTCATTTGATTAAAGACATTTAAGTTGGCTACACTTTAGCTTATATAGTGTAATCACAAACGTGTCATTTGATAACAATAATCGATTTATTTATTTATTTCACAAAGGTATGTCTGTTACTGCCATTTAATAATTTTTAAAAATCAAAGTGAACTTTGTGTTTTAATAAGTAGCATTGGTATTCTGTATAGTAAAATCTTACAATGACAAATATAGTACTGTGTACTCTGTCACTTTCTTTTTTTACATTTGTTGTTACTTTACTTATTTAATGCTACAAAGCAGTAAATAAGTAATTATGTACTGCTTTGTTTATGGTGATTACTGGCTTATTAAATCATGGACAGTATCCCCAGTATAATTTGACAGGAAGACAGCAGTAAATCAGATATAAACTCTTGCAGAAAACCATCTCTGAACAAACAATGATTTGGTCCTTCTTGTATCAGATGGGCTACATCAGCAGAACACCATGCTGGGTTTCCCTCCTGTCAGGTAAGAACAGAAAACTGAGGATACAGTTTGCACTGAGTCACCAAAACTGGTCAGTAGAAGATGGGGAAAATGTTGTCTGGCCAAATCAAATGGCTTCCACAGTCACCAGATCTCAGTCCAACAGAGCACATTTGACATGTGGTGGAACACAATTTGCATCACTGATGTGCTAGTACTACCAATAAAAATGCTACAACTGTGTGACGCTATCATGTCAATATGGTCCAAAATCTCTCAGGTGTTTCCAGCACCATGTTGAATCTGTGTCATGAAGAATGTCATGAAGAATTAGGGCAGTTCTGAGGGGGCCCAACCCTGTATTAGCGATTTGTACCTAATAAATGTCAATGAGTGTACACTACATTACATTTATTAGAGGGTTATGACATTCTCTTTTCTAGAGTCTTGCAAAAAAGTTGTTAAAAACCAAATAATTTTCAAGCTTTTCATGTATGCTAATACATCTGTATTAGGGCAAAGATCTGAGCAAGTTTTCTACACTGTACAAAAGTATCACTACAGCCATGTCAAAGATTAGCTTTGCACAATACTCTTTGTAGTCCCTCGTTGTCACAGACTGCAATATCCTCCTTCACCTTGGAAGGACGTGGGGGCGCTGTTTTAAATGGCAGCCCTTTGGCGTCTGCGGTCTTCTTCTACGTTTCCTGATAAGCTGTCTAACAACAAGCACAGCGGCTCATGAATCCAGAGACTCCTCGGGCTTTCTGGGATTTGGAGAAACGTGGCAGGTTACAATGACTCAGTGGGCTGAATGAAATTATTTTAGCGTATGCGAATAAGAGGAGACTCACGTTGGTGGCTAGTTGTGAACGCTTCGGAGGTAAGTTAAACTCGATCTCGTCAGCCAAACTTAACGCTGTTGCTAACACAAGCTGCTGGACTTGGAGAAGACAGAAAGCTTCTTTTTAGACATGCAACAGTTTATTTTTATTGATCATTTTATCAAACGTCCAGGTACGCAATTTACGTTAAAGGCTCAAAGAAGGCGCAAAAAAGAGAAGAAACCATGTCTTACAGATGGTTTACTTAACTTAGCCCATTCTTTATATGTCGTATGTTTGTCTTAAAATGTTAGGACCCATTTGTTAAGTTTGCTTTTTGTTAACCATCTGTGTTGTCCTAAATGTGACAGCTACTGATGGTATGGGCCATACGTGGATGTTAAAGTGAAATAATCACTCTTGTTTTAGTTTGGGCATATATCTCCAAAATCTCACACAGTCTGTTTCACAGGCCTGAACATGAAGACAGGAAGAAAATTTAAAGGTTTTACAAGTTCTTGGATTGCGTAGTTTGCTATAGTCTATCTTTCTGTCATAATAGCAGGTGCACATGTAAAAGTAAAACTCGCCATCTCTAAAACTTTGACACTTTGACAGATATCAAAACCATTTAACACTTTCATCTCTCACTTTCCCTTAAAACACACATGTAACAGGTGATGTAGCTGCTTACCTGTAACTGCTAACAACCCAACTACCTACTGTGAGGGGGTTTAAGAGTCAGACAACTATGGATGAGGACTTCCCAACCTTGAAACCAAGACGCATCCAAAATCAGAATGTGGTCCATCGTCTTGAGAAGCGTAGGATCTGCTCCGGTCGACCTGGAGCTCACTGGTACCGAGTGCGCTGTTTCCACCAGAACCTGTTCCCCAACTTCACTGTGGTTAATGTGGAGAAGCCACCCTGCTTCCTCAGAAAATTTTCACCAGATGGACGTTGTTTTATCGCCTTCTCCTCTGACCAAACCTCCCTAGAGGTAAGAGGAGACAAACCCTCTATTATTTCACATTCCCTAAACCAAATATCTTGTGTGATTCTTATCTTCCATCTGGTCCAGAGTGTAACTCACACAGTCTGTTGAAATACGAAATTCACCAGAAAATATTGTTGTTGTTGTTCATCATACAGATATACGAATACCAAGGCTGCCAGGCAGCTCAGGATCTGCTTAGAGGCCAAGAAGGAGAGACTCTTCTCACCACCAACGATCAGCGCTCCCTCAACATACGAGGACGCCTGTTTGAGCGCTTTTTCTCTTTGCTCCACGTTACAAATGTGGCCTCGAATGGAGAGCACCTGAACCGGGAGTGCAGCCTCTTCACAGACGACTGCCGCTATGTCATTGTCGGATCGGCTGTTTATGTTCCCGAGGAGCCGCCCCCATTCTTCTTTGAGGTATCAGCTTAGTAAAAAATTTAAAAAAGGAAGATGCAGAAATGATTTATTTTTCTCCTGCTGCTCCTTTCATCTACATTTCTCCCACCAGGTGTACCGCAACAATGAATCCGTGACTCCCAACCCCCGGTCTCCTTTAGAAGACTACTCTCTCCACATCATCGATCTCCACACTGGTAGGCTATGTGACACCAGGTCCTTTAAGTGTGACAAAATCATCCTGTCACACAACCAGGGCCTCTACCTCTACAGGAACATCCTGGCTGTGCTGTCGGTCCAGCAGCAGACCATCCATGTCTTCCAGGTGAGTGCTTAAATAGCATGTTGCAGTGATGGGACAGTCTGTGATATAAAGCGTTAATAATTTGCTTTTGTGGCTGTGTCAGGTGACTCCAGACGGAACTTTTCTGGATGTGAGGACTATCGGTCGGTTCTGTTATGAGGACGACCTCTTGACTCTTTCAGCTGTTTATACGGAAACTCAAGCTGAGAATCAGCCAGGCTTCGCCCGTCTGTACACCGACAAAACCATCAACTCCCTCAAGCACAGACTGTTGGTCTACCTCTGGAGGAGGGCAGAGCAGGACGGCAGCGCCACAGCCAAGAGGAGGTAGTGATCATGTTGGATCAGTCGACTTGAATGAACTGCATATAGTGACAGAAAGCCCTTTACAGTTATTTATCTCTAGTACTCACTTACTTATAACTTAAAACTAAATCCTCAGCCACATAAAACATTAGGGTGGAGAGCTTCCTGTTCCTGTGCAGCATTTCCTGCAGAGATAATAATCTTCTTCTCCAATATGTTGTCAAACTGTTGACAGACTCAAACTTTATTGCCTGTTCTGCAGTTTTGATAAGCTGAGTGTGGTGGCATCAGATCTCCACCTGGTTGTGGTTAAAATGGTTGTCTAACTTGTAGCAGATGTCGAGAGGGGGTGAATAACTGTGAGCTGCTTTTCTAGACAGTAGAGGTGGAATCTCCGCTAAGTGTAATTTGCTATTTGCTTATTTATTATTAAGTTTGTATGTGGGGAAAATGCTGCTGTGCACTGCTAGGAGAGCAAGATTAGGCACTTTTGAGTGAAAGGGATGTCAAGCTCAAGTTCAAGGGCAATCTGATATTGTATATACTTCAATATTTAGACCCAATTAATTTATATCCAAACAGCCAAATATTAAGGACCGCGCCATAATTTAAGATTTGATAAAAAATAACCTTTGTTGTGGAGAATAATGGCATACAAATGTGGACAGGGAAAAATGTATATCTATGTGGATATGCTGCCGTGGATTTGCGGCAGATGGCCGCCCCTCCCTGAGCCTGGTTCTGCTGGAGGTTTCTTCCTGTTTCCTTCCCACTGTTGCCAAAGTGCTTGCTCATAGGGTCATATGATTGTTTTTGGTTTCTGGTTTTTCTCTGTATGTGTTATTGTGGGGTCTACCTTACAATATAAAACGCCTTGAGGTGACTGTTGTTGTGATTTGGCGCTGTATAAATAAAATTGAATTGAATATGCTGACAGAGCCTTGAGGCCTTTAAACACGGACACTAAAAAATCATGCAAATGTTTTGTGTGTCACAAAGATCTTTCAGACTCACCTGTTCCTAATGCAGCTGTTCACACTAACTGCATAATTTAAAAGAACAAATTTGTGGCTTTTTTTTTTTTTTTATCCTTTCAATATGCGAATAAACCAATCGGACCAATCAGACCACTGCATTTGGCAACAAGCGCAGTTATAACTCAAAATGCGGACTGCCACTGAATATACATTGATATGGAAATGGTAAAATAACGCTGTTATAATCCTATGTTACCTTAGACACACAGCTAGATTCTGCTCCAGGACAGTTGGCTGTCTGAAATTATTTCTCTGCCTCCTTAGATTTGGTCCTAACTCTGCCAACAAAAGCTCAAACTGCACCACTGACATCCTGACATATGTACGCACTTTTCATGATGGGTGTGTTTGCTTGTATGTTGTTTATGGGTTCTGCATCTACTTCTGGGAAAGCACACCAAAGGTGGATGTAGAAGGAGCTGCGAGTATAGGACTCGCCGTGTTTATGTTCTTCTTCTTCAAACGATAAATTGTTTGTGCCATCTCTCAGTGTTGGATTTTGCTGAATATGGAGAAAGAGCCCGATTGTCATTCACTCCAGCCATTCTTCACTCACTTATGTCCTCAATGCATGCGAGGCACTCCGCCCTTCTATAAATGGGCAGCAAAAGATGGCAGAGGAGAGAGAGGCAAAAAAATCAGATGCTCAGCCGGATGTTGAGGAGGCTACACATTATTGGATGTAATTATCAACTCAAATTCCATTATCAGAAAAATAATTCAATTTTCTTGATTATTGGTTGCCATATTTTGTATCTCTATGCCTGTATGGACGAATAAGAAAGCCTTTGTCTGCAGAGGGAGTTGTACTAAATGTCATCACAGGTTGTGATAGATGTTTATGATTGTTTCCAGGCTCTCTAATGAGAACATTTCTTTAATCTTAGATTAACTTAGAGTAAAGATTTTGGGGGTATTTTAATTTTGGTTCAACGTTAAAATCAAATGGTATGTATGGCTTTGGAGAATTGTGATGCGCATTTTTAAACTTTATCTATCAAGTGGTTGATTTGAGTCGTAATCAGTACTGAAAAACTAATCATCAGCTGTAGCTCAAATCTGAAGCCTGAAACAGCACCGTCTTATCTCTTGGCTGTCACAGAGTGACACAATTATCTCCAGTTCCTTGGCATGTATTTTCATCTGTTTGTCAATTCCATTTTGAATTTTATACAAAGTCATGGATGTTGATTCTGATCTGAAAAGTAAAGCCATTGTACACTCGATGTATACTATAATTCCCAGAAACTAGGGCTGGGCCATATTATACCGGTATAATGTTGGGCAACGATAAGAAAATGAAATATTGCGATGGAATATGGGTCAAACGCGCAGGGCCTTTGTTTTCATATGCACATGGCAGAAAAAGCATGGCGGCGACGGAGAATGAGGAGGGCAAAAGCGGATCGTTGAATGAAACTGATGAACCAGAATTGATTTGTAAAATTGCTGCAACTTCAGTGTGGAACTGGTTTAGCTTTCGTCCGTCAGATACACAACAAAGCACAATTTTTGGTAGAGCATGCTAGCGGGCCGTCGTCATTACCGTGTTTTTTGGAAAATACGGCACACTTAAAATCAATCCTTTGATTTTTCTGAAAATCGACAGTGCCCCTTATAATCCCGTGTGCTTTATGTATGAATTCTGGTTGTGTTTACTGACCTGGAAACGATTTTATGTGGTACACGGCGCTCGAAAATCTGTCAAATGTTTTAGTACGACTTTGCTGAGCTACGAACCCGCACCGCTTGATGGATTGTCGGAGCATTACGGCTATCATAGGCAGGAGCCTCGCGGAGTGATATGTGCTGTGCTTCAACATAATATTACCGTATTGTGTGTGTATAACTTCTTTTTAACCTCAGTGGATATTATACATGGTTATGCTGAGGATATGTCGGCCAGTTTCCACTGGAAATGCCTTTTGGTTAAACTGTCAGCAAGGAATTTGCGTTTGCACTGTTAAATTTTTATATTACTTTAATGCACAAAAAACAGCTGCTTGTTTAAATAAAGTTGTGGAGTTGTAAAATATTTTGTCCAGTGACAATTATGTCGTCAGTTCTATCGTTATCGCAAATTTTCAAATGTATATCACGATAAATATTTTTTGGTCATATCGCCCTGCTCTACCAGAACACCTCCCTCATTGCTCCTGTGATTTGTTTATATCCCTCTTCACAATGAGTCACATCAAGGCGCTTTATATTGTATAGCAAAGATCTTACAATATCAGAGAGAAAACCTCAACAATCAGACATTTGTCTTTTGAACAGGCACTTGGGGACAGTGTGAAGGAAGAACTCCCTTTTAACAGGAAAAACACTCAGACAGAATCAGGCTATCACTGAATTCATGCATGTTTTTCTGATTGCCAGACAGATTTAAAAAGAAGTAGGGGCGGCCTTATACATACATGGCACACATGCCATATATCTGTTTAATTCGTATTCGTGTGACCTTTACTGCATGCCAGTCCACTTCTTTTTCTACCCAAAATTTCCTCTCTGGCTCTTCACATTTACTGTCTAATAAAGTGTAAGATGGTGACTGTGTTAAATTTAAAAAAAGAAAGAAAGAGCAGACAAATATTCATATTTAAAAGTTAAATTAAATTTGCTTGGCAAAATTCTGACTTGTGTAATTGGCAAGGTTTTTCAGCTCAGCTTATTTAGTGTTATCTTATTTTCTGTGTAATGCTGTGTGAGTAAATTAATTGCTGAAGCACTGAAACTCTTCATGATTTTGTCCACTGTGCATCTATGATTAATTAAAGGCCATCCAGCATGTAAGTTTCCTTGTTTGTTTGTTTTGGGGTTTTTCTCGCAGGTTTTTCCAGTTTTTTGATCAGCTGAAACGTTTAAGGATGTGGAAGATGCAGCTGCTGGATGAGCATCACCTCTTCATCAAATACACCAGCGAAGACGTGGTCACGCTCAGAGTTACCGACCCCTCGCAGGTAGAGAGAGCACACAGAAAATATGATCTGAGTTTGAATTCCTCCCTCTCCTCTCTTTGTTGCTTTCCCCAACCTCTCTCTCTCTGTCCTTTGTTGTTTGTGCTGTGTAACAGGAATTCCTCTTTCAGGTCTCCAAGGATACGCTTGTCCTACAGATTCTGTTCAGTTCTGAATTCACTGTGGCAACAAATAGACCTAATTAATGCTCAGTTTATTTTCAAGAAATGTCACATTTGACTTCTGAGCTAATCAGCCATTTTTAATTTACCCTTGAAGTAGGGCTGCTCAATTAATCGAATTTTAATCACGATTACGATCTGGGCTTTCAACGATCATTAAAAATGACTGAGCTGATTATTAGCCCCTCCCTCATTTATCCGCGACACCTTAAAGGCCGGTCCGTGAAAATATCCGGTTGTTCAGTGATGACGCGACGAATCCTATTTCCGGGTCTAAAGTAGTCTGCGTTTAATATGGCTTTTGTGTTGTTAACATGTTTAATGTTATGTATTTTCTTCTATTTGATCTCAAAAAGCTCCTAAAACAGTCAGCGACCACTGTTGACCTCCCTCGGCTTTTATTACCGCTAATCATTTATTTAAGCTCAGTTTTTAAAACCTTACGATGTAACTACAGCCCAGCCCATGCAGCAGTATATGAATGACTAACCTCGTATTGTGGATGGATTATCTCAGTTGTTCTCCTGGCTGAAGTTTGGTCCTTTTACAGCATCCTGCCATGCGATTACATTTGTTCCTGACCACCGAGAACACTCACGTTAACTTTTATCGAGTGGAAAAAAAGTTAGCTTGTTTATATTATGCTAACATAGCTGTGTCGCTAGCGGTCACGTAGCACATCATTATATACCAGCTAGCCCAACTTCAGTAACCCTACAAACGTCACTGCTGTTTAGTTTTCTGTCTTCATTTATGCTGGAAGTGATAGCAGAGCTGTACGTTTTAATTTGTTTCTAAAACCCCGCAGTCAGGACATGCTATATTGTATTTAGATAGAAGCTAGCGAGCTAACTCCCTGCTAACTTCTAACTCCGTTAAATGTCATAAATTCCGTTTTCATGGATGCCTGGATGTTAAACTCAATTGTTACACCTGGTAGAGGAGAAGGCTGATCATTTTATTAAAGATGAAATACTTTAGACAGTTTTTCAACTCTCAGTAATGCCATAGTGATCGTTTGATATATGGACCTGCAGCGGAGTTTAGACCCAGACACGGCTAGTGACGTCAGACTGAACAACCGGATTGTCGGGCATAAACCGGTCCGTGGCGCAAAAAAGGTTGGAGACCGCTGATTAAGAGGACCCGAGGGAAGCTCGGAAAGCTAAGCAGAAGTTATTTGGAGAGTGACTGCCGTTGGTTGAAAAGAGAGTTTTAAAAAAAAAAACAAAACTTCAGTGGTGTTGCACACTATTTTATATTATTTTTTTAAAGTCATTGTTAACCCTTTAAAGCCGGTCAGAGCAGCACGCTCCGTTTTGCGTAACTATTTTTAAATCCCTGTAGAACCTGAACCGTGTAAGCTAGCGCAATAATTTGTTTTGCATATGAAACCGGAGGAGTTGTACTTACATCTTATGCCATCAGCTTGTCCTCGGTCACAGTTTCCTTCCACATATAGCTTTGCAAAAATTGCATAAAAAGCGCTTGCAGGAACAAAAACATAATATTCCAGAAACACGCTTTGCCGTTCCTATCAGCTGTTCGTAACACTTCCCACAGTGAAATGAGGCACATGCTGTTTTCTTTGCAAATTTGCATCATAGGATTGTTTTTTGTTTTTCCTGCAGTATATAAAAATTGGTGTATCTCCAAAATAAAACTATGAAGACACTCAAAATAAATTTCCTGTGGTGGGAAACTATTTTTTGCAACTTTATTGTATTTAAAGTTTTGAGGGATAAACCTCTTAAATTTCTCCAAGTAGAAATATATGTAAACAAAACAAAAGCGATTTTCAATTTTTTTTGTAGTTTATTGCACTTTTTTGCAATTTATGTAATTACTATGGACTTAATGCATACATATTATTAAAATATGGGCTATAACAGTTGTATTGATGTATAGCAACTTGAAATGCTCCCACAAATGGCACTACAGCATGTTAAAAAAAAAAAAAAAAAAAAATATATATATATATATAAGCTCTGGTGGACTTGGTTCCATAGTAGGTCTTAAAGGGTTAAATAAATATCGTCAAATAATCGTGATCTCAATTTCAGTGAAAATAATCGTGATTATCATTTTTGCCATAATCGAGCAGCCCTACCTTGAAGACTTTATAAACATTGCCATATTCAACTTGCAGTGACCCTGTAATGTAAACATGCTGAAGCCTTCAAAGCTTTAATGATGCTAGAATGAATGTCTCGTGTCTGACTATGTTTTTTTTTTTTTTTGTTCTCTCCATTAAAGGCCTTGATCATGGTTTTGAAAAACATAGCTACATCAAAGTATTAATTACCGATTAAATTAATTAAAGTAAATAATTACAGAATGATTTGTTGTGTTTCTCTAAATTTCCACTCCCCTGTTTGGATCTCTCACAGCCATCCTTCTTTGTTGTGTACAACATGGTGTCCACGGAGGTGCTGGCTGTCTTCGAGAACACCTCCGACCAGCTGCTGGAGCTGTTTGAGAATTTCTGCGACCTGTTCAGAAATGCTACCCTGCACAGCCAAGCTGTCCAGTTCCCCTGCTCTGCTTCATCAAATAACTACGCACGGCAGGTCCAGAGAAGGTACCGACTAAAAAATAAAGTGAAATGATGAAAAAGTAGCCACATGGTGATGATTAACAAAGTCGGTGCATAATGCCAAAAACTACATTTTATCTCATTTGAAGATTTCTGCCAAAGTGAGTCTTGCAGATTAGGCTTCAGTTAAGATTAAGATTCTTACCTTAGACTGTATATATAAAACAGCATAAGCCACCATACCATCACAATCTAGTTTTGGACTCTTGGAGCTGTTTTTTAGCATTTTGATCACTGCCATATTGGTTTCTTCTATAACCAGAAGTAACCATATTTTGGACAAGATGATGATAGATCATCTAGCATTAGATAGCTAAGTTGCCATCTATTTCTAACGTGCCTGGTTAGCGAATACAGATTGTATTGGTCTAACAGAGAGACACAGTAACAGACAACAGTAACAACTGCACCACACAGTAAGCTGTATTATTTGGTGGATAATATACCAGAAGATGACATCAGAGATTGCAGAATAAATCTCGACGAGGCCAGGCCAATGATCGCAATGCATGGAAACGGGTTGTGAAGGAAATTCGACAACCATTGGCACCCACAGCAGCGCATGAGTCGATCCAGACCTAATGCCAGCAAGGGATCAAAGAAGAGAAGAAAGATACCAGAAAGCACCAACAGTACAAATACAACCAGTTCAGTGACTCACGTTAATGAAGATGAGGCCAAGCTACGAGCTATTAGCTACAGCTCTCTGTCAGTGTATAAGACATTTACCCACCATACAGTTGTTATGAAGGAAGAAACTGTTCATACAGGCCAAAACCACTTTTTGTTCCAGGCTGTAATGTTGGCATTAAAAAGCTGTGAATCAGGTCTCTGGACGTGTCATGACATTTTTATTTGTATTTTTATTTAATTAGCCACTATCTGTGTTATGTACCCATAATGCTATCTGTGGACACTGCTGCTAACCAAGCTTACTAGCATTAGCTGACAACTAGTCCAAATATATTCATGTTTGTCTTCAAAACCCAAGCTATAAACAGATGTTCCTAATGCCACACAGCATCAAATGTCAGGGAGGATTTTAAGACAGTGGTCAGGAAGTGAAGCAGATCAGCAACGATCGCCTAAAGGAGGGAGGAAAGGCGTTTTAGGACTTAATCTGGATATAGAAGAAAGACATTAAGACGGTTAGTGTGGCTGGAGGAACTGTGATTGAATTTGGTGGTTTGACTGGCCAGCATAGGTGACAAAATCCTCCTGTGGAGGGTAAAGCAGAATGGGGTGGCAAGGAAGGGCGCTGGAGAAGGAGGAGACGATAAAGGATAGTTTGAGTGAGGAAAAGAGCTCAGAATTGGATTTTAGAGTGGTGAAAATTGATGTCAGACAGGAGGAGGGGAGAAATTGAAAGCTGGTGAGCACATTCCGCAAACCCGATTTGTACCACTTACAACTAGCTGGCAGTGAAGCCCAGTTCAGAGGGCTTCAGTCTAGCACAAGCCAGGTAGAGTGAAACAGACAGGCCGGTAAGACTGGAGATAATGTAGTATGAAACAAAGTGAGAGCACGTCTGAAAAATATGGATCCCGAGCTTAGAAGAGTGAAGGGAGAGAGGAGGAGTGAGACCACTGAGTCACTGCTGAGTGCTGGAAATATATAGTGAGAGTTTGGAGACTACAATTTATAAGAAGTTCTCAGAAAAGTGTTTTTTATTTTAAATGCCATTTATGGAAATCTATTCAATAAATGGGGAATTTGCACATAAACCCAGCTGCAGTGGAAACGAGACAATTCAGGATCACAGGGGTTAGCTAATGTTGAGCTGTCTGTCTGCCGCTTCAGATTTAAGGACACTATTGTGAATGCCAAATATGGCGGCCATACTGAAGCGGTGCGTCGGCTGCTGGGTCAGCTGCCCATCAGCGCACAGTCCTACAGCAGCAGCCCTTACCTCGACCTCTCCCTCTTCAGCTATGATGACAAGTGGGTGTCAGTTATGGAGAGGCCTAAGACCTGCGGAGACCACCCCATCAGGTATGGACTTCATCAGGATGACCAGTCCTCTTGTAATCTTAATGCGTGACGCGATTCATGCTAATTAATGTCCAGAAATTAGGCTTTCTCCTTCTTGACTGCGATTTCCACTACTATCTTGTTTTAATTTATCCTGATTGTTTTTCATTTACATATTTAAAGAAATCCAGTGCCAAAGGACATTTTTGTGTTTATAAACGTAATAAATAATTGTGATAAACAATTGAGATTAACATTTTTTTGACCAAATAATTGTGATGGTGGTTTTTGTGCCGTAATCCAGCAGCCTTACTGACTATGAAACTTGGGTAGTGATGTGGAGGACACACTGTCGCTTAACTAAATGGTTAATCAGCTGTAAATTAAACATCAACGATTTCGATAAAATGTTCTGGAAAAATGCAAAACAACCAAAATATGAAAGAAAATTTAACAAAACTTCTCACATGGTAACTTTCTTTTTTTGTTAGTTTAGAAAAAAATAATCATTTGAGGCCATTTTTGTTGTTCCCACTGGCATTATCTTTATATATCCCAGTAATAAAATGAAAACATAGGCGTGAAAATAAAACATTACTCAAGATAAAAAGGGAATGGCTCAGGGATCTCAATCTGTCTGGTTAGAAACCATAAACCATTGTCAGCCCATTTCACCTGTGTGAGTAAATGAAGTGACAACAGGTGCACTGCAGAATGTGCAACAGGCAACGCACAAAAAGGCAATGGCTTTGCAGGTGCTGGCCATAGACTACTGCGGTGTCCTTATATGTCCTGACTGATTTTTCTCCAGTTCTGCTTTTCGCTGGTTCGCAGGTTGCACAGGTAGTTCAGATCCTCCAGCATGGCGTGGTTTGCTCTGTTTCCTATCATAGTCTCAACAGTGTGGAAGAAATGCAAGGATACAGAGACAAGAGGGAGCTGTTGGGGCTATAGAAGGCCATCAACACAGCAGCAGAAACCAGTATTTGCTCTTTTCTGCGAGGAGCAGCACTACCAGACCCCTACATAATAACCTAAAACGGACGGCTCACGTGCCATGTGTCTGACCAAACTGTCAGAAACAAACTCCATGAGGCCACAGTGAGAGCCTGGTGTCCTTCAGTGGGACCTGTGCTAACAGACCAGCACCGTTCAGCTCACCTGGCATTCGTTAGAGAGCACCAGAGCTGGCAGCAGTAGCAAACTTACACCTGTACTTTTCCTGTCATCAAAATGTCTGTTGTGGAGAACTTGGAGCTAAAATCACATCCGCATCATTTCTCTAGATTTACCATTCACTGACCTATCAGCAAAATGTAACAGACTGTTATTATTTATAGCGTATGAAATCATTTTCAGTTATGCACTCTATACTGAAATCATTAAAAACAGCTGACTGGCACGCTCTGGCCAATAATTATAAGAGTTGTAGAGGTGCCTTCATAACCAGCTTCGTTCAGTTGTAGCTTCTGTCTTAGAGGCGCTGGATGCGGTGATGTGCGTGCCGTTATAAAAACCGCTGTTAGATCAGACACTTTGATTCAAAAAATATGAGAATTAGCAAATTTTAAATTCTTTAATGTTGAGCTGTGATATGCTGTCACACCAGTCAATTCTTATTAAGACTGGAGCCAAGTGCAGAAGAAACATTCACTGAAATTTAAAGTCATTTGAAATAAGCAATAGACACTGTTGTTTTCACAGCTAGGCTATGATTGCCTGACCCATTATTAGGGCCATTTGTCACCACCTTTTTTTTTTTTTTTTTTTTTTTTTAAGCTTATCAACTGATTAGCAAAATTATTGACAGGTTAATCAGTCATAGTCTTAGCCGCTTGCTCCCCAAAAAAGATGAAAGAACAATACTTTGGATTTTCATCATAGAGCGTTCTAGAAAAGAAGAGACTGGACTAAATGAGTTTAACGCAGCTTCTGTGTCTCTCATCTCTGACCCACCAGATTTTATGCACGTGACTCCGGCCTGCTGAAGTTTAAGATCCAGGCGGGCCTGCTGGGACGGCCGGTTAATCACGCTGTGCGTCGCCTGGTCGCTTTCACCTTCCACCCTTTTGAACCCTTTGCCATTTCTGTCCAGCGCACCAACGCAGAGTACGTGGTCAACTTCCACATGAGACACGTGTGTGCGTGAGGAGCTGGCGTAAAAATGGACTCACACTTGGAGATAAACTGCGGGCCTGTTGGGCTTCTGTTAGCAGCTACTGGTGACAATACAACAAACATGTCCTCCATCGGGAGGCACAAAACACTTTGTTCTCTTAGTCGCCGTCTCCTCCTCCAGAGAAATCAGCAGCCTTCTCTCTGCATTCTTCTCCTGATGGAAACCACTGTTCCTCTCCTCTTTCCCCTGCCATCACGCAGCACTCACTGCACCTCAGCCCCTCTTCTCTCTCGGTGAGAAGGCTGCAATTCTGCCATTTCCCTTTTGCCTTCTCTTTGCCCCTTCCTCCACCAAACAAAGAGCGACCTGTAGGGAGGAGAGGGTGGAATAAGTGTAAATGGAGATGTGTAGAGAGTGATTGATGTGCAGCTGAGGTGGGAGCTGTAGGTAGCCGGACCTCTTAGAAGGAACCAAAGGTGTTTTCTTTTTCCTGCTGTGCACATTCAGGTCCGAATTTCTTATCCAGTCGGTGAGCAGCAGTCAAGAAAACTTTTTTTTTTTTTTTCCTCACATGGATGTGGAAAGAGGTCATGTTATTTTAGATTAGTTTTACAGTTTGTTTTTTAATTTACATGCTACTGTTTGTATATATTTTATGGCAATAAAATGATCTACATTTTGGGTAGTGTGTGCGTGTGTGTGTGTGTGTGTGCGTGTGTGTGTGTGTTTTTGTGTGTGTGTGTGTGTGTGTGTGTGTAGATTTAAGCAGCGTTATTGTCCCCTATAAATAATTGCCCTGTTTATTCTTTGCTTCAGATTCTTCTATATGAATTCATTTATTCACACACTTTAGAGTGCAGAAACAAGTAATCTGCATCGTTTCTCCAAATGAAATTTTCTATATTTTTTCCTTTTTCATCTCTAAACCTGAACAATTTTTTTTTTTAACTAGCTGTGCCTTTAGAGGCTTTATAAAGCACCAGAAGTGATGCTGGCACTCGTTGGACCTGCGTACAGAGAGCAGACAGGACACAGTGTAAGTGTCATCATATTTAATTTGAAAAGCTGATCCCTGCAGTCTGTTCTGCTGCACTGTATGGGATCATAACGATGCCATGTTATACCCACTCCATCTGTTCTCCGCACTACAGCGCTGGCCATGTTTTTAAGCTTAAACGTGTCACTAAAATGCACGGATACAAACAAATCTACAAATATGCAAATTAATTAACACCTCTCTCCTCCTTCCTGGCACTGATATGAACATGTAAAGGCAACAAGGCACACACCGAGCCAGCTGCGGAGAGGTCACAGTAGTATGGAAAGCAGGTGCTGAGGGATTAAGTGTTCTCATAGCCTCTGGTTACACGTGGACATGGGAAGCTTGTGTGTGTGTGTCTTTGTCTGACAGACGGACTAAAAGGGCTTCGAGGGAAAGGGAAGATGGATGATAGAAGCAGTGAGCAGAGGAGTGACAAAACGGTAGACTGATACTTAAGGAGGCTGTGTTATGTCATTGTCATTATAGCGTGTTTGTGTAAGCTTGTGTGTGACGACAAGCTGTGATAATCAACTAATTACAGGAAGAGCACGCAGCGGGCACACACAGGCCTACATATAGGAGGACACAATGTGTGCTCTCCTCAGCTCTCCTAACAGATTCCTTCCCCCTCGTATTCTCCGTGTGTTTTAAAGCTTGCACTGACAGTTAGGCTGGAAATTGACGCAAGCTCTATTTTCTGCACAGATGAATTAAAAAGCAGTCAGGTTACTGTGGTGCTAAAGTTACAGTCTTCAGTGCAAGCAGGGAAAATAGATGACTGCATGAATCTGACGCCTCCCAGTACTTACTACAATGACAGATGTGTTGTATCTGTCTCCTTCCTCAGAATCAGGTAAACACAGAGCCTTCTCCCTGACCTTGGTTGCTAAGGAAACATAACCGCTCTCTGCTTGGTAACCTAGTCTTTTCTAATTACTGTTGTCTAGGCAACAGCGCAACCAATGTAATCCAGAAAAGGCCACAATCCTAAGTGTTTCCTGTTGCAGCACTAGTCTTCACAGATCTAACTGCACACAGCTGCATTTAATGTTTCGGACAGCAGAACCCAGTGAAAATGTGCAGGCTGGTGCAGCACTGTGCGTTACTCTGTTGTTTAATCTGAGCCCTTCACTCCATGTTCAGTGTGGTTCACAGCAGTCACAGATGCACGACGACCAGATTCTCTACATTTTTTGTTTTGAGGTGATGTTATTTTGTTAGCTCATCATCAAAGCAAAAATGATTCAAGCTGTGTGCGCTTTGGGATGTTATGAAAGCATTAGGAAATTCATGCACAGAGATGTGTTTCCATCACTCCAGAGTACGTTCTTTCTTTTGTTTCTAACTCGTGATGTAACCCTGATGCTGCCCTTAAACCACGTTTTGCACCTCAAACTGAACTGGACCAGCCTCATGTCTTCACAGGACTCAAGTGTGAATGAAAACTTGAAGTTTAAAACACATTTTGAAGATGCCTGACTGTACACAACGACGGATTCCAAAGTTCAATATGCAAAATAAGCCCCCAGTATAACTTACAAACTTTGATAACTATTAAAAATGTTGCACCTAAGAGCAAATAGGAGTTAATAGCTCAGGTAGATTTGAGGCCAAACCAGAGATATGCTTGTAATCGTCATACAAAGTTCTCCACTTTGCTTGTGGTCAAAATTGGTGCTTCCAATTCATTAAATGTTATAGGACTGTACACCTCCTTCCACACTCAATCCCTAAATGTCTATACTACTGGTGGATAAATGAGAAGAACAGCAACAGCAGGTAATATATTAATAAATGGTGAGATATTTATCTTAAAATAAAAAAAATGGATACATTGTTAAAACTAAAAAGATTTTAACAAATGGTTCAAATAGTTCGCTTATAATAATTAATACAGCATTGGACAGATTGATGGCTAAATGGTAAATAATTAACTAAAAGGATAGA
Organism: Maylandia zebra; assembly: GCF_041146795.1. Classification (NCBI taxonomy): domain Eukaryota; kingdom Metazoa; phylum Chordata; class Actinopteri; order Cichliformes; family Cichlidae; genus Maylandia; species Maylandia zebra. Next base: position 59,598,027 of record NC_135173.1, on the reverse strand, counting down.
GTTAGTTTAACTTCCAAAGATTAAATCTGAAATCTGACAAGTGGCAATCGGATGCTGGATTTTCTTTTTTTTCCTTCTTTTTTTGACAGGACAGGGAAAAAAGCTGTGAACTACAAGTGTGGGGACTTTCACATATGCACAGCTGGTTTAGAGAACTGCAAAAATTTAACTGACATGTAGAGGAGGAATGAGATAATTGGTGCATGAGAAAAGATGGATATGGTGTCTGGTCCTGTTTCAGCCCGGGAGGCTGTTAGTCAAAGAGAACATAGCTCACTGCACATATCATACAGGCATGTGAAAAATAAACTCTTCACAGGTCTCTATGCAGTCCTGTGAAAAACTAAGTACACACCATACACACCATGATTCAGTAGCTTGAGGAACCACCTTTAACAGCAATAACTTGAAGTAATTGTTTTCTGTATTACTATCAGCCTTTCACTTGGTTGTGAGGGAATTTCTTTACAGCGTTGATTTGATTCATTGATGTTTGTGGGAATTTATTTATGCACAGCTCTCTTAAGGTTCTGCAACATTTCAATCAGGTTGAAGTCTGGACTTTTAACTGGGCCATTGCAACATCTCGATTTTTTTTACTTTTCAGTCCTTCTGCTTGCTTGAGATCATTGTCCTCCAATTTGGGCCAAACTTTAGCTGTCAGACAAGTTGCTTCACATTTCTCAGGAATACTTTTCGTATTCAGAGGAGTTCATGGTCGACTCAATGACTGCAATGACTCGATGACCATATTCTGGGGCCAAACATCTCCACTTTGCTCTCATCTTTCCAAAGGACATTGTTCCAGACGTTTTGTGGTTTGATCAGTTGCAACTTTGTAAACCGAACTATTGCTTTTCAGAGAGGCTTTCTCCTGGTAGCCTTTCCAAACATGCCGTCCTTGTTCCTTTATTGTTTAATTGTAATGTCATGAACATTAACATTTAACATGTTCTGAGGCCCGTAATTTTAAATTTACATGTTTTTTGTTGTTGTTTGTTTGTTACACTTTCTGGGAGTATTGCACAATCTGGTGTTGAGGTGAATTTGCTGGGACATCCACTCCCAGGTTGTGACATTGTGTTAACTCACAACTAAATGATCCAGACCAGAAAAGTGCCAAAAGTTCTGCTTTTACAGAGTTGGTGATACTTGCTTATAATTAGTTAATATATTTACCCTCTTAATTCCTATAGAAGCAGTAAGGACATACAGGGAGTGCAGAATTATTAGGCAAGTTGTATTTTTGAGGAATAATTTTATTATTGAACAACAACCATGTTCTCAATGAACCCAAAAAACTCATTAATATCAAAGCTGAATGTTTTTGGAAGTAGTTTTTATTTTTAGCTATTTTAGGGGGATATCTGTGTGTGCAGGTGACTATTACTGTGCATAATTATTAGGCAGCTTAACAAAAAACAAATATATACCTATTTCAATTATTTATTTTTTACCAGTGAAACCAATATAACATCTCCACATTCACAAATATACATTTCTGACATTCAAAAACAAAAGAAAAACAAATCAGCGACCAATATAGCCACCTTTCTTTGCAAGGACACTCAAAAGCCTGCCATCCATGGGTTCTGTCAGTGTTTTGATCTGTTCACCGTCAACATTGCGTGCAGTAGCAACCACAGCCTCCCAGACACTGTTCAGAGAGGTGTACTGTTTTCCCTCCTTGTAAATCTCACATTTGATGATGGACCACAGGTTCTCAATGGGGTTCAGATCAGGTGAACAAGGTGGCCATGTCATTAGTTTTTCTTCTTTTATACCCTTTCTTGCCAGCCACGCTGTGGAGTACTTGGACGCGTGTGATGGAGCATTGTCCTGCATGAAAATCATGTTTTTCTTGAAGGATGCAGACTTCTTCCTGTACCACTGCTTGAAGAAGGTGTCTTCCAGAAACTGGCAGTAGGACTGGGAGTTGAGCTTGACTCCATCCTCAACCCGAAAAGGCCCCACAAGCTCATCTTTGATGATACCAGCCCAAACCAGTACTCCACCTCCACCTTGCTGGCGTCTGAGTCGGACTGGAGCTCTCTGCCCTTTACCAATCCAGCCACGGGCCCATCCATCTGGCCCATCAAGACTCACTCTCATTTCATCAGTCCATAAAACCTTAGAAAAACCAGTCTTGAGATATTTCTTGGCCCAGTCTTGACGTTTCAGCTTGTGTGTCTTGTTCAGTGGTGGTCGTCTTTCAGCCTTTCTTACCTTGGCCATGTCTCTGAGTATTGCACACCTTGTGCTTTTGGGCACTCCAGTGATGTTGCAGCTCTGAAATATGGCCGAACTGGTGGCAAGTGGCATCTTGGCAGCTGCACGCTTGACTTTTCTCAGTTCATGGGCAGTTATTTGGCGCCTTGGTTTTTCCACACGCTTCTTGCGACCCTGTTGACTATTTTGAATGAAACGCTTGATTGTTCGATGATCACGCTTCAGAAGCTTTGCAATTTTGAGACTGCTGCATCCCTCTGCAAGATGTCTCACTATTTTTGACTTTTCTGTGCCTGTCAAGTCCTTCTTTTGACTCATTTTGCCAAAGGAAAGGACGTTGCCTAATAATTATGCACACCTGATATAAGGTGTTGATGTCATTAGACCACACCCCTTCTCATTACAGAGATGCACATCACCTAATATGCTTAATTGGTAGTAGGCTTTCGAGCCTATACAGCTTGGAGTAAGACAACATGCATGAAGAGGATGATGTGGACAAAATACTCATTTGCCTAATAATTCTGCACTCCCTGTACTTACTGAGCACATTCAAAGTCTGTTAGTGTTTCTCAGTCATAACTATAATATGAACAGCACTGTGTGAAGTACAAGTCTGTTTGTTGCACCTTTCTGAGCAAAGTCACCATGGTGCACATTGACAGGCTAATAATTAGCAATAGCAAGAGGCTGTAAAGTTTACGTTTAGACATGTTATTTAAGGGACTGTGTGAAAATTTATCAGGAGTTAGCTTTTAATGTGAAGGACGCAGTGGACTCATATTATTTGTATGTTCTATAACCTGATAGATATTTTAATGGGCTTGGAGATCTGCTGAAGAAATATCATATTTTCTGTCTTATGGATAATTTATTTTAAAGTTAATAAATAAATATAGATAGATAATTTTTGTAATTTGGGGTCAAACTTGGAAGTACTGAGTTGGGTTCAGGAATAATTTTCTCTACTTTTTTATTGATTAGTGGACAGATATCAATTTCAAATATATAAAATAAAATATTCTTTTTGATTAATTATGGAGCCTCTCAAATGAGCTCAACTTCAAACTTTAGACATCAGATGTGATTATGACACAACTTGCATTTAATTTTATTTATATAAGTGTTCTTGTTCTGTTTCACACACCATATATCTAATGACCACGTCCACAGTCTGAAACCTGGACAGAATTTCCTGATGCTGTGTTCCACTGAAAAGCTTGAATGCCAAAAAACAAAGGAGGCAGCCACTTGAACGTGGGGCTCAAGTTTACTACAGACTGGTGAAAAACATCAGCGGGCTGGTGAAGAAAAGAACAGATAATCATATGGATACTAGGTGAGTGGGGGAAAAAAGGTCAGAACAGATTTACCAGGAGGGGATTTCATTATCCTGTGACATATAAAGAGCAGACTGAATGCCCAATGATGAGAGAAGGGCCACAGTTTTATTACACTGCAGATGACTGCTGCATTTCTCAACTGTATTACTCTGTTTTAGTCTCTTACATAGCCATGTTTTCCTTCTTTTAAAGAACTATAACTTGCAAATAAGGTGGTAACAATGTTCTGGTTTCTCTAAATAATCATACATACATAGATAGATAGATAATGTGAACCGACAGTTCTTCTTGAAACTGGCTGTCTCTACTGTCTGTGCTTATCTTTCTGAATTAATATAGTAAATCAATGAGGTTTAGAGCCCACCACACAACCTCTGCCTTTGCACCTTTCATATCCTTCATCTGTCATGTTATTGACCACACTCATATTGTCCCTCCTTGTAACATATAACACTATAACAGTGTCAACATTTCATATCACACAAATTAGCACTTTATCTGTCTGTACAGCAGACTGAGACTTTGCGAAGGCCTCCTGGTGAGAAGCATGAAATCACACCACCACCACCTAATGAGCGGGGGGAGCAGGAAGGAGGTCCAAATATTGACAGCTAATACTTGATTGAAGGGTCGGGGTGTCCCCCGGCTCGTAGATGTGTGCTCACACACACCTTCATGCGCTACAGCCGTCTCTGACGTGCACAGAGAGAGGTGGATGCCTCACACACAGTCCTCAGGCCCGGCACCCTGCTGAGACAAATACACAGCTTGACTGTAGGAGATCATTTCTAACTGACTTCATTTCTGGCCCAGACACACCCAGTTGGGTGCCAACACGTACACATACACAAACACTGATTTGTCTTCATCCCTATAACACAAACACACCTGACTGAGCAACGGTTGGGGGGTTTCAGGTGGAAGTCCGCAGGGAAGGTTTCGCAGTATGGTCGACCTAAAAATATAAAGTACTGGGAGGTACTTTGTGGATAAGCTGTAATCCTCTGAACTGGGAAAGAAAGATAAGAAACAACCTCTTAATATGTACGCCTTCATGCTTGTGATAATATGGCATAAAAAGTAGCGGAGGGCTCTTCCGATATAAGATTTATATTATTACAGTAAAAGGAAAACTGAGTGTATTCACTTCAGATTCAGCTGGAAATACAGAGCGTCGATATCCGTGAATCCAGCGCTGTTCGCTTTCTCGTTACAATCAGCAACAGGTGATCAGAGTTCTCCACCTGCTGGACAAAAATAACACCTGCAGCTTCTTCTTGATCTCCTCGGTAAGTAATCGGGTACTTTTACCCAAGCACTGCATTTATAGGCGCTCCTAACATTAACTATCAAATCACTTCACTGCACGCAAAATGACCTGTTGTTACTTTGTGGATCTGACATCTTCATGTATGTCCTCGTCTCACAATTGTGGCAGCAGCTTTTGTAAAACCCACAAAAACAGCCTTAACATAATGGCTTCTTCATCCAGGTTAGGTTTGGCATCAATATATACTAACAGTGACAATCAGGTAATTGGCGCCTGGGCACAGACATGTGGCCTCATCAGGAAAACCCATCAGTCAAATATATTTAGGGACGTTTTCAACTGAAAAGTGATTGACTGAATTATTTTTGTGCTTTTATGATTTTGTTTTGTCTCTTTGTTGTTTTTTTCATATCTGTTTTTTTTGCCTGTAGCAATCACATTTTCTCTTCCTTATATTTAGTTTTCAAAATCTTTTATGGTTATGCTCGCCCTTCAGTCTGTAGTATGGTGTCAGTTTAGTACACACTGTTTACAGGGGCTGTGGGTTTATAACACAACAGATACATAATAATACACCATCACTACAACAACTGAATAAAGTATTATATGTGTTGGAAATTTTGTTGTTCATATGATTTGGCTGATGTGTTTTAACCACAAGATGGCACTAAATGTTGTGGCTATTAAAGCAGTGGTGGAAAATCTATTTGTAGTCTTTACAATAAGTAAAAACTCCATTACATCTGTTTGCACTCATTCCTTTTGTGTAACATGGAACCAAAAAATTTAACACTTTCTGAAAAATTCCTAATGTTTGACTTTCTCCTATTTTGGCTCCTCCACAGTTACAACATGCTTGTTAGTGTACAGTACCAAAGAAAAGGCTGCAGAGGTGCAGCTGCTGACTGAGATAATAACATTGCATGTGTGTGGCAGGGATACATACGATTCATCAGTTAATGTTATGGTGATTTTTCTAAAGAGGTATTCTTTTTCTTTCTTGTCTCGTGTTTGCTGCATGTGTTCTGTATAATTACTGTGGATTACTGAATAATTTATGTGGATTTTACTTCACTTATAAATCAGCACGTGCTCCCTTAATTCTTTTAAATAAATGCTATGGATCAACTACTTAAAAGAGATCAGACAAAGCATTACTGGTATGAGAAAAAAAGGAGGAGGAGCAGGTAAACCAGTTTTTCAACAGGGTTGTTAAAAGACTGAACCAGCCTTGTGGTTTCTAGTGTCCCTCCTTAGAATACCTTTCTCCAGCACTACAAGGCCATGAATGGCCGTCTCCTCCCACCAACACTCCCCCAGTCCCTCAACAACAACACTGAAATACTTCCCAGAAGCAGGAGGGCACCTCCACTCATTTCTCCTATGTTCCTTTTATAGACTGCTCCTCTATATGCCATATACTCATCAAATCCAGCTTTCCTATACAGTTCCATGTTTTTGACCTCTCTCTGAGGCTGAAAAAGATCCATGCTTAAGAAGTCCCCACAACTCTCAGTAACTTCAGTGGCTTTTATGTACAATGCTATGAAGTCCTTCAAAAGTCAATTCTACAGCACTTCAAGCTTTTGGTATGTAAATATTTGGACCTGCTGAGGTGTGTGGACTAGAATGGCATCATTGTGAAGGATGCTTCACAGAGCAGAAGTGTTCAAGAAGTATGGTCATTAACACCAGATAAAGAGGACCTATTCTGCTCATTTCCTGCTCTATACTCCATTGGAGTAGCGTACACTTGCATTCTTTTTCTTTTATACTGGCCTCAAGGGCCCAATATAAAAGAAAGGTCGTCGACTGTCTGAATGGGGCTGTTTTAGCCCCCTAATCCAGCTTTCTTCCGATGGGCTGCCCCCTGTTAAAAATCTTATTATTATTATTATTATTATTATGTTAATTTTTTTGTAAAGCGAAAATGGTCAGATTTCTGAAACTGAAGATAAACTGTTGATATACAAATTAAATTTGTGGCCATTTTAACAATGTTTTCTTTCCATAAACATTTAAACATTTAATTTTATTTTATTTTTTGATAAAATAAGCGTATTTTTTTTAATTAAATCATACGTATTTTTTAATAGGTTGGTTCAATTTTAAATATCGTCCGTGTGGAGACAGTGGCCGTTAGGGGGAAGAAAAAATAAATTAAAAAGAGGAGGCAGAGGAGAGGAGAGGGGTGGTGCGTGACGTCATGGGTCATGTGACTGGTTTGTTTTGCTTGCTCCAGCTCGCGCTGACAAAAACAGAGGCAGAGGAAGGAAGCGACGACATCAAACCAGCTAGGAGCTCATCTCTATGCGTTGGTGTGTCGCCAAGAAGCTGCCAGCACCGCGGACACGGATAGTTTAATACGTTGTTTTTAGCTTTTATATCGCTGCTTCGAAACAGACACTACCTCCGCCTTCACCTACTGCCAGCTGACCGACTTTGGTGCAACATGCCTTCAGAAAAAACCTTCAAACAAAGAAGGACATTCGGTAGGTCTTACAGTTTCCTAATTTTAACATGTCTCGCTCTGCTTTTCCGCCTTGGGTCGTGGGTTTTCGGTTGTGCCCCGAATTGTCCTCTGAACTGCCCAAAAGTGAATCACAGCGTTGGCGTGCACAGGCCAGGTGGGGGTTAGTTGTTATCCCCGTGCCGCGTATCAGCCTACATTTTGTCAGACTGCTTCTACTTTCTGCTGCTGCTGATTAACAGAATCAGCCTCCTCGTTGGGCATGTGCTCCTTTTAACTTATAGATGAAAGACAGTTGCTTCCACTCGTGGACTTTGAGCTTTAGATGTAGACGAATATGATGAGGCTGTGAGCTGCTGGCTCGTGTCTCTGTAATGTTTACTTGTGCGAGAGCAGTGCGAGGAAAACAAAGTGGTGTCGAAACGCAGGGCAGAGAGAGGAGAGCTGCAGGATTGGGGGATGGGACAGTTTGTGGAGGAAAAGAAAAGAGTTTAAAAGAGGAGAAAATGTAAAACTGCAACTGAACACGTGGAGTTTACGTGTCCTTCTTTATTTTCTTTCTTCCTGTTTTTCTTTTTTGGTTTTGGTGCACAGGCCATATAGCCTCGATGCAGAGGATACTTTCACTTGTGTTTCCCAGCCAACAGAGCTAAATGTAAGGCCTGCAAACTCACTGCCGAGTTTCCATAACGCAACGATTATTTAACATTCTTATCCTGTTTATTGGGTTTGCTGCTTGTAACAAAACGATGAAAATCATAAACTAAGTTCAACAGACTTGATGGCCAGAACTTAAAAATATGGAACTTTTTTTAGTGTTGTCGTTCTAGTTTTTGTTTGGTGTAGTTAGTTTTGCTGCTAGAATTTTGAACATCTTTTCAAATCATACGAATTATTCAAATTTGATTTAAAAATAGCATTTTTATCTCAATGAAAAGATGAAATTTGGATGAATGTATTTAATATTTAAATAAAATAATAATGATACCAAAGAGTGACGTTATAAAAGTAGATAACTTTTTAACTTATGTCCGTATCATAATTACTACCTAATAAACAAAGATGTGTACTCGCTGCCTTCAACGTTAGAAGTATGTTTCCCAGCATGACTAAACATGCATGTGCTTCATGTTATTGGTCTAAATATACACAAACAAAGCGTGTGCGTTCCAGCCTGCTCTGACAAACGTGTTATGTGTACATATGATGATGTTAAAGTTGGCATGAAGCTGTGACAGTCCAACAAGTCTGGTCCAAAAACTACTGGTTAACGTGGTCATGTGAAAATTTTTGTAATATTGCCATTTCAGAAACAGTTTTGTGTGTATATATGAATGTTTACTCAGTGATAAGGGTCACTAGCTGGTAGTCATGTTGCCTTTTATCTAATCTTTGTGTTACTGTCCTCTGTGGACAGAATAATCTAGCCCCATGTGTTTAGTTTTGTTTTTTAACATAAATGATCCGTTACGTAGTTACTAGGCTTGTCATAGAATGACTCAGGAACTTAAAGGGAGTTTCCCAGTGTCCCCTTGAGGTAACTGACGAATTCCCAATATTACATAACAAAGATGTATTTAAAAAGCACATCCTTTTAACCTCAAAGTCATTTGCTTCCCATTTAGTTGGTTTTTCTCTCTCCCTTCTTGGTCTGGTCATGAGAGACTGACGCATGCAGAACTTCCTTGTTTCTGATTGAAACGCAGTTATGGAAAAATGTAATAATAGAATTTTTTTTTTCAGTTTTAGCATGAAAATAAACATTTGTGTTTTGGCCGCAGCATGTTAATCAGTTAATTTAGTTAGACAGTCTTACAGTGGCCGCACAGTTTTCTGAACAACAACTTCTTTCAGCGGTGGGTCACAGGGACACCAGAGACTCAAAGCTTCAGTTTTTTTTTTAATTGTCTCTACTCGACTCCATTCAGGTAATTCAAGGTCCAAAATCTGATGTTTAGTTCAAGTAGGTAGTGCTGCTGCAAGTAGAAGGTGATATTTTTGGTCATATGTGCTGGTTGTAGACTGTGTGTACAAAAATTATGTTGCCACCTGTTGGTTTTGGACTAATTTTTATCCCTGTTTTCTGGAGTCAAAAGCATTAGATGACCAGCTGACGCCAACAAGCTTGGTTAGCAGCTGTATCTATAAGCTGTACAGGTGCAGTGCAATGACATGCATATCTGCTAACCATTGCTAATAAACAGACCAATTAATAGTAGAATTTCAATCCAGTCTTTGGGTTATCACTGTGAAGAAAAAACCCAATTATTAGTTCTGCTTTCAGCCAAGATTTCCAAGGAACTAGAATGCACATGTCCGATAAACGCACACAAGATTTGCAATCCCAGTAATCAGTGCAGACTTTGAATAGATAATAAGTGGATCATAATTTTTTGCCTAATGATCTGCTAATCACTGCAGAACAATGCTGTTGCACCATGAGTGGATTTTAGAAAAGCCCATCTTGTTTTCACTCGAGCGCTTTACCCCAGTAAGCAGTTTGTTCCCGTGTGATTCTGTGCTCCATGTCTCTAATCCTACTTTTTCTTTTTAATTGAATTGGACCTATTATGGTTTTCGTTATGTTCTTACATGTATGCACTGTTAAAATAGTGGTTGCTCATACTGAACGTGACTAAACTTTCAACTTTGAGGCACGTGTGTACAAGTTTACCCTGTGCTCTGAAAACGCACTCTGTTTCAGACATTTTTTTTCTGCTCTTGGCTATGTATGATGTCAGTAAGAGCAGGTATCAGATAATATGCTCAGCAACAGCACCCACCTGCTGCCCTCTTTGTTTAGGACAGCCAGTAAGGATTCCTAAAACAGCTTGTACCAAATGAGAGAAGACATATTCTAAACTATAGATCTGTCTAGTACATAAAGCTTACCGGTGTTATAAATGTTTAACGGGACGCTTTTTTAATCTGTTTCAGAAATTAGTAGGCAGCCACTTACAGCTGTGACATTGTTTGGTCTGATGTGCATCACCTCGCAAACCTGTTGAACCACAGGTTGTAAAAACAGTCACAGTCACCTGATACGAGAACCAAAGATATTATTGTGCAGATAGGGATATGTAAAACAAACAGCATGCAAATAGGATAGGATTTGCTGCCAGCTTTTTTCTTCTTTTTGCCTTATTTGTCATTGACCGTGTTTGTCTTTTATCAGCTCATTCCGGTTGATGCCCACTGACCTTTTTTCTGCTCCACAGAACAGCGAGTAGAAGATGTCAGACTGATCCGGGAGCAGCACCCCAACAAGATACCTGTGAGTTCAAGTACATGTTTAAAATGTCTGAAGCTGACAGTGATGTTGGTGTGGTTGTGGACAAGTGTGATGTGCAAAGCAGCACACAGGAACTTTCCGCAGTAGAAAATGTTACCGCATATTTCCTGGTTGTAGCTCACAGCGACTGATTAAATGTCTTTTGTCTGAAAGAGCTTTCTGTTCCTCGATGGGATTTTCCAGTCGACTCTGTTGGAGATGCATTTATCATTTTAGCAGTTGTGATGTAGCAGCTGTTTTTTTTCTGGAATGTTGTGTTAAAAGTGGGTGCAGCTGCATTACCATGTAAGTGGCCAGCACCTCTTAGCAACCACCAATAAACAAACGCACACCTCGTGTTTCACCTGCTCATTTTATCAGTGAGATAGAGTATCAGCACAGCTTTGCACCTGTCGTTTCATGTAAGGGCTCTTCTCGTCTGTGTGTTTGTGCACGCTTCCTGTGTGCTCCCCGGGGTTATAAACTGCCGTGTCACAGTAAGTATGAGACCAGAGGCAGATGTGCTGTGTCACTGTAATGTAACTCCACCCAGACAGCCACAGTGGAGCCTGAAGGAGGTGGAGAGGCAGACTGCTAATAGCTTTCACATTAGGGTCAGACTCAGTAGTGTCCTGCTTTCACAATACACAGGGGTCAGCACATGTCTAAATACTTCAGGTGATATAGTAGTCTCGCATCACTCTTTCGCCACATTTCTTTATGTTTTGCTGGGAAAATGGAAATGTGTTCAGTGATTTTAGGGCTGCACGATTAATCATTAGAAAATCGCGATCTCGATTCATACTTATGTGCGATCTCATTTCCAAATGACAACGATTTAAAAAAAAAAAAAAAAAAAAAAAAAAAGACAACGACGATTGTACCGCATTTTGATCCGGGACGTAATCTGCATGAAAACAAGCGCTCACTCTTCCTGCTCAACAAATGACAAGGGCGGTATACCACGTGATACAGAAGCTGTGCCGTGTGATGCTAAAATTAGCAGGGAAAAACAACGGAGAGCACGTGACAGGAGAAAATCCGTCCCGGTCAACCACCCAAACATCAATAACGGAAACCTCATACCCTATACACGCCGAACTCCCGCAGGCACAAAGAAATTACGGAGGCTATTATCACCTGACCAAAGATATGGCTCCCATCAACACTGCAAAACCAGGGATTTAGGAAAATGATCAACACCCTAGACAAACGCTACACAGTGCCGTCCCGCAACTATTTTTCTATTGTTGCACTACCTGCTCTATACACGCAGCGTCGAGCAACGGTGGAGACGGAATTTCAAGCAGTACAACATTTTGCGGCAACCACAAAACGTGAGACATTTGTTGTTTTGATGTTCAGTTTCAACTGTTACGAAGTTGATGTGCAGTTAATAAGTGCAATAAATATTTATATTGGAAAAGAAAATCGTTAGAGAATCGTGATCTCAATTCTAAGCCAAAAAATCGTGATTCTCATTCTATGCAAAATCGTGCAGTCCTAAGTGATTTATTGAAATGTGCAAACATATGTGTAAATGGAAAACAGAGTGTAGAATTCTACTGAGTCCCATCTGTCTTTTCAGGCCAAGATATGACTTTTGGGATCCTCAAAAGAGTGTCCTTTCAGGTGCAGGTGTACAGCAGAGTGCTGTCCTGTTGAGGTGGCCTCCTACCTGCTCTGTGTCATGCATTTGTGGAGTGATTGTTGGGTTTGGTTGTTTTAGAACTGAAGGCGCTTTTTGGACTTTGCTCCTCCCTGCGCATGTTGAGGTTTCGCCCTGTTAAAAGGGAGTTTTTACTTTCCACTATCAATTGCTTGCTTATAGGAGCTTATCTGATTGCTGAGGTTTCCTCTGTGTTATTGTAGGATCTTTACCATGCAATATAAAGCGCCTTGAGGCAACTGCTGTTGTGATTTGGCGCTAAATAAATAAAGTTGAATTAAATTAAAAAATTGTAAAATGTCTTCATAAACATAAAGAACCCACTTATTATCTTTTCAAGCACTTGAAACTGCCACGACCTGGGTGATTGAGAGCCCACACAGACATGCTGCCTGCAGACAATTTTAAATTATAAGTTTCTTCTGTGCAAATATTTGAATTACCAGGTACTTTGTGCAAGCAGGAGCAGGTTCAACTGTGGGATGAAATCCTCTCTGGGAAAGCAACCGAATGAGCTCTGGCCAGTCAGCCAGCTGCACAGTAAACTTTTAAAGACTGAAGAAGTTGTGCACTAGTAAATCAATCATGGATGACATTGGCTAAAAATAATAATGAAATGCTCTTTAAAAAATATCAAATATTCATGGTCTGTGTGGAAGCAGACAAATAGTATTTTGTTATCTGAAATAATATATGAACCAATTACTTTGAAACAAAACAGCAAACCAATTTCCAATGTCCAAAACTGATTGCAGCTTCATTTTCACTTGCATTGCTTGATAAACAGCCCCTAACACGACAATATTGAAAGTCTGGAGAAAGAAAAACAGTACATTTTCTCATCTGTGAGGCTTAAATATTAGAATGTCTTTATCTTGTACTTACTAATAAAATATAAAATTAGGATTTCTGAACTAAACAGCTGCTCTAACCTTTTAACTTAATTCAAACAGTAAAGTCAGTCTACACATCACTGGCCTGTGAAAGCAGCCTTGTCATTGTCTTGTGGCACTTTCAGCAGAAATGGTGAAGAGGTTTACTGAGGCCGCTGCTTTTCTGCCCAGATGAAATGCATTAGCATGCCAAGCGAAAGCTGAGGAAGCTCTGGGTCAGCAGGTCTCACTGGATTAGTGCTAGAACCCCTTAGTGCTGTGGTCTGGACTGTAAATCTGAAGTTTCCCTTTGTCAACAGGTGATCATCATGCTGGTATTATACTCACTTCTGGACATGCATACAGACAAGTAATTGTTCTCATTAGACTGTTTTCCAGTTTGCACTTGGTGCCCTTGTAGTGCAGCGTCTGCACACTCACAACTTATCGAAGGGCACGCAAGCATTCACACAATTTGTGTTCATGTGATGATAAAATGTAGGTCACTCAGACCCAGGCAGCCTCTCACACACTCATGGACTTCTGTGGGTTGCACTGGGTGGGTCGAGCATGTAGGACACTCACTCAGTTGCAAGAATTTTGTGTAGCTGACGCCTGTTCTATCACACAGTCCGCTAATGTTGTGTAACGTCAGGTCGCAGTTCATCAGATGTTTGCGTTGTCACAGGGGCCTCCGCGGGGTAGAGTCTACAAACCTTCAGTGCTGTGGTGCATGGCTTCATTAGTACCAATGTGATCATTACAAAATGCCATAACTTTTTGAAGGGTTTTCCTTCGCAAATACATTCGCTCTGATTGGTTAGCTGACCCAGGAGAAATATGGCAAAGTTGGTTATGTACTATAACCTTAACTATATAAGCTCTAGTATAGCCTTAACCTCGTAAGAGCTGTTGGTTTGTAACAAAAACCAGAAGTTCAACCAGGTTTCAATCAGAATCCAACAAAGGACACAAGAAGATTTGCACTGGACTATTTGTGGTTTTAAACCATGTACCATCAGACAGTGCGGTGTTGCCTCGGTACATTTAAGCAACACTGAACAATAACACACAATAACACCATAATATTGGTTTTTCATTTCCTGAAACGCGAGTGCATGAAACATCTTGTTCACTCCTGCAGCCGACAACAGAACATTGTTTGTGTTCTGCTCACAGTGAGACATGTTAGAATTAGCAGCTTTCCTAAAGTGGAAAGAGGGAGTAATGCCTGCTGCTAGGCAGGCTCTAAAAAAAGAAAGAAAGAACAGTGTCTACATTTTGAATAAGACACGTTAAACACAGAGAAGTGTCTTAAATATTTGCGTAACAAACGAGGAAAGTTGTGCTAAAAAAACACAACCCCACTGCTATATTAGTTCTCCACAGCTATCCAGTCATTCATCATCATTGTCACCCGAACTGGGCTGGATTTGCATTCTTGTTTTCCCTTGTAGTTGCGCTCCATCAGTTAAAACAGCTAATTAAGACAAAACATGTGATCGGAAACTAAGATTGTGAGTGCGGCCTGAGTGACAGTGATTGGTTGTTTTTTGTTAAGAGAAGCTTTGATTCGTTGAACTTATAGGCCGCTTCAGAGCGTTAAGTAGAGGCTGACAGCCTTTGTTTAATCAGCACATCACTGTGAGTTAAATTGGGTTTTGCCAGCCTTTAATACAGAGTCTGATTGTGATTCTTTCTGAAGTGGAGTCTAATCCTGTGGGTTTGAAACCCATCTTACATATCTTAGTAAAACAATGGCATTCCCTTTCAAGTCTAACGCAAATCTTGATCTAGTAGATGTGGATTTAGATTCACAGGGACCCGACTGTGAGGCAGAGAGCTGTGTTCTTTTATTTAACCTCTCCATCTGATATTGGCAGCTCAAGCTTCCTTATTACATCTCACTGGTCTCAGACACACAAAGGGCACAGGAAATGCACCATTCATGGAAGCTGACCAGCTAAAAGAAGAAAAAGAGGAGAAATGAATTGCTGATAAAGTTTTTGCCTCCTGCAGGTGATCATTGAGAGATATAAAGGAGAAAAGCAGCTCCCCGTACTGGACAAGACCAAGTTCCTGGTGCCAGACCATGTCAACATGAGTGAACTCATCAAGATCATCAGGTAGACGCTGACCTCTTCTCCCCTCCTCACCATCTCTCCTTTACATTCATCATTTTCTCCTCTTCAGTTTTGTTTGCTTTTCTTAAATATCTCCAACTCCTCTTTTGTCTGTCTTTTCCTTCACTTTCACTTCTTTTAATTTCCTTTCATCTCCTCTTTCTTTGGCTTTCCCTTTTCCTTTTTTTTTTAAAAAACGTCTTCATCCCTTTTCCTGGCATCAAATTTCCTTTCTTCTTTCTTTCATCTGTTTTGCATATTTGTTACATACAAAACATATTTGCATATATATTCTTCTTACTTACTCATTCCATGTTCTGTATTTTTAATGACCTCAATATACCAAACCTTTGTTGCACTTTTCTGAGCTAGCAAACATATGGATGGATGGATGGATTGAGGGAGGAAGGGATAAATAGATGGATGCCATATTTTTTCCATACATTTCCTTTTCTCTTTCTTTCAATCTCATATTTTATTCACTCTCCTTCCCCTTCTTTCATTTCCTTTCACAAGTTCTTTTCCACTTCTTGATTTTATTCCTCTCCTATCCATAGTTTATACTTAGGATATTTTTTCCCTCTCACTTTCTTCTAATGTCTCCCCTTTTTCTCACTCTTGTCATGTCTTTCATTCCCCACCAGGAGGCGCCTCCAGCTAAACTCCAACCAGGCTTTCTTCCTGCTGGTTAACGGTCACAGTATGGTGTCTGTGTCGGCCGCCATCTCTGAGGTGTACGAGCGAGAGCGCGACCAAGATGGCTTCCTCTACATGGTATACGCCTCCCAGGAAACCTTTGGCGCTGCCACGACTGCCCAGTGAACAACCTTCCTTCATCCCTCAGTTTCTTCTTCCACTGGACCCGGCGACTGGACAGTTGTAGTTTTTAGTTTCCCCGTCCCCCCTTTCATGTCTCTTGTCACATTCTTTTGAGTATTAACTGTAAGAACTAAAACACAGACACAAACTGCTAAATCTAAACACAGCATCTGATCGTCTGTCAGCTCATTTTGGTCCTGGTTATTTGTCTGTGTGCCGCCACTCTCAGCCTGTAGCATAAAGCCGCAAGGGGTGACCAGAAACAGCAGAGTTTAGGTAGAGAGATCCCCACCCCACCTAAAATGTAACCGACTCAGGCCAATAAGAGTCTTTCCTGTCTGGATAAATCCTGTCCTCTGGCATTTACATGTTGATGGCATTTTCAGTTTCCAGTGTTGTGGCTAAACGTCTCCTAGGCTGTATTTATGTTAATGTATATATAAATTTCAGGTAGTGATGTTACATAAAAAGGTGGTGAGGCTCACCACTTATCTGTGTCTATATATACATTAGACAATGAACAAAGCCAGCCTTCTGTTGCAGTTAGAAGATAAAGCTTGGGGATTTCTTTTGCCAGAGAGATTTGAAAATTAAGAAGAGAAGATCCTTAAGCGTCACGTGTCGTCACATTCCCTTCACGGTCTTCCTTCTTTGCCGTTTTTACACCTTGCTGCATTTTGTAGTCTGAAGCATCCTCGCTGTATGATGTTAGGAAACTGCTTTGCTCTTGAAACAGATGATTGTAGTCCACCGAAAAGAGAAAAAGAAAAAAAAAAGATGCCTCGTTTGTTGGTGTACAGATATTGTTGACTTTGAATATAAAAGGGGTTCCGATGTGAGTGTAACCAAGTTGATTTTTGGACACACTATAAGGAGCGTGGTCTGATTGCACGAGTGACTGGAGGATTGATGGTGTTGCTGGAAGGAAAAAAAATGCAGAACAGGGGAGGAGTTTGCCATGTCCTCATCCTTTTTTTTTCTTTTTTTTTTTAAATTCATTTTTTTTTTTTTTTGCAGAAACGATGATTGGAGAGAGCAAAACACAGGCAGGTTCACGAACATCGTGTCTGGCTGTGGGTTTTTTTTTTTTCCCTTTAACCCACAGGGCTGATTTTTCCCAGAGCTGTCACTGCTGTTCAGTTTCACTTCACTGAATTACAACAAGCACTGTCACTACAGGGGAATTTAGGAATTTACACCTGCCCAGTAGGTTTTTAAAGGGCGGCACTCTTTCACAGATTTGAGTTTTAGCTGCTTTATATCACAGTATTTTTATCTTTTTGGTTCCTTTATTTAATAGGCTTTGTTTTTTTTGACTGTACGATGTGTTGCGACTATTCGCTGTCTGCAGTACAAATAGTTTAAGCTACTGTGTGTTTGTAACAGAGGGGTGGAGCATTTGTGTGTGTGGGTGTGTGCATTGTCCTTTCCGCCTGCTCCTCTGTTTCACACACATCCACATACAGCAATATCACACAGCCTCCTTTATGTATTTATGTTGGTATTTTGTAAACAATAAAAGGAGGGAAAAAAGGTTCCTGTATTTTGTTTTGTTTTCCTGACCATTAAACCCTAAATTGACTTTATTACTGCTACATATGTGAAAGGACAGCATTAAAAGGTGATGCTGTAGTTTAAACAATAGAATGCCATATAATGACGTCTGTGCTTACATGTCCAACAGCTGATCACCGATTTGTATAAAAGATGCACATAAAATACGTGATTGCCCGACTGACTAATCACCTTGTCTGTTGCTTGTTTTAATGCTGAAGGGCAACCCTCTTCTGAGTTCTTTACACTGAAAATCAATTAGATTGAACCAGAGCAGACAGGATCATAGCAGTAACAGCAAAAATGCCAAATGTTAGGCAGCTTAGAGAATTCTACTTTTAAATACCACAAATAGGAACCACAAATAAGCCTAAAGCCTTAGAGTAAAGTGCCCTAATATAGTGATACAATATTACGAGATAAGATGGGGCCTGATTATTTAAGACCTTGTATGTGAGGAGAGGCATTTTATATTTGATTTTGGATTTAACGGGGAGTCAATGAAGAAGTATGCCCTCTCTTTCTAGTCCCTGTCAGTACTCTTGCTGCAGCATTTTGGATCAACTGAAGGCCTTTCAGGGAGTTTTTAGGACATCCTGATAATAACTTCATAAAAGTAATTCAGCCTAGAAGTAATAACTGCATAAACTAGCTTTTTAGCATCATTCTGAGACGGGATGTTTCCAATTTTTACAGATATTCCACAAATGGAAGAAAGCAGTCCTGCATATTTGTATAATATGTGCCTTGAAGGACATATTCTGGTCAAAACTGGCTCCCAATGTTCCTCAGTGTTACTGAAGTAGTGAAGAGTTAGGATCTGGTTAGACAGCATGCTATTCAGCTTAGGTAAATCCTTCAAATAACTAGAAAAACAAGATTTTGTACTTCCTGATAAAACAAGGAACAGACAATACTAAATACTGCCAAAAAAAAAAAAACCCCAAACAAACAAAAAACAGCCAGTGCAGATATTCAGAGGACAATGGAAAAAGATGTGAAAGTGACTCATACCTTTGACTGCATATAAATGCCGATGCATGTCTTTGACAGTCGCTTAGCCAATTACCGTGGAGCGTGTCCACTGTGTCATCGTCATGTTTCGAAAAGCTAAAATGACGGCAACAAAAACTTTCAGCTTGAGGCTCCGCCTTTTGTTTGTTTTTTTGTTTGTTTTTTTACACATTGTATTGTACATAAACATTCACCTTCAACCTTTTAAGGATTCTCGGAGCAGCCGGTCCCATAATAAATAAGCCACACAGGCACTGTGATAAAAGGGAGAATCCAAAATTATTTAATTTTAAGCCATAAAAAAATCTTACCAACAAAGACCTGGGTAATTAAGTCCAAACTTTCAAAACACACAAATATTTTAAAAGCATATTTAAACAAAGATTTTGGAACATGCATGCATCAAGTTACCAACATCCTTAAAGAGTAAGTAAAACCTACAAAAGTGGAACTTTTTCTGTCTACAAACCATCTCTGTTCTTTGGTATAATCTATATAAAACAATGACAGGATAAACTAGCAATATAAAGAAATTTCCCTCATCTATGTAACTAATGGAATAAAACACAGAACAATTTATTTTACATTATGAAAGCGAATTGCCGATACCTCAAACAAACGCGTACATACTTAATGTTCGGATTTCTTATTTTAAATAAACACCCCACACATCCCTGTGCTGTGCCCTCCAGGGGTACAAAGAGAGTTTCATCTGAAGGACCAGCTGTCCTTGTGTCTGTGCAGCTCTGGGTCCAGCTCAGCAGCTTTCCACCCGCCCAACCCCACCGGGTCAAAGACCCGAACACAGAAGCACTTCCTATTGCTTTCTTAAAATTCCAACATGCTCGACATACTTAGACCTGTACAAACAATGTACAAAAGAACAACTCCCGCTTACACCACAATTATGAAAAGAGAAAATTGGCACTTTGAATGTTCGTCCTGATGTAAACCACATGATATTTTCTGATTGTCGTTGCTGCATTTGTGCACAGAGGGTCATTTCGCCCTCTAGCATGCTCAGAGGTAGAAAGGCTGCAGATCGCCAAGAAGTGAATAAAAATGGCTGACAGGTCCCCAATGCATGCCACTGCATAAAAGCCCAACTAACATGGAATTTGAGTGATGGTGATGTTATCTGCAACCAGAGTCTGTGCAGTACCCATCAGGGGTGGAGACATGGTATTGAGGTCTAAGCACAGTGCTCTTAAACATCAAGCAACCAGAAGAAAGAAGATGCTTTCCAGGCAGTCCAGAATTCACAGCAGCCTACAGACCCAAAAATGTTACATATGAGGGGTAAACATGTTTCCACCATGTTTTTCATAAAACAGTTTGAAACCTTAGATATCGTTCCATTTTCTGTTTTGTATATATGGGTTTAATTATTAGTAAAATCCCTTTCTCCCCCATTAGGAAGGTCTCGGCACTTTGAGACACTTTTTGGCGTTCATCATTTTGATTTAAGGCAAGTCAGCAGTGGAGAAGAAGTTATTTAGCAACACTTTCTTTTAGGAGAGTCCTCAGTCAACCAATCAGCATGCATTAGCAGAGTGCTAGCATTTTATGGGTAAAAACAACAGCGTTGTAAAAAACAAACAAACAAAAAACTAGAGGACATAACTGGCAGTTTACTTCAATTAGAAGATTCGTGCAGAAAGTTCCTGTGTACACTTCCTGAACAGTGGCCAACAGGTGGCTCAGAAACTAATTAAAAAATCAAAACAAACTGAGCAAATGGAAAAATGAACACTCAAACATCACCGTGATACAATACGCTTCAAAGAAACTATTTTGGTAGTCTTGGATGAAGTGCTGTGTGATAATGTTTAGCCAGCAGTGCTGAGAAAAAGGCATGCACTCAATACCACATGTTCATCCCCTGGTTGTTACTTTGGTTGCACATTACATCAACCATCAGATTTTCCATCTTTACATACAGACTCGGGCTGAAGATGCACAACAGACACCAGTTTTCCTCTTAGATCTCCAGTTGCTGAAGGTGGTTTCCAGTTCATGCAGTCTGTGTGACAGTTAGAATTCATTCATTCAACTGTTAGCACATTTAAATACGGTGTTCCTGTTTAAATGTGGCCGACAGCTCTGTGCACACCTGTATAAAGGCTGGTGCACGAGATGTAAAGCACCAAACCAGACATTTGACTCCTGCTTGTTGATAACCAGAAGCAAAGCAAATGAATAAACCTCTGAATATGTAACTGGTAGATTGAGGCTGTTTTGAAATCAAACAGAGCTTAAATCCAGGTGAATATGTGAATACTGTGACTCAGGATTTGGTCAGGATTAACTTTGGAACTTTCGACCACCTGAACATACAGTGCCAGTTTTAGAAATAGTAGATTAAAGTGGAATCTTTGTGTGGACATGCCAACCATGAGAAGCAACGAGCCAACACTCAAACGATTAGCTGTGGTACTGTGAGATGTTGTGCACCAGTAGATCCTGTGAAAGGAGGGATAGCACTGGTACTTGATTAGAGCAAGAGGCTGCGTATTCTGGAAGACCACATCTGGAGTGCTGTGGTTGTCATGGTGAATGCCCCATCATTTGACTGGGAAGCTTCTTTTCAGATCATGTGACTGATTGTCGGTCTGTAGTGTTTTCTCTGAGGAAGACTTTGAGCTACATCTCTGAGATCAAGCATGGTAGAGTTTATAAATGTCCACTTTTACTTGTGCCTAAAATCTTCTTTCTCCTCCTCTAATCTCTTTGCAAGCTTTGGCTTAAAAAAGAAAGAAAAGAAAAGAAAGAAAGAACGAATACCAATGATTCAACTCAGCAGTCTTTGAACAGACTAACAGTGAACCCTCTGCACTAAAGGAGCAGGCTGTTTGTCTCCTGTCCCTTTTGTTTTTTTTTTTGTTGGCTTCAGCAGGACCACGAGGTACAGTTTAGTCTGGAGTTCAAATCCAAAGCCACCTCTGCTGCTTAGTCTCCTGAGTCCTTGCTGTCAGAGTGAGGTGTGTACTTCAAGCGAAATGTCCCTGAGAAACACAGCAGAGTTGTTAAAGTGATGCCTTGGAGATGTCCCAATCTATGGCATCCCAAAGGGTTCAAAATTATATAACGGACACATGACATTATGAAGGAAGTGGGTAAAATATGTAAATGAAGTCACAAATATGTTTTTAGACTTAAAATTTTAAGTAATGAATGAGAAATTTATTCAAAACAGATTTTAATTTTTAGTAACATCAAAATCTGTTTTGAAATATTAAATTATACTGAAATAAAGAACTCCATCTCACTAAACAGGTCAAGTTTTACTTTTGTATATTACACATCATCATTTCAGTTAATCCAATTACACATTCAAATTAAAGTTCGTAATACCTATAATTCATTTTACAAATTCACCATTTTAATTCCTGCATAATTGTTATACTTTTGTGCATTTGGGCACAGTTTGCAAACTAAATCGTGTGAAGAAAACGACTGAAAACTGAAGTAAAATTTGTTAGAAACAAACATTTTATATTTAAATACAAAATGAAGTAGAAATATCAGTTATTATATTCTCAAATGTACTGTCCTTAAAGCCAATTGCATTTATAAATGTATATCACACCTTAAATATGGTATTTTTCACACTCCGTACTCACTGACTCACCTTGCTGTGTCGCATCCATGGGTGGCTGTTTGCAGTCCTCGGCTCTGTGTCCGTGGGCACCGCAGTTATAACATGACAGGTTCCCTGCTGTCCTTTTTTGCCCACTGTTTCCCATGATGCCATGGGGCTGGTAAAAGCCGAACCCCTGCTGCTGGTCATGTGACAGCGGGCTGTGGCGGTAGAGGGGCGGCGGTACCATCATTGGGTAGGAGAATGGTGCAGCGCCTGTGCCGGCGTTGCTGGACGATGCTATCAGGGGGCTGAGATGGAGCAGAGGACCCAGGGTGAAGAGTGAGGGCCCGGCTGAGAACGGCTGCAGGTAGCTGGCTGCGGCGTATCCAGGGAACGCCCCGTAGGCGCCGCAGTTCCCTCGACAACCGCAAGAACTGCAAACACATACGGAAGGACTGTGACCAGAACTTTGATCCAATGAAGAAGCAGAGGAGGGCGAAGGAGAGGGGCTGGAGGTATGCTGGGGTGGGTAGTAAGTGTTGCCCGGGACTGCAGCCACAGGAACTGTGCTTGCTGTTGCCATGGGAACATAGCTGCCTCCACCACTGGAGCTGCCAGTCTGAGAGGCGGATTTTGAGGAGGTGCAGGAGGAGGAAGCGGAGAAAGACGCGAAGGAGGATGAGGATACAGGGGGGTAAGAGTAAAATCCAGATGGAGAAGGGGAGGAAGAGGATGAGAGGTGGAAGTGGACAGGGGGGTGGGAAACGTGGTGGTGGCTGTTGGAGGTGGAGGTCAGAGCGCAGCTGGTTTCTACCATCAGACTAACACCACCTCCCGCAAGACCACGACAAACCACAGAGTCCTGGAGTCCAGACGAGCCATCCATGTTGACCCTGGAGAACAGGTTTTCCCGTCTTACCCCCACCCCAGCCCCCACCCCGAGCCCTGAACTGAAGCTTGCACCGGCCACAGGAAGGCTCGAGCCCAACGGCTTAGTCCGGTCCTCTGTGGCCAGCGGAGGGGGCCTTGGCTTGCGAGGGGAGGTGAGGATGCGTGCTGGGTTTGAGACCGGGGAGAGCAGCGTCTGTGGGTAACCGCCCTGTGGGTGATAAGCAGATTGCGGGAGGCCGAAGGGGAGGTGGGAGGAGCATGTGGGAGGAAGAGGAGGAGCTGGATCGGTTTGGACGGGCAGAACCTGGGCTGTGGGGCGACTGGAGCCTGTCGAGTTCAGAATGAACATGCAGGGCCGATCCTTCTCTGGACCACTTCCTGCTGTATCTGGAGCCAACACACCTGAAAGAGATTTGTGTTTATATAACATTTGCATATATATTTGGATATAAACGGTATGGAAAAAGCAAAAGTCTCTAGTTTTGCGTCATTGATCTTATCGTTTTAACAAACTTCTATTTCTAATTTTGTTGACCTGTTTCTCCTTAACGTCAATCTAGACTTTAAGAATTGTTCTTCGTAAATCGTGCTGACGCGGTTTGAATTAATTCTGCAGTCGTGAGATAAAAACGTACGTCTGTGAATGTCTCTGGTCCTGTCAAAGGTGGAGTCGCAACTGTGTGGGGTGCGAGGGGAGCAGGAAGAGCTGGAGTAGCCCGAGGACGAGCTGCTGTCTGTGGAGACAGGGTGGTGGTGCGGCACGGCGTCCACCTCCACTCGCAGTTCTCCTGCAAAACATTTGAATACAGTTCAGTTCTGAACTGTTGTAATCCTTCCTGGGTCCAGTGAAGTGAGTCTGCTTCATTATCTATATCTAGTACATGTCTAATGGAACCTCATAGTTCTGGAGCACGTTTATGAAACCGATTTGAATTTGAAACCAAATTTTCTTGGAGAGAAGAGCAGGTCGGCAGCTCGTGATGACCATATTATTACACTCCCTCACTATGACATCATAAAGACGCAAAAGGGAAACATTTAAAGCAATCTGAAGCCTGAGAGTGATTTGGCCATACTTGGAAACAACCCTGCTCTCTTACCTGCACCGGAGGTGGAGTGAGCTGAGGGTCCCATGTGACTGGAAGGCGTCACCCTGGCAATGCCACTGCACGGCCGCTTCTCCATCTTCATCTCCCTGCTGGGAACACGCAAGCATTCGAGTCAGAAACACAGTCTTTATCAAGTGTAGCGAATACTTAAGATAAGTATGTACTATACTGTGTTTATTAAAGGTCAATGAAACAGACACATACGGTGGCTAACTAGACACCCAGGCGGTAACAGTCTAACAAGACTCAGTTGAGGAAACCAGCAGCCATGAGCAGAGAGGTCAAGACCTAAAGCCGACTGACTCATTGGCTTTGTGCCATCATAAGTGGACTAAGTGAAGTATTTTCTGAGATCCTTAAACAAAGGAAACATGCAGCTTCCCATGTGTACTTCTTTTAGATAGCTCTTTTTGACCAGAAATTCTTTCCATCATGTTCCCACACCAAAAATGTAATATTCTCTCTGTGAGCATTAGGGACATCCTAGCAACTTGAGCCACTTGTGTGCATCTTGAATCAGTATTTCAGCCATGAACAGTAGAGAGCAGCAACTTCCTGATAGCCCAGCTAGCTGCTTCTTACACACAAGTTTCAGCTGTTGTTTAACTAAGCTTCACTGAAAGAAAATATAAAGGACTTTTTGTCTAGAAGCAGGTGCACTTATTTTAATCATAGATCTTCATTCACTCCTATTTATTAAGGACTATCTCACAAGCGCCCCCTGCTGTGCCCAGCTGAACTGCAGGCAATTTCTGTGCTACAAAAACAACTAGTGTCTTTTACTGACCACATGGGGGAGACATTACCCACTTAACGTGCTCCTCGGGTCTCAGCTGCACCTCTACAAACACAACTATCTCTTTGGAAAATCACCACAGGAACTTTTCCATTTTCTGAGTCTTGTTCAAGCACGTACACACGCAAATACACAAATCGCCTGCCTAATGGGAACCTGTTGATTCTGGGAATGGAAACACAGCTGAGAGAAAACAAGTTCACGCTCAGGTGTGCGTGTGCATCCGGGGTGCGCAAGTTCAGATGCTTGTGTACTTAAATCAGAGCCTGTGTTTTTGTGCTTCTGCACGTAAAACACATCTTATCTCTCCGGCCCATCCTCAGCTGGTTAACCATTGATGCTGTATGGACCATTGGTGCAGGATGTTTACCGGGGAGAGCAGCAGCGGGTCAGTCTGTTTGCCAGTTGTTAAACAGGGTAAGGCATCAGTCAAGTCAAAGAGGTGATTTTGGAAAACAACTGAACTGCAGAATCAAAACTATCAGTGCCACAAGCACACAAACCAACTTCGGTCTGTATACTAATATTGGAGATGGTAGAGAGACAAGTTTGTGACAAATCTGAGTGACTTCTCAAATATTTTCTTTCTTTCTTTTTTTTTTAAAGACAAAAAAACTGAATTTTTGTTATCTGCCCTTACTCTGCAGACTTTTGGAGTTCTAGTTGGGTCTTCAGTTTCTTCTTTGCTCCTTGGGTGAGGTCGTACTTGTTCAGGTCCTCCTCTGTCAGAGCTAAAAACTGCAATTTATACAGAGGAACAAATTCAGAAGCTTTCAAAGAATCAAAACGTTGATCAAGAAATATGCAAATACATTATACATGCACAGGAGTACGACGTTTTATACACATAACGTGATGTAATCTAAAGATGTACCCACCTCCTCCATGGTGAGCTGTTTGAAGACGGGGTAATACTTATGGAGGCGGAGCCTGCGGAGCCAGTCCAGGATGCCGTTCTGCTCTGGCGTATTAGGCTGAGACTGGGAGAGCGATTGATTATGGGACTGGGAGCGGGACTGTGAATGTGAATGGGACGATGGTTGGGAATGGGACAGGTGCAGAGTCTGAGGCTGCGTACTGGGCTGGCTGCTGGTTTGTGCATGAAGGTGGTGCTGGGAGGGCTGTGGGTATAAATGAAGCTGACCATGCTGAGGATGCGGTTGGGAGGAGCTGTCGCCCCCGCTTCCTGCAGAGCCACGTGCTGGCAGGGCTGGCACGGGGGGAGGGAGAGAGGAGAGCTGTGGGGAGTGCTGGGGAGGAGGAATGGAAGGTAGGAGAGCCGGAGTCGGAAGAGGAGGGGAGGAAAGGGAGGACAAGTGAGGAGTGGAGCGAGTCAAGATGGAGTTGTGGGTGCTGATGACGGGCTGGACGCTGGCCACTCTGTACACCACCCTGAGAGACAGCAAGAGCCAATGAGCAACATTGGTACAAGTGCACTTCTAAGACTGTACATGTAGATGTGTTTTAATGCAACGAGGTCAAAGAGGGGCAAAACTCGTACCTGTTACCTCCTTTGTACTGCATCATACAGCCAAGATCTGTGCAACAGATTCACAATAAAAACCATCATCACCATCAGGCGATAGTCACACAACACGAGGCTAACAGTCCACAAAAATCTGAAATGTCAGTCAACTGGGCGAACATTTAAGTAGTAAATATATAAGATTTATTTTATTTATCCCAAAATAGTTATATTCACTTGTTACAGCAGAAAAAAATATTAAGCATAAGATACAACAAATATCTTAAATAAGAGCTAGCGGATATGCAGGTCAATAAAATAAAATAAAATTAGAGAACGATGAGAACAATCAGTATTATATGCACAAACAGCCATAATGATAAAGCTGAGTTAAAATGACTCACTGAATTTAGTAAAAAAAAGGGCAAATCTCACAATGATGAAGTATGTTTAAAGGAGTAAAAGTAAGACTTATAAACCTAAGAACATTATTTAAAAGCATGGTGGTGGTAGCATCATGCTATGAGGCTGTTTTGCCAGTGATACTGGGACAAAGTGGATGGAATAATGGAGCGCCTCCTCCAAATTCTCAACAGCAAAACAACTGCAATTTGGACACAAGTGGGTGTTCGAATAGGACACTAATCCCAAACACTCACCGAGACTGGTTTTGGAATGGATCAAGCAGGTGAACATCAAACCTCTCAAACCAATTCTACCAAGAAAATATTCAAATGTCCAGCCAGAATAATACCAGAAGCTTGCTGATGACTACCAAAGGTCAAGGTGCAACTTGACAAAGGATATTTAAGCAAATACAAGTGTATGTATATATTTGAGCCTGTGTATTAGAGAAAAATCCAGAATAAATTCAAACAGTTTTTTTAAAGATGTATGCTGTACAATCATCCCACCATAGCAGAACAGTTCAAAGGAATCATTAAAAGCCCCAACATTACCGTAACATTCATGCCCATGACGAGTGTAGGTACATTTCTGATTGCACCTGAATGGACTAAATATATATATGTAGGCAAAATGTTAGAAATGCTGTGAAAACATGTCCTTATAGCTAATTCCAACTGTTGCAGTCTGTGCAGAATTCACTGATGGGTGTGTTTGTGGAGCAAAACCGGACACATTCATTTTAGCCTTGCTTCTCCTGTGAGTCTGATACCCACTCACAGAGGAATAAACACATGCACAAAGTACAACCACACATAGAAACACACTGCACTGGTGGCTATAAATACCCTCTGGGATGAAGTCACACTAATAGATCGAGCACTCACACACACAGCAACATGAGGTCACCACACTCTAGGCTTCCCAACACAAACATGCCATGCTGAATTCCCACACCGGACTAAAATAGACTGCGTCCGCGCCCTCCAACACCTCAGAGGCACACACTGAAAATCCTGCCTGCAGTCTCACCTCCTCACTACAACCAACCAGGGCTCAGACTTGCAGCCTTGTCCTTTCCATTACCTCTCATTCCTTTCTCATCCCCAAAAACCGAACACAGGCATAATATCTTTTATCTTGCTGTTCTTGCCTTTGATCTTTCATCATCGTCTATGAATAAGAATGTCTCCTCCTTTATATCTCTGTTGCTTGCTATAATTTTTTTGCAATGAAATAATGACTTACTGGAGCTGGAGGTGAACGGGCAGGATGGAGCTATAGGAGAGGTTGGTAGTGAGGATGCAAGTGGGGAGGAGAGGGGTGAGGAGGGACAGTTGGGTGAGAGAGGCCTGGTGGAGGTAAAGAACAGCTGGACACTTTGGTGCTGGAGGACATGGCAGGGCAGGGCTGTTAGACACCTGAGTGGGACAACAGAAAGAAAAGGAAATGAAGTGGGAAGTAGATTAAAAGCTAAAGGAATAGATGCTCTGCTGTCAGATTTAAACAAACGCATATATCTAACTGCAATAGGAAGAAACTTTAACATAAAATCTATATTTGTACAGACAGACCTAACATTTCTAATCTAAACATATCTCTGGTCTGTTTATAAGAAAAAGCCACAGGGTGCCTTTAAAGCAGTTTTGCCAGGAAAGAGTGAGACGAAGAACAAGCAGAGGACAAAACTTTATAACTTGATGGGCCTTTCAAGCGCAGGTGCAACAATAGACTGAGTTTTAAAAAGGCACTGAGCCATGTCAGGAGATTGTTTATGTTTTTGTAGACAATAAAAAGCCAGAATGCAAAACATTTGGATCTGTACGAGGATTTCAAGTTGATATGTTTAGACGTTCACTTATCATCTATTAACAATATGTTAACATCCTGAAGTGCTGCCAGTATTTTATGTGAATTGGGAAAACTAGAGTTTACATAGCAATGCTTCACACAAGACTTGTTTAGGCTAGCATAGTGATGGATTATACTGTAAGAGTACTTCTAATACATTAAGGTTAATTTAACACGAGTAGCTTTGCTAACCAAAGTAAGATACTGTGCAAAAGTCTTGAGCTAACCCTCATTTCTTTATATCTTGCTTCCAAGGAGCCAAGCTTTCTTGTAATTGTATTTTAAGCAGTCTTGGGCAATAGCTCTCCAGGCTTCTGAAGGTCTTTTAAACAGCTGGATTACACTAAAGTGTGAAATTTCTCACTGTAACTTCTGAAGCTGATATGAATTATCACACTTTTTCTCACAGACTGTAAGCTGAGGCTACGTCTACACTAATCCTGATAAATTTGAAAACGGCGTTCTTGTCTAAAAACGCTCCGCATCCACACTATCGTGGGGCTCAAGAGTTGGGAGTTCGCCTTGTAATCGGAAGGTTGCCGGTTTGAGCCCCGGCTCGGACAGTCTCGGTCGTTGTGTCCTTGGGCAAGACACTTCACCCGTTGCCTACTGGTGGTGGTCAGAGGGCCCGGTGGCGCCAGTGTCCGGCAGCCTCGCCTCTGTCAGTGCGCCCCAGGGTGGCTGTGGCTACAATGTAACTTGCCATCACCAGTGTGTGAATGTGTGCGTGAATGGGTGGATGACTGGATATGTAAAGCGCTTTGGGGTCCTTAGGGACTAGTAAAGAGCTATATAAATACAGGCCATTTACTATCGTTTTCGAACAGTTGTTCATCCACACTGACACGACTGAAAACGCTTACGTTCCTGTATTATGCATGCGTGAAACGTAAGACGATTCGACCTGTGTCATTTCTCTCTGCCGCAAAATGTCGAGGAAAAGCACAGAGTTCTTTAAATGGACTGACAATGAGGTGGAGTTGTTGCTGCGAGTAACTTTGCAAGTACAAAGTTGCAAAAGCGAGTGAGAATTAAAGAATTTGAAGAAAAGCTATCTGGAGCATGTACAGACTGATATTAATCTTTAATAGGGCTGTCAAAACTGAGAGCAAACAAAACAACTGTTGTATAATGCCCTCCGCTATCTTTGTTTGATTGGTCACATGACTGCATCATATGACTAAAATGCATCACTGTTTCCGAAAGCCTCCGTTTACACAGTCTACACTGTGACGCGAAAATGGTGTTCAAACGAAAATGTGTTAGTGTGGACACGGCCTGAAACAAACAAAACACCACCTCAAAAGGATGGGGGTTCTGGGACTAACCTGGGATCCAGTTCCATGGACTGAGGCGGGAACTTCTCCACTCCATCAGGAAATGCTCGTGACAGCTAAGTGAGAAACATTTTTTTTTTTTATAAAAACAAAGTAAATAGAGCTCTTTGTGTCATTACACTGCTATGCTGATGATACCAAGCAATGCCTGACTGTTCAATCGCAGCTGATGATTTCTTAATTTATAGGCACAGTTGGAAAAGGTCAGGCTCATAAGGTTTAATGTGCACCTCAAAAACACAAAAACATCACAAAAAGATTTGTAATGATAAAATACGATATTTATCATGTTTTATGAGAAAACATAAAACATTTTTTACCATAAAATCTAGAATTACACCAATCGTGTAATGATTGATTTGATTTCAAACAAAGCAGCTCTATCTCCTACTCACTTTGAGACACATATTAGTTTTACTGTGCAATAAAAAGTGCCTGAATGTAACTCGGGCTCATTTTCATTCGTGTGTTGAAATGTTGGTCCTGACCTGAGTCAGCAGCTCTGCTACCTCCTGCTGAGTTCTTACAACAGATACTACCAACCCATTGGTCCAGCTAACCTGGAGGAGGAGAGGAAAGGAATGGGAAGAAGGCAGTGAAGGAGTAGGGAAATGAGGGGGAAAAATATTTAAAGAAAGTCTAAAAAAGTTAGGAGTCAAACAATACATGCCGGCATGTACTCATATTTATAAGGTACCCACCTCAAAACTATACTCGCTGGAGTCTTCAGGCTTGTGAGGAACTCCTTTCAGCACCACCCTTTCAATCACCGCTGAAAGAAGCACAGATCGTTCCGCAGATGATTAACCACATGTCACATATCTGAGACAGCTGCTTCAACACATCACTCACTCGGGGTTGATACTGTAGGTTTCAATGGCCTAGAGGAATTTAAACAGAGCTTACTCTCGCAACATGATGAATCAGAAAAGGACAGAATGACAAGCTAGAGGTGAAGCAGTTTCGAGTACTATGGTGTCACTGGGCCTGTTAACTACATTGTCTCAGCAGAAAAGTCAAAGGTCAAGGGTTGGGGTGAATGTTGTAGCGAGAAGTTTAGCATAAGATTGCTGAGAAATCTCTGTGACTACTTTCTTTTTTTAGCTCTCTTTGTATGAAGTTGTAAAAGAGATTATCCCCCTGCGACAATGAAACATTTAAATGCTTAAAAACAAAGTAAAACGCTGTACAACATTATATAAGTGTTATCATCTCTTTATAGGAAGGTTTGTAGCTACTTTAGATTTTAGTCCAGTTTATGAAAGTTTAAAAAAGTGAAACTAATAGTCAGAAAGTTAGTGGTGAAATGAGAAAGACTATCTCACAAGAATTTAATCAACAGTTATTGTCAGCGAGGCTTATTTAAATCAAAAACAGCAAACATTTCTTCTCTTTCTAAATGTGAAGAGTTTCTTTCTTTTTTCTTTTAATTCGTATAATTAGAAAATGAATATATTTGCAGCGTTATGTGAAGAATAACTGAATCTACCAGAGTCCAAGCATCAAATCAAATATGTAACACAGATGCTGGCACTGTGGAATATCAGAGGCTTTATAGCCTCTGATATTCCACAGTGCCAGCATCTGTGTTACATATTTGTGCAGCATTTTCTATATAAATAGAAAATGCTTTCATTACACTAGCACCCAAAAAGATACCAGGGTGTAACAACTCCATTATTTAAAGAGAATTAAGTTGTTATCCCACAGTTGTAAAGAGAAACCTTCCATTGTAAATGTAAGATGACAGCGTGCAGTCCTGAGCGTTGAGCAGGAGGCAACCACTTAAATTTTCTTCATTTAAGAAACCACACTCCTTGGCTAAGATGTCTCAGACAGAAAGGAGAATAAGACAACAGGCCTGAATTTTCTGACGGTGAGTCCTACGAACTGTTTACTGGTTTTCGGTTTTGGTCCGATTTGTTCTGAGATTTTAGAATCTGGGGCTCTGATTTAACATCCAGTGAATACTCTAAGACCTTGTTCATGCCTCAATCAGGGGATTAAATCCAAACTCCATTTTTCACTCCACATAAGCTAAACAAACTCCCAGTTAGAGGTGGACAATAAAGACTTTTAAAGTAAAACCACAAGTATGATGCTGGTTTTACTATAAACAAGATAAATGCTTACAAAAATACTGCAATTAAACAGTAAGTAAATCTTTTTGCCTCACATCAGCATTGAAAACATCCATCCATCCTCTTCCCCTTATCAGGGTTGAGCCTATCCCAGCAGTCATAAGTACACCTTGAACAGGCTGCCAGTCTATCGCAAGGCTAACACATAGAGACAGACGACCATTCACACCTATGGGCAATTTAGAATCACCGGTTAATCTAAACCCACTAACTGCATGTCTTTTGACTGTGGGAGGAAGCCGGAGTACTCAGAGGGAACCCGTGGGGAGAACATGCAAACTCCTTACAGAAAGGCCAGTTGGTGGATTCGAGCTCAGGACCTTCTTGCTGTGAGGCAACAATGCTAACCACATGCTGTCTGCATTAAAAAACACTGACACAAAAAACAGTAAAGCTGGCCTCAGTGATAATACTAATCATAGAGAGTATAAAAGATGGACGTCACTTCAGGTTTTGAAACGTAAACGTCTTTTTAAGGGTCACTAGAGTCTCAATCATTCACTCGTTTTGGGTCATACTGCATTGAGCTTAATTTTGATTAAGGCTGATTTAGGCTGATTCCTGCTTTTCTTTATCAGAAAATTGGGGTCATTCCTGAGCCCAATCAAATAATAAATATAACTCTACTCATTTTATCCATAAATTAGATATAAACTATGAATACTGTCTTATAATATAGTTCAATTTATGAAGCGCCAAATCATAATAAGGTCTCAAGGTCCTTTATATTGTAATGTAAAGACCTTACAATAATACAGAGAAAACCCCAACAATCATACGACCCCCTTTGAGCAATCACTTGGCGACAGTGGGAAGGAAAAACTCCCCGTTTATAAGAGCTTCCCCCGCAAATGCTTTAATAATGAACTACTTGACAAATAAATAACAGATAACAGATTAATATAAGCAGCTGACTCTCCGGTGAGTTTTTCATCGTGCAGAGGAACTGTAACTCCATGCTGTTGGACTGCAGGTGGCGACAGTAGTCCTTGTTGTGCTTTGCAGGCTTGGTGAGCTCATGCAGCACCATACGAACCAGTTCTCCACCTGATTATACTCTGTTGTGGATACATCCAGCTGGAGATAAAACAGCCAAGCAGTTATTCCTGTTATACTTCTTTGAAGACCACTTGAAGCCCATCACCTGGGGACTTGCTTCATTGTAATGTAAAGTCTCTGCAGACGAGTCTGTTTGGTCCTGAAAAACACTGGCAGACATGTGGACATCTGCACACACACTTGAACTCTCCATCTGATGATGATATTTACATCTCTGGAGAGGAAGCTGTATAATATCGAGGACTATATCC
Source organism: Maylandia zebra (assembly GCF_041146795.1). Taxonomy (NCBI): domain Eukaryota; kingdom Metazoa; phylum Chordata; class Actinopteri; order Cichliformes; family Cichlidae; genus Maylandia; species Maylandia zebra. Next base: position 59,564,505 of record NC_135173.1, on the reverse strand, counting down.
AGTAGGAGAACACAACACTGAAATGGCCTCAGGGTAGCTGATTAGCTAGGTGTCATTTTCTCATGTGAAATTAAAATGTTAAATTACTGGCGAGCTCCTAGTAAACACACATTAGACACACATATTTTAGCAGATACACCCATGCTATCAATTTGAAACTCTCACGCTGCGTTGTTCACGATTTATTGCATTCACAAACTTGGGTGTCCACGCTGACCTCCCGACTAGGAGGGTGACAACAATACCCCACCAACCTTTTACAGCTGAGGGGTAAAGAAAAAAGAATCTCTCTCCAAGCAAATTCAAATTGTGGCAAACTCTGTGATAATGCTTTGAATATTTGCATATGTGCACACATGTTGGGTTTTTTTGGTCTTCTTTTTGTTGTGGATACATGCCTCAGGCACAGTGGCAGGTTAGAGCTGCTCCACCGCTGTTAGATCAGAATTGGGTTGAAAAAGTTGAAAAAGACATTGAGGTGCATGTGTGTGTGTGTGTGTGTGTGTGTCTCTACATGCCAGGCCTTCAGGTATTGATTTAGGACAATTTGAAACTGCACCTACGTGCAGAGACAAGCAGTGAGGAAGGAGGAGACATGAGCAATATACAGAGAGATAAAGGAGTCGCGCATCTCTCATCACTCTGTCGGGAGTGAGTTGGCAAGCAGCTGTGGAAGGCCTGCCATTCAAACTAATCTGGGCTGCCACACACACACACACACACACACACACACACACACACACACACACACACACACAGCACGAACCATGAAACCCAGCAGTGTCAACGTCCCGATGAAGAGTCTCATTTATCCACTGAGGAGACATGGCACAGATAAATATCCTTCATGTGGCCTCTCGGTCTTTATTACTTTACAGTTGCAAAAAAATTTTTTGTGCGAGCCAGAAAACATGCTGCAAACCAACACGTGGCCTACTCCGTCTGGCTAGAAGTGGAAAAAATGCAGAGGGAAAATAACAGGGAAGGTTTCACTGTGTGTGGAAATATGCACAGTTCTCTGCAAGTATACTGAACACACACAGTATGTGTATGCTAGGTGTGTGTGCGTGCACGTTTTCTGCTGGTGACAGCTATGTGGTGTGACCATGATGTAGAGAGATAGTTGAGTATTGTGTTACGGACAGAGGCGAGCACCCGCCCTGTAGAGATTCATCCCACCTTAAACCGTACCGTACACCCCAACACACCAGCTGCTCACTGGGTGACAATGTGGCTTTAAAACTGTACGACAGCCCTTTGCTCCCCCAGCTTCCTGTGAAACACTTTCCTGATTATTTTATGGTCTCAGTCGGTATTTTAAGGTCTTATTCAAGACAACATGACATAAACATTTTAAATTCAAGTCCCCACTAGAGGGAGAAAGCACCATAAAGGAGGGCATGCCCAACGTGACTGACAAGCTGCTAACCTGTGAGCGTGCACAGTCTCTTACACCTAATCATATCTGCTCCGCATCTTTATAAACATATTTGTGGAAGAGGATGCGCAAGAAGGATATATTGCTGGGTTTTACCACAATATAAATGTTTTTTTCTACCCGTTTGGCGATAGTACCGCCCACCCGAGCCTGAAACCAGGTGCATCTCCACTGCAGCCTACACACACCTGAGCCTTAGGGCAGCATTCTTTCAGTGCAGTCAAAGTGTTTAGATGTGCCAGCATGTCACGTCTTGTTTGGCTGGGTTTAACTGGGTGTATAGCGTGACACCCAGTTAAACCCAGGGGGCAATATATTCATACATATTCTTAAATCCATGCAGTGGGTCAGAAATTGGGCAATTTAGAAATGTAAAACACAACTTTTTATTAATGCCGGCTCACCTTTTCCAGAATTCCCCTGCTGGCTCTTAGTTGCCGCATCCTGACTTTGCCCAGCAGGTGGAGAAGAAGGCAGATGAGGGGGCGGCAGAGGAGGTGGTGGAGGAGGGGGAGGAGGAGGTGGTGGTGGAGGACGGAGTTCTTGGTGGGGAGAAGTCAGGTCCTGGCTGACTGTTTGGTCTCCTTGTCCCAAAGCAGCTCCTAATACTGTGCCGGTCTCTCTGGTCTGGCTCTGGAGGGGCAGAGGTGAGAGGTCACGACCACAGAGCGAAGATCAGAGAGAAGCAGTTACAGTTCGGGTAAATATTTACTCCTCAGCTTTAGCCATGGTTGGTAACCACACTGAAGCATGACAAGCATGTGGGTCATGTCACATGACACATGACTGCCATGACCCACACATTTTCGGTCTTATTTAATGAAGCTCGTAGCTTTTTTTCTTTATATATTTTCTTTCAGACGATACACAGCGAAATAAAACAGAGTTCAACTGACAAATTAGAAGTTTGAAAAAGCAAACAGTGAATCAGCTTCCTCACAACGCCCCCTCCCTTGAGCTGTCGCCTTCACGGGCTCACAAAACACACGACGTTTGACGAGCATCGAGATGGATGCAACGCTTAAAACTCTGTGCTGTCGCCGCGCAAACAAACTCTGAGCGATGCTCTCTCTCCAGCGGCTGGCACGATGCTAAAACCAAGTGAGGAGAAAGATCTGGCAGCGCCAAGCAAACCAATATTTAACGAGGCCCGTCGAATGAGAGGGAGTTCTTATTTATAGCAATGCCCTCGAGGGGCAGTAGTAGGGAGGAAGAGCTGACATCCAAACATCTACTTAAACTGGAGCTGCTGGCTGAGCTGCTGCTACGACTGCTATGACGAGAGACGCCCAAACAAAGCTTGCAAAGCTACTCCGCAACATGCAAACTATTGCATGTTGGTCACATATGGATTATTAAGTTATTATGAAAACAGTTTTTCTGGTAAAAGTCATTTCAGTTATGTTTAGTTACCTTTATGTCCTGAATGCCTCAGAACAAAGTCCACAATGCAAGCCAAGACTGTCAACTAAGTTAAGACTCGTTAAAGCCACTTTAATCAACAACGATAAATACTTCAGATGAACAACAGATGAAGTGATTGTGTCTGACATCAAAGGGCTTATCTTAAGTGGGAAAGCATAAGAGACTTAATACCCAACTCTAAAGTATTTTGAAGTAGTTTACAGGGATGGCAGGAAGCCATTTTCAGCTAAGAATCTGCAAACAAATAGCAGGGAGGACAAAGAAGTTAAAGAGTGTAACGTTCGCCTCAGGAGCTGCTTCAGATATATTAAGACTGTATATAAATAATGGCCGATGCCACTGTGTACTACAAGCCTTGAGTTTAGTCTGTGCCCATCAACATATTTGCTTTTCAAGTCTAAGGTGACAATATCTGTAAGAGACCATAGAGTTGGAGGGTTATTGGCTAACGGTAGCATTGGCAACCAAGGGGGCGGGGATGCTATTTTAGGCTACCAAAAAAGAAAAAACAGGCTTAAAACACAATGTAGTTACTAGCAAAACTTAGCAGACAAATTTTGAACAGTGTCTCTTGGCATAACCAAAGCTGAACAAGATGAAACCTGTGCGACGCTAATTACGAGCAGCTTTAAGGCTCCCTCACAGGGAACTGAGGCTAAATTATGAGTGTTTATGAGAACAGCAGTTTTGGCATTTCCATGTTGGTCATTTTCTTCAACACAAGTGGCTGCACTTGGTTAACACCAACGCAACCCCGATAAACAGAATAAATATTAGACATGCCTTCATCACATGGCCTTTGATGCTCATGCTAATGTCATCTGCTGGACGTGAAAACGGGCGAATTTGTGCTAACAAGCTAGTCGTAAAAATGTTATAAGGTGATAACAAATTAATGATGGGTTTACAGCTTAGCTTTGGAGGTTGCCTACAGGTTTATGGAAAAAGAGAGGAAAAACATTTCTATGATTACAACAGATCCTCACCAAGTCTGCTGTTTATAAGGTGACGTTAACGCATGCTTTGGTGAAAGCAGAACTTTAACATGCACCATTCCTGCGCTACAAACTGTCAGCCTCGAACACAAACAACACAGTTTGTGAATCCCAGCAGAACCCTCGCGGTTATGAAATATTTCCCCAGCCCAAAACCAGCTTTGCAGTCTGTCAGGATAATGCACTGTTTACGTGTTTAGCTGGAGAACTACGTTATTCTTTTGTGTACACAAAGCAGGGAACTCACAGCTGCTGAAGATAACTGAGTCACAGAAGTTCAATCACCAGACTTGAGGCTGTTGTTAAGTCATTCTTCCCAGTAAAATAAGTTATTGTGTAGTAACAAACCAGTTAACACCCTCACACTCGCCTTTATTTTAAGGTCCTGCACTTAAGGCCAAGGAGGAGTATTTTCAAGTCTGAATTGACGGGATGATCAAACACCCATCAGACTTTTCACTTAACCAACTTAATTCAATAAAAATGCCCTGAGAACCATCCAAATCCATTTAATGGGATAACACTGTAGCCCTTATTGAGGTCAAGTCCTATTTGGTAAATAAGGTTACAAATAAAGTTTTTTTCTTAAGTATGACCAGGAAATGTATTAATGCACTAAAAGGAGAAGTACTCATAAGAAAAAGATTGTTCTATACTTTCATAGAGTGTTTACCTAGTTTACTATAAGCTGCAGCTAATGCTAATGGCTAATGAATTGAATCAGAGAATCAATCCATTTGTATAGAATTATATTAAAAAACTTCCCCATGAATTGTCATTTTGAGGTTTTGCAGACACAAACAATGCAACATTAACTTGACCCCCATTTTTGGACATGTGACAATCATAGTGACAATGTAGGATCAAGTTAATGATCTGGCAACCACCTGTTGCTAAGGAAAACGACATATTCCCCAAATGGGTGGCAGAAACCTCCTTGTGATTCCTTTGGTCACTAGCATATTGCTGCAGTTGCAATTTGATTGGGAGTTACAGACGTGTCCACAAACACTGTCCAGCTACTCTGCAAGCTGCAGTGAAACTGGATATGAAGACGTTTCACCTTCAAAGTAAAAGCTGTCCCTTATGAAACATGTTGGCTGCAGATTTATTATTGCCCGACTAGTAGTTAGCGAATATTTGCAGACAAACATGAAAAACTACAGGCAATCAGTAATCGCTGTTCAGGCCTCTGAGTTCCCTAAACTGTTTTTTTCTAGTATTGGATCTGGATGATGTCAGTTAGATGGGCTATCTACAACATGGTCATCTCGGGCCCTACCCACATCCTGTTCAAACCAATCAGAGGGAGGGTGTGTTCTGGTTTCACAAGGAGGATAAACTGAGGTTCCAGTATGAGGTAAATAAGGATTACTTTGAACTGTGAATCATGCAAAGCTACTGTGATAGAATCCCAGAATAAAAATGTGAAACTGTAAATTAGCATGAGAAGTTCATTTTAAGTACAGTAATGTGAAAAAAAAAAAAAAAAAACAGTGGGAAGCATCAGCTCTTTAACTGCTGTTATGTCTCCCGGTTCCTCGGAAATTCCCCTTATAATGCTGAGTCATAAAATGAAACACAAAAAGATTAGTGTTACGAGACTTCAGCTGATATGCTCTGATGATTCTTCAAAGGGAAAAAGCCAAAACATACTATAGCCTAAAATCAAACAGGCGGTAGATCTGAAAACAATTAAGTGTGCTACTGCCACATCCGCATGCTACTCGGCCAACTTCTGCTCCATCTGCAGACTGCAAGTGAGGGGATGGAAATTCAGACTGGAGGTACAAGAAGCAAAAGCAGCACTCACGAGAACAACAAGAATAAGCAAGATTATGAGGCAGGAAAGCAGAAAAACAAGGAGTGTGGAAAGAGACCTTCCAAGTAATTCAAAAAAGCTGCAAGTAGCACAAAAAAAAACAAAACAAAAAAAAACCCTCCTGAAAACTGTAAAACTCAGACTGGGAGCTGACAGCTGCCCCTCCTCCCCCTGCATTCAGAAACCAGCTCGACTCTGCTGTTAATTCTGACACTAGCTTTGTTTTTATAGACGTATAAAGCTCTCATATAATGAGGCAATTATTCAGGTCTGTGCAGGACCACCAGATGTGGGCAGCATACTGCATTTGCTGTTTATACCAATGAGCAATTGCTGGATCCTGCTGGAGAAAATCAAATTCCCGACCACTGCTCCCTCCCCGGAGTTGCTCAGAATCCAGCTGCTTTGTGTTAAAACGAGATCATGAAAGTTGGCTTTAAATCCTGGAGGAGGAAAATACTGGAGTGGCACTAAGGTCTGTCCTATGTGTAGTTGAGAAAAGCAGAAATGCTGTTAATCTCACTAATAACAGTTTTTCTGTGCATTCTGTGAATTTCCCAACAAACATTCATTAAATTCAATCCTGTTTTTAAAGCTTCATTCATTTTTGGCCACTTGGGGGCAGTAGATCAAGTTGTAAACAAAAGAGCAACAAGTTAGTTACCTGATGATTGCAAACAATCCGAGTCATGTTAGCTTTATTCTCTGTAGATGATAAAAGCTGCACTTTGGGCCTTTTCACACCTAACTCGCTTAGTGTGGAATTTTCTTTGGCATGAACTGAAAATTATAGGTGTGAAACTTACCACAGACCATCAGGCACCAAACAGCCAATCCTGAGACTGACAAAGAGCTGGATCAAACTGAACCAGGGTTTAGTTTGTTTCCAGTGTCAAAACACTCTTGGATGGTTTGGAATTTTGGACCAATGACAGGAAGAAGAAAAAGGGGCTGTCATCAGCACTAAAAGAAAAGAAATGAGCCATGGCAGCAGAGGTAGGTCATGTAAAGTCCTTCAGTGTGCTCACATAAGCTCTTTGAACTAAAACTACAAGGATAAAATCTATGCAGTGTAACAATAAATAAATGAATAAATAATCATGGTATGGACTTTCAGGTTCACCAACTAGTGGTTAATTATGTAGTTGAAGTTTGATGTCAAGCACACCAAAGAACTGTAGCATGCATTGGTTTAAAATGTCTTTTTTATTTCAAATAATTCTGCCTCTGGAAGTAAAGTTGATGAGAGCTAAAAGAATAAATAAAAACAAAATAGGTTTTGGAACATACGATCACTGGAATAAAGGTGCTGCACCAAAAGCTTCCTTGTGCTTGCTAGCAGACTGCCACGATTTGCCTCCAGTTTGAATGGAATACACCCACTAGCACTAGCTAGTTTGCTAGCAGCGCAGTAGTAATTGAAAAGTTGTGATGTAAACTGAAAATGGAGACAGGTCGCCTTCAAAAGGCACTACTCTTACCTTGAAGGCAAACAATCTCCATCTTTATATGTGTCGCACATTTCAGTTTCGCCACAATTTAGAGAGTAGTTTGCAGAAGAGTCTGCATCTTCCATGCAGTCTGCAGAAAAATGCACATTTTTCCCTAGCAACCAGCGGTTGCCAGTTGGTCTCTAGCCCTTTGCTACTGGGGCTTTAATCACTTGAACCCTACACTGTGGTGCACAAAAATGGCTGACAAGTTAGCGTCACATGACTAATGGTCATGTGACAACAAAAGCCCCAAGAGCATGCTGGCAGGCTTAGCTTCAAAAGCTCAGCAGACACAGTGCAGTTCTTATTTAATCTGTGCACAGCATTAATTCACTATATTAGTCTTCCTATGCAGCAATAACCTGCAACATCTATGTTAACACTGCATCAATCAATAAACCACCCACCAGGTGGAACACACAACACATTAAGTCTCTGTTTAGTATAGATATAAAGACAGAACAGCAGTCTTATGCTGTGCAGTTGTAAAACTGAAAGTACAGAACTGGCTTTAATAGTTTTGTTGTATTAATTATGAGTGTACAGCAGCTGTATTAATAGGCAGTACTGTTTGGGGGGTTTTTATTGTTTCTTTTTAAGAGTTACCAAAGTATATTAGAGCCATAACCTTTACATATTAATAAATTCTTAATGAAAACTCATATTAGTGCAGATCAGAGCTTTAAGTTAAGGTTTTGTGCATTTTCCCATACCACTGATTATGTGGAAATTTGGTAGTGGTTACGTGTTTTTGTGCTCCTAGCATCGTGGCTAGCATAAACCCTGCTTTCAGCTATTGTGTCACACGTGGCAATCCACACAAGGCAGCAGCAGGCTCAGCTGAAAAGCTGCTATAATGTAGATAATGCACATAAAACGCCATCATTCCCTTCAGAGCGCCAAGAAAAGGAAAGACAGACAGAGAGAGAAACAGAAAAGAGGAGGGAGAGAGAGAGGGAGAGAGCATTTATAACTTCCTGGGGATTCACTGGAGAAGCACACACACACACACACACCACAGAGGGTTGATTTCAGCATAGAGAAATGTGCTGACCTGCACTAAGCAAGAGCCAAGGGCAACAAAACACTAAATACAAACGCTCCTCTCTGAGCTGGGTACTTTCCCTTCAGTGCTTACACATGTTTAAAACGGAGTGTCTGCCTGCTTCTGAGAGAGCGTATGCTGTGTGTGTGTGTGTGTGTGTGTGTGTGTGTGTGTGTGTGTGTGTGTGTGTGTGTGTGTGTGTGTGTGTGTGTGTGTGTGTGTGTGTGAAAGAAAGAAACAAAGTACCCAAACTACACATTTATGATTCATTTCAAAATAATCCCTCAAATCTCTGCAACACTATCTCAGTTGTTACTGTATCAGCTGGTTAATGAACCATTTTGGGAAATCTCCTCCAACAGACTCCACCTTTCATTGCAACACATCCAAGCTGACAGACCACATGCTTGTAATCATTTTAGCACCAATATACAATATTTATGGCTTTATGAGTGTTGTTAAGAGATACTGTTTGTTTTACACAAAGTGCACTTTTCCAATTTCTAATCATTTGTCACTGGATGGGGTTTGGTCCATCCTCAAAAGCCAGGTTGACGGTTCAAACTCCTTGTCCTGCTGACTTGAAAACTAGAATATAACTGACATGAAAATTGATAACACATGTGCTTGATTTCCTTAAATTACTATGCAAAAGTCTCAAGCCACCCCCCTCATCTCTTTATATTTTGCTTCCAAGGAGCTAGACGGTCTTGTCATGTTTTAAAGTGATGTTGAACAGTATTTCTCCAGGCTTTCACGTTATTTGTTCCCATTTATTTAGTTGACTCTATAAAAAAATGCCAAAGACAACAGAGTTTGACGGGCATAAAACAATATTTTTTCACAAACAAGGTGAGAGCTACTAGTGGAAAACATGACATGTCTCAGCATGGTGTGCTATGTGTCCTCAGAAAATCTGAGCAACCTGGACAGGTGGAGGACAAAATAAGTAGCAGGCCTAAAAAAGCCATCTACACCAGACGAACAGTATCTGAAAGTCATGTCCTTAAAAAACTGAAAGAAAAAATCCAGCAAAGACCTCAAACAAGACCTAAGAGATGCATCTGGCCCTTCAGCTGTTTGACAAGCATCAGAAATGTTCTCAGTGGAGGATGGCTGTGACAAAGCCATTCTTCAATTCAATTTATATATCGCCAAATCACAACAACAGTACCCTCAAGATACTGTGTATTGCAAGATAAAGAGACAGAAAACCCCAATAATGAAATGACCCACTATGAGCAAGCACTTTGGTGACAGTGGGAAGGAAAAACTCCTTTTTAACAGGAAGAAGCCTTCATCAAAACCAGGCTTAAGGAGGGGCGACCGTCTGCTGCAACCAGTTTGGGGGTGAGGGGAGGAAGACAGGACAGTCAGATTTTGATCCACCATGCAATGCCATGTGGAAAGCATCTGCAGCTTCAAAAAAGTAAAAGTGCAAAAAACACACAACGGGACACTATCAGTCAGACTGGCCTCCCCAGAGCCCAGGCTACAACATTAATGAAGCAGTGTGGGATCATCGAGAATTCAACATAAAGGCAGCCAACTTCAGTCTGTGTTAAAGAATAAATGTGATCATATCAAACAACCTGTTAAAATTATACAAACTCTGCTTTTGACTTATATACTGTATTTCACTGAACCTATTTGCCATTTTTCTAGCACAATATTAAGAAACTGTATATTGTAACGTGTTCTTTCACAGCTTTCACCCTCTTTGTTCAGCTCACAGTGTGTATAAGGGTTGATGTGTACAGCCCGGCACATCAAGCCAAAGAAAACGAGCTAGGATTAGCTCGACTGGTCTCAACATGAAAGATATATTTTATGCCTTGAGCGTCAAAATAATAACATTCCTATGATGAACCCTGAAGCTGCATTTAATAAGACTGTTATATTTATTTCCAATTGCTGAAGTTAATAAATAAATATTTGCTGAATGTTTAAACTTTAACAAGTTGTTTTAATTTGATTGATATTGTGCTTATAAAAAGAACATTTATCATTAATTAGTTAGCGACAGGCTAGCGACCTGTCCAGGGCGTAAATCCCTCACCCGGAAGTGAATGGATGGAAAGTTATAGTTAAGTAGGCGTTCACAAGGACAAGTTCGCGTTTGGAGGCAAAACCCCCCTCCCCCCAAAAACAAACTCAAATACATTTTGTGTTTGAACTGAAGCTTGGTGTAGTGTTAAACTATTCCTACCTTGTGCCAGCAGGTGCAGTGTGTGAGGCAAGCTTGGCAGGCAGACAGAGGCAGGTAGGCAGCGCTGGCATCAGGCAGGGAGCAGGCAGTGGGAGACAAGGGGGACAGAGGCAGGGACACCGACTGACGGTGATAGTGGTGATGCGGCTGAGCGTAACAGATGGCAGCTCGTTCACCGCTCGGCCCTGCAGCTTGAGTTTCTCCTCCTCCTCCTCCACTGCTTGCCTGGAACAACAAACACACACAGTACCAGGGTGAAGAGCACAAATATGACTACCTGCAACATGCTGAGTGACAGCGTGATCCATTTATCTATTCATCTCTGGTCTGCACAGGACACAAAAAAGAAATGTGGAACTACCCTCCTGCTTATTTGTAGGAGATTTTCCATCATAATGGAAGTAATTAAATTAAATTTTAGTCATATATAAGAGTTTTTCTGGGAGGAGATGTTTAACTGTGAGATTTTTCTGAGAGAATGTGGAGATACAGAAATTCTTTTATTGCTGCCATATAATCTGCATCATTATACCTGCATTAATAACATTCTTCACAGCATTATTTCATCTAATAATATTTCTCACAGTATTGATACTGCATTACAGTTGTTTATTGAAGATGTCCATTTGAGGATCCTTCCATTATGTTGACTTTTATTACAAGTACGGTTAGAAGTATTTTATACACATTGCATATCTGTGCTTATTTTGAGTTGATGTTCAGTTCATTAAGGGTTTTAAGCTTCACTGGCGTGACTGTCCAGGTGATACATGCTGAGGGAAACTAGAACATAGAAGGATAACTGCAATGCATGCTTATAGTACATATAATACATATAATCTAGGAATGTGTCTGGCCTGAGGCCTCAACTCATTTGGTGTCTTAATATATTTTATTCTACTTGGTAACAGACAATCAGAGTCAATAATTAGCCTCAGAGACCCTGAGGGCTTGAAGTTTATTACCTTGTATGGAAGGTGTTATAGAAAAGAGAAGTTGTATGTCTGCTTATAGCTATTAAAGATGTACGATTAACTGTGACTAATGTCTGGAACCTATTTTAATCTGTCATTGACGCCATGGGGGGGCGTGTACCCCACTGCTTTATAAGTGTCCACAACATGTATTTTGGTCAGAAGACATATGTTGATGTTTTCTCCGGGCTGTTAATAAACTCATCGTTTGATTGCACTTTTCTGGGGCTTCCGTGGTTTGTGACACTGCTCTACATTGATTGATTTCGCGACAGAGAATAACATTGTTATCACTAAAAACGATAAACTAATTCCTGCTCCTCAAAACCTTCAGTTTGCAAAGGACAGCCAATCCCAGCAGAGATAGCTTAAAGAGATTTTAAACGGCTCATTTCAGATGATTAAAGATTATCTTCAATTTTAAATGAAGCAAAGTAAAAAAAAAAAAAACAGAAAGAAAGAAAGAAAGAAAGAAAGAAAGAAAGAAAGAAAGAAAGAAAGAAAGAAAGAAAGAAAGAAAATATTGAGCTTGAAATAAGCACAGGTAGCTCCTCTTCAATCTATTCAGCACTGATAACCCACCACTTGTTGCTTTCACCTACAACCATGTAATTGACCTTGTTCAGTACTGAACAGCACAGACCAAGGTCTGTGGCATTCACAGGCAGCCTGTCATTTACAGTATCTCACCTGTAATTTGCTGCATAGGTAACATGAATGTGCTGCACACCTGTAACCAGCTGGTGTTTCACTTGCTGTAATCACACTTTCTTTTCTGACCAGAAGAGAAACCCTCACCTCTGGCCACGCACCAGTAATAACCCTGGATGGCGAAGCTGAGGTGATCTGAATTTCCATTTTCATCTTGTTTAACTATTTTTGCAGTGGATAATCACAGGATCTTAGTAAATCCCTCAACTGGACTTACGTTATGTATTTGGGTTATATCATTCAAACTTGGTACTGTTTTCTGAAGTGCCTTTCACTTCCTCTTTTTGAGGAACCACAGAAAAATCTCACTGAAAGTCTCTTCCTCTGTGCAGGCTTTTTCCATCTGATACATAAACTGAACCTCCTGAACAGCTGTGTCAGCACCTAAGTGGGAGAATTCAAGTGAAATAGCCTCATTTCCTGTCTGATAATTGTGCATTTTCCCTCCAGAAGTTAGATCCCAGCATGTTTTGCCAACGTTTCTTGAAACAGTTCTCAGTCTGCCAAAAAAGTTGGCACACGATTTCATATCACACTCTGTGCTGTTTTAATGCACCATCTGCCAATCAAGCCAGAACTTCCTCTGACACGTCTACCAATAAATACGGCTCTTGTAAACAAATAAAGTGTGAATCCCCCTCCCCAACTAATTTCTCTCCCTCTGAAGGAGTTATAGGTGCACTTTCTCACCTGCAGGATGTCCTGGATCTGGCTGAGCTGCTGCCTCAGCACCTGCTTCTGGTGGAAGCTGAAGGCGGGGTGGTTGGATGCCATGGTGAACAGCAGCAGAAACTGCTCCTCTGTCCTCCCATCGTTCAGCGCCAGGCCGTAGTTATTGATCACCGTGTCTATGTGGGTCAGGGTCCGGTACAGGACCCCCGCAGCCTCCCGATTGTCTGAACCGAGCAGTGCGAGGGACACCAGCAGCTTGCTGCGCACCACCTCATCTGTGATGTTGGTAAGGCCCGACAGGTCGACGGGGTTGTTGGCTTTGATCTCCGCATCCCGTAGAGAGTGGTAGTCCTTGCGAGCCAAGTCCTCCAAGCACGAGCCGAGGAAACGGAGCTCGATGGGGACGCAAAGGTCCAGCAGGCCGCACAGGAACTCTGCCCTCTGGGCTGAGTTGAGTGAGGAGAACCAGCGGTACACCCCCTCTCTGTGAACACAGCTCTGGCTCTCCACCATCCTCACACACGCACTCACACTGTATGTGGACCGGTACAGTAACTACAGAATTCACTTTAAAAACGACTTGAAGGGAGCGCGCTCGGGTGTGCGCACAAATTGCGCAGGCGTCGTTGGCAAACTCAGTCCTAATTTACCAACTTAGGTTTAAGCGGCTGTTTGCCACTTCAACGTTCTCGGTGTTTGTCTGAGAGCGGCCGCAGGAGTGAAATTTAACAAGCAACAGTCGTTTCCTTTGTTGTCGGAGCAGAGACGACACCTAAGCAGGCCTTCCCGAACCAGAATCTCCCCAAAGTCGTCTCACATGGAGCCAAAGTGGACTGGTCTGCATTCACCACGGAGCACGGCAGCCCAGAGTCCCTCCGCCGTGTCCCCCTCCGCCGGTCGGACCGCGGACCCCCTGACGGCTCAGAAACAGTGGTTGCACAAAGGCAAGCGAGATCAAAACACACCGCCCCATTCAATGATACCCTCAAACACACCGAGACTTTTTGATCCGAGCCGCCAAGCCAAAAGGCACAACAACAAGCCCTTCCTGTAGAGTTGCTCCACCGTCCTCATGGCTTCCCAAAACTTGTACGAGGAGCCGCGGGCACCAGCCAAAGACTGCCGGATTTCAAGTTTGTAAACACAACTAGTAGATCCCGAAGCTACTGCTGGTTACCAGTGGAAATACCACGAGAACATTTCTTAGACATTACCTCATCAAAAGCAGCTGTGGATTAAAAAGAAATCTCACTGACGACTCTGGAGGCGTTTTTTAAAGAAGCCATGAAGGAATTTGGTGCACATTTTACTTCTAGGTTCTTCTCATTCTGCCATGAATCTTGGAAGCGAGAAAAACAGCTGTATATAACATTATCCCAACTCTGGTAACAAGACAAACCTACCACAGAGAACGGTCTGCTCTGATTAGCTGCGAGAGCTGTCTTTAATCGAGGCTCCTCCTGCGATTGGTTCAGAGCGATATCCGTTGCCCTTTTATTCCACATCTTTTTCTCATGCGTTCATACTCCGCTTAGTTATTAGGTATTTAAAGTGCCAGACACATACTCAACTGATGCTTCCAAGGCAGTTTCAGCTTCATGGAATAAAGAGAACTGCAACAGTTGTCTTTATTCCAATATCGAATCAATAATCTCCACGGAAGAGAATATGCAGAATAGTAGTTTCCTGTCAGTACTGGTTCACTTTTTTTTTTGGGTAAATTCGGGGATTTTTTTGGTAAAGTTCCCTTTAGTCGTTTATTTAGTTATTTATTTCAGTATGGCATCATCAGTCTATTTAAAAATGCATATCATGACTTATAAACTGTCACTTTTGAGGAAGTCCTGGCACAGTATTTTACATTTCCCCTCCACTTAGAGGTGAGTTTTGCTAATAGTTACTGATCTTTGAGTACCTCTGAGCAGAATGATGTGTGTTCAGAGTTTGATACTACTTCATGTGCCTTTAAAGTCGTGTGCTGGGAGTAAGACCTGAGTTAAAGATGTGGGCAGTTTGGTGTTCTTCTGAATGAGGCTGCAGTCGTCAGGGAGTGCAATTTAAGTGTATGGCGGTTGAACTGGCATTAATCTTTGGGAATGCACCATGTTTTTATCCCTTGTGACCCGTCCGTAAATTCATGTCCCACAAAAACATTTTTTTTTAAATTTATTTTAGTATATTAGAATCTGGTCATGCTGTTTTGAGCTGGTAATGTGTCCAGCGTTTCCCCCCTGACTTTCGCCCAGTTTTAGCTGGGATAACTATCACTTAACTACTTATCCAACTTAGCTAAGTGGATCTGGTCGTCTCAGTGTGAATGTCAGGACCTAAGACTTATAATAGGATAAATCAGGTTTTCCACTTCATGTCTGGGTTCCTTTTTTCCTTTTAACTGTTGTGGCGGAACAGTGTATATATTTAAACTTTACAGCCTTTTTGGTGTAGTTCATATATAGGTCCAGAAGATGGCAGCAGATGGCTATGCTGATGCCTGCTGCAGCGGCACATTGCCGACGGACGTGGTGTTGTGTCCAGCGTAATATTTGCCTCCTCACAGATGATAAAAAATGTACACACACCCTAAAAGTGCTGCTTAAATTCTGATTTACGTAATAATAAAATGCGCTAACTCTAGTGCACTGTGTCCCCTCACCTCGCCCTACAATGTAGTTCTAATCTTCTTTCTCCTCCACCTGCAGTTCTCCCTTGCTCCATCGTCTCGACTGTTTCAGCACATTAGTCTCTATAGGTAAGCCCCGCCCATAAATAAAGACCCCGCCCTCTGCTGACGGAGGAAAGGTCTAAGGTTGCTATAGTAACCATACCCCTCCCTCCCAAGCAGGTTCTGTACCACTCCCTCTCTGCATCAGGGATGCTGCAAAAACTGCACACACAGAAAGTATGAAAACACAACGCAACGCAAAGAAAGAGAGAGAGAAACCAAAAATACAGGAGCCAAGTCGTTTTCTTTCAAACACTTTCATTATTTTTCTCCACACAACTGAAAAACAGAGTAACTCCCAGAAACGGAAAGAAAGAAAGAAAGAAAGAAAGAAAGAAAGAAAGAAAGAAAGAGGAGAGTGAAACTATAGAGAGAGAGAGAGAGAGCTTGGCATGCTGTAGCATGCTGCAGACTAACGGGGTGGTGCAGGGCATCGTCACCAGGCTGATGACATACAGCAGAGCTTCTAGACCGAGGTGTTTTCAGAACATGGGGAAACGCCAGAAATGAGCCTACAGCCTGAGAAACGCTGTCGGACAGAAAAGCAACAGCAAACCTCTCTGCCCCTCCTGGAAGTTGTTACTGATGGTGAGGGTTTCAGCCATCCTGCCATCCGATCATGAGGAAGGAGAAGGACGAGCAGACACGCACATGCACACACGCACGCACACACGCACACACACACACACACACACACACACACACACACACACACACACACACACACACACACACACACACACACACACACAGATGTTCATATACGGTACTCTCTGAGCAGTCATGTGCACACATGGAAAGAAACAGAGGGATTGTACTGGGCGGTTTGAGAGAAATCCAGTTGATTAAAAAGCACGACAGCTGTCTGCGACAGTCTTGCGTGTCAGTAAGCGTCTTGCTCAGCAGAAGAGAAGTGAAGGAATGGAAAGGATAAATCCTCACTTGGCGCTGGCTACTGCTTACTACAACAGCATTGCATCACCTAGCTCCAACTAGGGACTTCAATCTGTGTCGCTTAGTTGAGTAAAATCAATGAGAAAGAGGCCGCTCTCCAAACTGTGCTCCTGTCAAAACCTAACATGTTGCTTCTGAAGCTTCTGAAGCTTCCAGATTCAACGCACAACTAAGATATTACAGCACATATGCATGCATTGTTGTACTTGGATCAATTTGCTCTACAAAAGCAATGCAGTTGGGCGACTAGGATTTTTTTCAGACATCTTGCAAGTATAGTATAAAAGATGTTGTCATTATCTTCAGGTTAGGTTTTAACAGAAGCAGTCGGAAAGCCGTATTTGTGAGGCTTCGATGGAAGCGGTATTTTCCTTTAAATACCTCAGCTGGTGGTACAGCAGGCGCAGGGCTCTGCCAATACGCTGTGCTGTGAATGTCCACCAACTCAGAGGAAGTTCCATCCTTTGACCGGTGTGTGTGGAGGTGGGGTTGAGTGGGAGGGAGAGAGATGGAGCGAGTGCAGCTGTCAGCTGATGCTAGTCGGCTAGATGTTGCTGTGCGCCGACTCTGTCCTCGTGAGATGCTCTTGTAAAGTTCATGAACAGCATGAAAGGCCACTGTGCAATTTTGAGACCACACACACAAACACACACACCGTCACACCTACACACACAGGCATACACTGTGATGGCAAAAACATCCAAGCTTGATAGAAACTCGCATTTCACTGTGAACATGATATCCAAACATGCTGCTCCTCACACACAGTATGCGATAAAAATTAACCAGATAAAGAAGAAGAAGGATGGGGTAAAAGCAATGAGTGTGTGTGTGTGTGTGTGTGTGTGTGTGTGTGTGTGTGTGTGTGTGTGTGTGTGTGTGTGTGTGTGTGTGTGTGTGTGTTTGTGTGGACAGCGCATACACACTCTGCAGCTCTTGAGTGTGTCTCAGCCAACACAATGGAACATAAGCACACAACCATCAGTAACAACACCGGGGCAGGCGGAAGAACCAAAAGGCAGGAGTTTTAGAAAGAAGGGGAGGAAGGTTACAAAATAAAGAACATATCCATCAATGTATTGTACATGAGAGAAAATGTTAATAAATAAATTTTAAGTTACAAATCTGTTGAAAACTATGATTTGAAGATGAAAAAGTCTGTCTGGTCAGTCCTGTCTGTGCACTTGCTGTAAATGCCAGCTGCAGCTTTCGTGCCTGAGAATCAGGCAGCCCACTCGAGTCTTGACGTGAACCTCTGAAGCTCACTTAAGTCCAGTTTCTGGACTATATTATCTCACTGCAGTCCAGTCATCTGGACTGCTTTACCCCTCCTTTGTCCACCCCTTTGGGCTCTGCACTTCAGCATTTCTTCCAGGACGGCCGGACCAAGCTCTGCTTAGTTTGGGTTAGCCACCTTTAGCCCAAATGAGGGTGGAGCCTTCCTTGGTCCCAGCTGGTTGCAGTAATCTCACCAGGAACACGAAGGGGCAGCAGATTCGCCGTAATACTCATATGAATTTATAGTTGTTGTAGCATAGGTGGGCTGACTCTGAAAGCGGTGCTGTCTTTAAATAAAAAAGTGGATAAACAAAATAGCCACTCCAATGTTGAGCAGAATCACCATGACAACCAGGATGGAGCTGTATGCCTGCGTGGGAGAGAAAGAGAGAAAAGAGAGAAAGTGTCAATAATAAAGACACACACACACACACAGAGCTCACAATAGAGGCTGTTTTCAGTACATTCAACCTGAAAACCACTCACATTTATATTCATCCTTTTATCTCCTCAGATATATATATATGTATATATATATATATATATATATATACACACATACATATATATACACACACACATACGCCTTGAGGTATATCACCTTGAGGTAATTGTTGTTGTGATTTGACGTTATATAAACAAAACTCAATTGAGCTGAAAGTGGTGCACTTTCACCCATCTCTAAAGCCCTAAACTCACTCCCCAGTAGGATATGGCAGGTTTAATTCAGCTTCAGCCAATATGACAGAAAGTGTGACTTTGGTCAACAAGAAAATGAGAATTCCTGGCATCAGCTAAAATACTCTAAGGCTTGGTTGAACTGGAAAACCTTTTCTTAACAGTGCAAACCCTTTGGAGGCTATAGTGGAGATCCTGTTTTCATTATTGCCATATTTTTAGTGCTCACACGTGATTGTCTTAAACAAAACAGTATTCATTATTCTTCTGTTTATCCATTCATTCATTTTCTTATCTAATTTATTCTTGTTCTTTTTGGAAACTGTGTTATTGCACTGCTCACTGCATAACTGCCGCTGTCAGATGAATTCTGGTATTTCATCTGTGGCATATTACTAGTTTACAAATCCTGTAGTTCTGGGATTTTCAGTACAGATCATCTTGAACACACAAGTGTCAAGTTAAATACAGTGTTGTGACATTTTTGAAGACCTAGTCCTAAATCTCTCCAGGACAACAGAAGGAACTTGGAATATCTCTGCTTTTCACAATAAAAGCCCCTAGTTAGTTATGGTAAGTTACCATATTCATTAAGGTATGTTGGACTGGCACAGTAAACAACTCCCAGTTAAAGCGAGCTTAGGATACTGACTTAAAATATGCAATACATGTTGGTTTCTTAATTTAAGCATTTCTCTCAAAGACAAAATTTCAATATCAGATCATGGAACTCTTTAAACAAATGTGAGTATTTTGTTTTTTATACTATTCTGCTTTCCTCTAAAATATATTTAAAAACTGCTGTTAATTTGCTATTTTATGATGTTGTAATAAAAGTCTTAAAAAAAAGTATTTTAAGGTCTTTTTTGTATCCATCTCTAAGCTCAGAATATATTGTTTACAGAAGAATAATACACACACATACACCAACTAATACAATATTATTACTTTTCATTCTTGTTATTTGATTTGCAGTGGAGGTGATACTGGAAAACATGACACACAAAATAATATGTTATCTAAAATATCCATCCTTTCTTTTCTTCTGTCGTTATCAGGGTCACAGGGGGGCTGAGTATATCTCAGCTGTCATCAGTGACGGGAATAACAGCGTTACAAGCAACGGCGTTACTTTTTTCAGTAACGAGTAATCAAACTAATTGCTATTTCTATCGTTACACCGCCGTTACCGTTACTAACAAGAAAATGCGGTGCGGTCGCGTTACTATTTTTCAACAAACAGATGGTTGAAGCTGTGTTCAGCTTATCACGTCTTATATCAGTTCCACTGAAGTAGCTGTCTACGTAAGTAATCTGGGCGCTACAGTGATTAGCAGCTCCACGCGCTCCCGCAGGCAGCAGTTACTTTTTGGCACAACACCTGGAGCTGAGGGGGCAAAATAATCGCATGAGTGCTGCTGTTTGACTGAGAAATACTAAAGTTGTCGTGGTAAGCCAATCACATGACCACTTCAAGATGACAAAGCAACAAGGTGATATATACCAGTTTTTAAATTGTGTCAATAGGCCACGTAAAGCCAGAGTCATGATAAACAATATATACGCGGCGTTTTTTCCTCAATAGTTTCGTCACGTTTACTGTCTAAGGACAGCGCAGCGAGCACTCTCTGCTTATGAGCAAAAAAACCAAAAACAAAACAAAAATCAGCCTGTTCGTGTTGATGGAAAAATGTAACATGTCGACCAATCAAAAATGATATGGCAACATGACATTTGGTTGTTTAGGAAGAGGGGGAAGTTTTAGGAGTGACGGCGAGAGAGAGAGAGAGAGAGAAAGGCAGCAGAAAAAGAGAGAGAGCGAGTTTTGAGATGTGACAGATTTGCGACGTTTAGCATGTTTGGAGTGTGTAGTTAATGTGTTGTCTTGTGTAGTTAGTGTGTAGTGTTGTGGATAGTTTTGTGTTGTGTGTCAGAACAATGAGGCGACTGCTGTCTCCAGGTAGAAACAGGAGTGATACACCTGCTGTCAGACCTGCAGGTATCAGGCTGTGATGTTCTCCTTTATAGTGGACAGAAATTATTTTTTTGGAGTGGCACAAATAATTTGTGTTGCATCTTATTGAATGCAGAACAGCTGATTGTTCTGTAAATAGTTTGAAATGGTTATTTAAAAAATCAAGGTAAAAGGTAAATGGATGCAAATAACTTTGTTGTTTGCAAAACTTGTGCATAGGATTTTTAAAACTGACAATTTATATTTGCATTTAAAGTTATGAAATATGATTCATTAAACATGTTTGTGGTTGTTACAGTAAAAAATATAACTTTTTCTACTCGGATTTTATGGGGTTTTTTTGTCTGATTTTAGATCAATTGTGTTAACACAGTATGTCAAAATGAAAGAATAACTGTAAATTCAGACACGTGAGGTTGTGCTTAAAAGGATGATACCAAACAAGGCAAAGTAAATAGTTTTTAAAGGTGAAATGTAGAGGAAACATCAAAAGTAGTTAAAAATGGCCAATTCTACCCTGGACCCCATCGTTAAAGTTTTTTTTTTTAAAGTAACGTAATAGTTACTTTTTAAGTAATTAATTACTTTTAGAATCTTGTAACTCAGTTAGTAACTCAGTTACTTTTTTGAAGAAGTAACTAGTAACTATAATTAATTACTTTTTCAATGCAACTTGCCCAACACTGCTGTCATAGGGCAAGAGGCCAGTACACCCCAGACAGATCGCCAGTCTGCTACAGGGCTAATACACACAGACAGACAACCATTCACACTCATTGGTAATTTAGAGTCACCAATTAACCTAATGCCACTAACTGCATGTCTTTGGACTGTGGGAGGAAGCTAGAGTTGATGGAGTTAAACCCAAGACCTTCTTGCTTTGAGGCAACAGTGCTAACCATTGCACCCCTGTCCATGTAAAATATGTAACCTAAAATAAATGTCACAGAAAAGAAACAATTTGAAAGGGCCAAGTTGCCTTTTTGACCAGCAGTACTTGAGAAAAGACCAGCAGGAGTGGTGATGCATGTAAAAATCCAAAGACAGCTATTGGGTTTTACTTACATAGCTTCTGTTAACTGTTTTAAGCCTACCAGAAATTTTTGTGATCTCTTTGTTGCCTTGCATTGTGTTACCTGTCTTCTTGTTAAAGACTTTCAATAAACACAAACAGGAAAAAGATCGAAGGCGAAAACTGCACGTGAATATAAATACTCCATTTCTGCCTTTATCGAACAAGGAAGCCTAAATTCTCTGAGAGAGTGAGGTCAGAGGTGAAGCTTGGCTGCACTACAGAAGCCTTGAGCTGGTGTCACTGTGGTGTCTTGCTCAGTGACACTTCAGCAGATGCTTGCTGACAACCTGGGTCATGTGGGTGAAGGCCAGTCTTTCTGACCACCTGTACGCTGTGGGTAATTATGTGCAAGTAAAACGAGTATATCCACTGACACGACCACTTTTTGTCTTTTGCAAAATAACGCACTGCACTGGCATTAGCACACACAGAGCGGATTTTTACTCTTAATAAAAGATTTACCGAAAGAGGAGGACCTGCAGAAGACCTATGGTTTTAATTAAGTCTACCTCTGAAATAATTTTAACAATCGCTGCAGTGGGAGAGGGAAAATAGGACTCCGTGAACCTCTACACACACTTATTAAGCTGCATTAGTGCAACACAGTTGTAAATGAATCTGTCCAGAGGTTGTAAACAAGGTTTGTGCTGATCAACACAGCGATAGGCTTATCGCAGATCCGTGTCATAAATGATTACCAGACCACAAGTGGATGATTCATCTGATGGCCTGTTTTTGTGTGTTTTATTTAACCTAATTTATTTAAAAAATGAGGTCCTTATTTGTGTTATCACACCACTTGATACTAATGACTTCCATATTGACACCCAACTTCTAAGAGCACCCTTTTAAAAAAAGTGGGTACTTGATTATATAATAGATTGGCCTTAAGTCTAATTCCTTCATTGGTTCTGGAGAACGTTTATTTGTAACTAGTATTTTCAATTAGTAAAATATATGGAGCACACACCACAAACATATATCTTCATCCGCACAATATTGCTAAAATTAGAAATTTCATGCACTGTTTTTGCCAAGGCTGGACTATTCTAGTTTCTAATTATCAGGCTGCTCTAACAGCTCCCTACACAAACCTCAGCTGATCCAAAATGCTGCAGTGAAAAGACTAACGGGTACCAAAAAGAGACAGAGCATATTTATCCCACATTGGGTTCTCTTCATTGGCTCCCTGTTAAATTTAAAATCCTTCTCCCAACAAAGAAAGTCTTAAAAATTTAGTCCCATCATGTCTTAAAGATCTCATAGTATCATGTTATCCCAACAGAGGCCTTTGCTCTTACACTGCAGACTTTTTTGTACTCTAAGTAGAATGGGAGGCAGAGTTTTCCGCTATTAGATCCCTCTTCTGTGGAACCAGCTCCCGGTTGGGTTTCAGGAGAGAGAAACTCTCTCTAAGCTCAAAATAATACTAGATCAGATGACCATCAGCCATGTCTTAATTATGCTACTATGGGCTAAGACTTCTGAGGGACTTCTCATGCTGCACTGAGCATTTCTCTCTGACTCCTAGCATGTTTACATCCCACTTAACTTTTACCTGTGCTCTCCCATAGTTCGTGTTTTCTCCCCTGAACCTGTTCGCTCCCAGAGCCTGGTTTGCCTGGAAGTTTCTTCCTGTTCAAAGGGAGTTTTTCCTTCCAACATAAAGAACATTGACATGACTTTTATTGTGGACTGGTCCAGTATAAATAAAACTGAAGTGAATTGGGACTGAGCTGGATGCTGTGTGCCTCTCAAATGAATAGCTGCACTTTGTGGAAAACACAATTACTTGCTATCATGCTGAGAGTTAGAAGATTGATGCAGCTGTACTACCTGTGCACTGAAAACACCAGCTAGCGTGTCTACATTACAATATGTTTTGGTAGTAAAAATTTAGCATCAGTATGCATGGTGCATTCCAAATTTAGCCTCAATAAAAAAAAAAAAGAAAGAACTGGACTTTTGTTTGAAGTCTTGTTATTTACACCATCACGATGCCCAGCCTGAAAAAATTAGTTTTTCAGACCTGAAATATTAACACTGGAGGACACAACAATTAAATTACCGTAATGTTTTTAATTAAGAGAGTATCCATATAGCTATAAAAGTCTGCATTAAAGGCACTCGCTTGTTGGTAGACGCAACAAGTCACAATACGACTGTTTTTATCCGTCAAACAGTCCTACACGGCATCAAAGACAGAGGTTCTGATAATTAAAGCAGTGATTCAGTTTTGAGGTGACTTTGAAAAAATCCTTAACACAAGCACACAACATACGCCCCAAGCTAGTAACCTTGGTGTGCGTTTTGATCCTCATCTGAATTTTGAAGTGCACAGACAAAATATCGCAAAAACTGCCTTTTTATCATCTTAAGAAATGCTGCAAAAGCACAGCCATATCTCTCCCACGCAGATACAGAGAGACCTGTTCGTGCTTTTATCACTTACAGGGGTTGACAACTGTACTGTAATGGTTTCTTTTGTGGCCTATACCAAGGAAGATTTGGATGAACTGCAGAGAAGCCAAAATGCAGCAGGTGTGCTGACCAGGATTAGCAGGAGAGGACAGATTATTTTCTGTAGTAGATTTGTCTTTTTCTGCTTCTAGTTTACTTTAGTGACTGATTACACGTCTATTTATGCTTTTTATTACACATTCCTGCTAATTTTTCTTTCATCTGTCTCGGGCTTTTCACCTGTTCCTCCACAATCTGCAACTAAGACTAATAAAGAAACAGTCTGGGATCCTCCAGAGGTAGCTAATCTTAAAGATATTTTCAGCGCTTGTCTCAGATGTATCCGCTAATATGCTTTTTATTTTTAAATGTAACTTTAGTTGTTTACTTTTTAGATATCTTCGTCATCGAGTTACTAATGGTTGTTGTAGGACATGGGCCATGGGGATGCAGCTTCATGTAAATATGAGCCTATGGGATGCACAGAGGTTGGCTTCTGTGTTACATGATGCTGAGTTGATGTTCTTGAGTGACTATTTCAGTCCAGAGTATTCATGTTAGAGCAGACACGGTAAAGAAAACACATCTTTTTTTAAAGTAATTTTATTGTATGCATCTTTCTGTTGCAAACTTGTACGAACACTTCATGGACGGATGTAAGTGATCAATCGACTGATTGATTTTGAGGGCCTGTGTTTGTGCTGCTGCACATCTGCATGCGGAAGGGGCCCCGGTGTCCATTCCCATGGCGTTCTCGCTGTGTATTTATCTGAGTGTGATAGTATCTGTGCATGCTGTGAACCTGTCATACACAAATCTCACTTGTTTCTCTGCGGCTGCAAACACACAAACACACACACAAGCACCCTACCTCCACCCCCCCCCCCTTTGTCACTGACACGCGCCCACTGATTGGCGCCGTTGGAGCAAGGCATACGCTGTTCCCTAGCAACAGAGCGCTGGTTAACCAATAGGGGGCCGTCTGTGAGGATGGGGCTAGTTTGCCAGTCTGCTGTTACTAAGGTGCAGAGAGGATTGCTGGGGTTCTGTGTATCTCTATCAGTGTGTGTGTCCATGTGTCTAAGGCTTTGTGTTTGCATGTAGCAGGTAGCAGCACACACTGAACTGATGAGCAACCGGCCTCAGCCACTAAAGCCATCACACTGCTGCAGAAAAATTCTGATTAAAGTGAGCAAGTTGTTTGAGGAGCGAGGAACTGTATTTAGCAGTTTACACACAAGCAAAGTGAGAGTGCGAGAGGGAGAAATGGGGTGCGTCCTTATGTGCTCAGTGAACGTCTGCGGCGTACGATGTGTGGTTTTCACTTGGTGATTTTCCTGTTGCTTTCATTAGCTAATGCCGCGACCATATTATCACCCAGGATTAGCATGGATGGGGCCATCCACCAGCCTAAGTCAAGATGAAGCCAAAAAATTATATTACAGCAGCATAATCCCTCCCCGCTCGCTCACAGTACAAAAAAATCTTTCTTTATTTCATAAGGTTAAACCTTGTGCCTCTCCACCCGGATTATCTTAATATGTGGGATAACATTGTGTTATGTCACTGGGGATGGGATGTATCCTCATGACAGTGGGCAACAAATCCTTTTAGTCAAATCAATGTGTGGCAGTGACATGACAGATATGAAAAACGCTCCATTCAGCTGCTGTCCACTGATACTGAAGCCAAGTGGAGAATTTCATGCTAAAATTCCGAGTAATAACTTATATTTTATGTAAACAACTTTATATGAAGTCAAATTGCTTAATGTAAAGTGTAATGGGTCACTTATGTTATACCCAAAGTTGTTCAGTGCCTTTTGGCTTCATACTTACTTGCATAAAACGTGTTTGAGCAGCAGAGTGTTTCCAGGAAATAAAAGTTTGATAAAATCTCTCTTTACTTGCCCAGCACTAAATTGCAGGCAAAGTTAATGAACAGCTGGTGAACTCAGAGCTACCATTCCACTTTCTTTAGGGTTCAGAAACTAGATTCAGTTCAGACTCGAGGACAGTAGAGGGCGCTTGGAAGATAGTCCTCAGTGAATAGAAGTGAAGGGAGCTAAAAGGCTATAAAGACAAATAAGGTATCAAAACAATCTAAAACCAGAATAATGTTTATTTTCTACATGCTTTTTATGAAAAAGACAGATACAATTTCCAGAAGAAATGGTTATTTTTGTAAATATGGCAGGTCCATGAGTCACTAACTTACTACAAGTCCTGTAACTGTAAGAGAATGAGTGTTCCTGACGATATCAGAGCTTATCTCGTTACAGCGTTACAGAGTTATTAAGACATGCTGTCTGAATGTGTTCATAAAGGCCCTGAACCACAGACTGTACATAAAATATGGACTTGGCCACTGTGGCATCACTTAAAGCTGCTCTTATGGAGAACATCATCTTTGCTTTTATGCAGCTAGCAGTCGGAGTGTTTCCACAAGAAGGTGAAGTGCTACATTATCAGCAAATGCTACACTGGTCAACAAGCATTTTTCTACTTGTGCTTTTACAAATTTTACTTGGTGACCCCAAAACTGACAGCTATTTTTTATCTAGCATCAACAAAAAAAAACATTTTTTCTTTTTGTTGTTGTTATGATCTTCTAGTAATTGGATAACTAGGATGACCAGGTGGGAATGCTGATGCATTTTAGCATTTAAGAGTTACATTTGGTCTCCAGGTTTGGTCTTTGTGGATTCTGAAATTCATGAACTGATGCGTGAGTTCAAAAAAAACTGAAGCCAACTACATCAGCAGCATAGGACGGATCCATGCAGGTTGTCCAGAATTTTCTTGGCAATCACAGAGCAGAGAATTATGCTGAGCTTGTGGATAACATGCTGAAATCATATCAGCTAATGAGTGCCAGACTGTCACTGAAGAAGCAGTTTTTACATTCTCTTGTTGACTTTTTCCCACTAAATCTAGATGACAGCGATGAGCGTGGGGAAAGATTTAATCAAGATATGAAAGTGATCGAAAACTGATATAAGAGAAAATTTAATTTGAGCATGGTGGGTGGCTACAAAAATACTCAGTACCTCAAACATCTTTGAGCGCACATTTAATTTTGAGCTAAATAGACAGAAACACGCTTTAATGCATCTCTGAATAAAACACCTCAAAAAAATTTTGCCAGGAAAATTTCAGCCATAGTGTTAGACATATATTATATTGATTAAAGTTTCAAAACGCCAATGATGTGTATCTCAGTAGCATAACATAAAAATAATCTAATTTCAGCAACCTTTAACTTTAATAGGTTTACATGCATGTGTTCTTAGAAAAATTCAACCCCATACAGTAAAGGAAAAATTATCTGCAGAGACTTTAACCATTGTTTTAATCACACACTACATACAGTGGGGCAAAAAAGTATTTAGTCAGCCACCGATTGTGCAAGTTCCCCCACTTAAAATGATGACAGAGGTCAGTAATTTGCACCAGAGGTACACTTCAACTGTGAGAGACAGAATGTGAAAAAAAAATCCATGAATTCACATGGTAGGATTTGTAAAGAATTTATTCGTAAATCAGGGTGGAAAATAAGTATTTGGTCACCTCAAACAAGGAAAATCTCTGGCTCTCACAGACCTGTAACGTCTTTAGTAAGAAGCTTTTCTGTCCCCCACTCGTTACCTGTATGAATGGCACCTGTTTGAACTCATCATCTGTATAAAAGACACCTGTCCACAGCCTCAAACAGTCAGACTCCAAACTCCGCCATGGCCATGACCAAAGAGCTTTCGAAGGACACCAGGAAAAGTATTGTAGACCTGCACCAGACTGGGAAGAGTGAATCTACAATAGGCAAGCAGCTTGGTGTGAAAAAATCAACTGTGGGAGCAATCATCAGAAAATGGAAGACATACAAGACCACTGATAATCTCCCTCGATCTGGGGCTCCACGCAAGATCTCATCCCGTGGGGTCAAAATGATCATGAGAACGGTGAGCAAAGATCCCAGAACCACACGGGGGGACCTGGTGAATGACCTGCAGAGAGCTGGGACCAAAGTAACAAAGGTCACCATCAGTAACACACTACAACGGCAGGGAATCAAATCCCGCAGTGCCAGACGTGTTCCGCTGCTGAAGCCAGTGCATGTCCAGGCCCGTCTGAAGTTTGCCAGAGAGCACATGGATGATACAGCAGAGGATTGGGAGAATGTCATGTGGTCAGATGAAACCAAAGTAGAACTTTTTGGTATAAACTCAACTCGTCGTGTTTGGAGGAAGAAGAATACTGAGTTGCATCCCAAGAACACCATACCTACTGTGAAGCATGGGGGTGGAAACATCATGCTATGGGGCTGTTTTTCTGCCAAGGGGACAGGACGACTGATCCGTGTTAAGGACAGAATGAATGGGGCCATGTATCATGAGATTTTGAGCCAAAACCTCCTTCCATCAGTGAGAACTTTGAAGATGAAACGAGGCTAGGTCTTCCAACATGACAATGATCCAAAACACACCGCCCGGGCAACAAAGGAGTGGCTCCGTAAGAAGCATTTGAAAGGCCTGGAGTGGCCTAGCCAGTCTCCAGACCTCAACCCCATAGAAAATCTGTGGCGGGAGTTGAAAGTCCGTGTTGCTCGGCGACAGCCCCAAAACATCACTGCTCTCGAGAAGATCTGCATGGAGGAATGGGCCAAAATACCAGCTACTGTGTGTGCAAACCTGGTAAAAACCTATAGTAAACGTTTGACCTCTGTTATTGCCAACAAAGGTTATGTTACAAAGTATTGAGTTGTATTTTTGTTATTGACCAAATACTTATTTTCCACCCTGATTTACGAATAAATTCTTTACAAATCCTACCATGTGGATTCATGGATTTTTTTTTTTCACATTCTGTCTCTCACAGTTGAAGTGTACCTCTGGTGCAAATTACTGACCTCTGTCATCATTTTAGGTGGGGGAACTTGCACAATCGGTGGCTGACTAAATACTTTTTTGCCCCACTGTATATTATTTATATACATTCATTGCTCCAAAATGACCAGAAAAACTGGTAATGCTACTAAACAGGTGGACATTAACCTCTCCATAATCTTAATTGGTGTGGTTAAGATGGGCATTTTGGTCCCTCACATTTACTCTTTTTTGGGGGAGGTCTCCACTTGATCTGAACAGCCACACTGGAAGGCAGCGTGAAAAGGTGGTTGTCATTAAAGCACTGATGGGGATGTGATGGCATTTAGCACACATTTTCAGAAAGTCTCACTGGGGACACACTCATGGTGCTTTTTTGGCTAGTACACACAAAAAGTGGCACAAATAGTTGAGTGATAAATGAAAGAAGAGTACTGTGGCGTACAATACTGCAGATAACGGGTGACACAAACACCTTTAAGGGTGATGTCACCCTTAAAGGTTAGTTGCCTGGATCCAGCCACTCTTACTGGATTGTATCATGTCATCTCAACAAGAACAAATTAATTTGCTGAATTTCATGCAGATGCTACATGATTTAATTACGTTCACCATAGAAACATGGAATTATTTAGTTCAAATTACAAGTTTGGATCTTGTGCATGTAACAACCACCCAATTTCATTTTTTGAGTTGACTCACGAAATTCACAAGATCACGTTAGATGTCAAACCACTGGAAAATCACTGGGGTTACAAGAGGCAGACAACCACACCGCGTGTATGCTGTTACTATTTCTTATGGTTTAACTTGTCAGGGACAACAACATAAAGCATCATCAAGCATAGCTTTCCTACTTTTGTTAAGTCTGTATTGACAGATTAATGCCATGGTGATTCGTGCTGTTGCCTCAGAGCAAGAAGATCCTGGGTTCAAATCCACAATGTGGCAAAGTTTGCAGTGGGTTCTCTCTGCGTACTCTGGTTTCCTCCACAGTTAAAGGGTAACTGGTTATTCTAAATTACCCAAAGGTGTTGAAGTGCAAATGGTTGTTTGTCTCTGTATGATAGACTAGCGACCTAGTGTGTACCCTGCCCTTGTTACCCTATCACTTCCGCAGCCCAGATAAAGATAAGGAGATGGGTGGATTGGAAGTTGCTGTAAATCCGTTGAATTCTTTTGTTGAACATTATGTAATATGAATACAACATGTACTACAGACATAAGTCACATTTCATTCATTCAACAAGATTATCGTTGGTGTAACAAACAAATATTTTAGTTCCTGTAACAAGACTTTTGATGTGCCAAAGTGTTTAAACAATATAAGATGAATTTAAATAAATCTAATTAGACTAACGTGGTACAAACATGTTGATTGAACAAAAATCAAATTAATTGAATGTTAATGTTAATATTACGTTAAACCTACACACATATATCGTGTTGACACAACACAACCAAGATGGATTAATATAACATGATTTGTTTAGATGGAATATAAGAGGCAAGATAAAATTACGTTCATCCAATGAATTATTTTTTTGAGTGCAGCCTTTCCAGATGTTGTGTTTTTTTAAATGGGCTTGTTTAAGTCATGATTTATGTCATGACTTTATTGAGACAGGGCTGCAGAATCCTTCCGACAGGTTTAAACACAGAATTATATGAAGTTAAGCTTAAGCACATTAAGGTAATTCTCCCAAACAGACTTAGTGGAGGAACTGCTTCCACACATATATAATTACTGAAACAGGTCTGTATGTTTCTTTCACATGGCCACATCCACAGGAATACGACAGTATTTATTAAGACGACCGGATTCAAACCAGAGGAAAGGTTTGTGTTACTGTTCAGTAAAACAAATCAAACTAATTAAAGAAATTGCTGACTCTGCCAATCTGCTCTGCAGCTGTTTGTTCCTGAGAATAATAAAAATGCTTTCAGCACAAATTTATCAGCACAAAGCGTGATAATAAATGAGAGAGCTCATCACGGTCAATGTGCATCAGGCACAGCATATGGCCACAAAATGCACAGAAACCAGAGTGGTGTACTATTGAGCAAGTTTGGCATAGGCAGGATTTCTGGGAGCTAAGAGGTTTAACTAATCTTAACTGAAGCCCAAATCATACAAATTTATTAAACTCTTGCATAAAAGCCCTGTGACAGACTGGTGACCTCTCCAGGGTGTACCCTTCCTCTTATCCCCTGTGCCTGGGAATGGTTCCAGTCCCCCCTTCCCCTCCCCCGGATGGATGGATGGATGGATGGATGGATGGATATTACATATAGCTGCTTGTGTCCTCTCTCATGCAATGCAACCACACACACAGTACCCCAAGAAAACTACTTATTGTTGTTTTCAAGGCAAGGAACATAAGAGCTGAGTTTTGTGCCATCAGAGGTATTTGTGTTGTAACAGTTTAACTTTCAGGTCTGATTGCAACCTTAAGATTTAAAGCTGAAAAAAATGGTCTGAAGAATCATTAATCTAACATTATAGCAGTCAGCTGTTATATTCCAGTGGCTAGTGAAGCGCAAGTGATGATTTAGACGTTAAGTGCCAGAAATCAACAGCTCTGTGGGGAAAAAATCCCTTGTGCCGTTTTGACCTCGTCTTTTAGAGCTGGTAAAGTGTCGGCGTGTAAGAGAATAAGACGGTCTTACCGAATTGCCTTTGCTCTGTGTGAGGCTGTGGTCCTGCTGCATCGGTGTGATGGGGGAGGATTTCAGAGGGGGGGAGAGGGTGAGGTCCCGGCGCAGAGGCCGTGAGTCCAGCTTCTCCCCCTGTCTGTCCAGCTTGTGCGCTGAGTCCTTTCCCCCTTCCCTCCCCTCTTTCCCTTCCCTTCCCTCCCTCCCATCTCGGTTCTTATGCCTCTGTCGCTGTACGGCGTGTGAACGCCCCTCTCCGTGACCGTGCCTCTCCTCCCCGTGCCCATGGGGCTTGTGGGTGGTTGAGTCTCTGGGCTGTAAAGGCTTCATCTCCATCTCGTAGTTGCTAATTTTCTCCTCGTCCTGCTCCAGCAGCCGGCCTCCCCTGCCGTGCACGCCCCTGTGGCTGGACGTCCAAGAGGCAGATGAGGATGACTCTGTCCACCTGGCCTGTCTGTGATTGGAAGAGCTGTGCTCCCGCGACTTGTGATTAGAGGAGCTGTGTTTGTGTCCGTTGGTCCGGCTAGTGCCTCTCCCACTGACCCCACCTCCTTTTGACAACATTCCCCGTCTTTTGTCTTCACTCCAGCTGTTGGCCCGTGGATACTCCCCCTTCCCTCCTCCACCTCCAACACCTTCGCCTCCCACACTGCCTCCCTCCATCAACACCTGAATTTCTGTCTGCACCACCCCCATACCTTTCTCACCTCTTTCTCCCCCCTCCCTTCCCCTGTCCCCATGGTCCACTGCGCTCTGCCGGTGGAAACGGGCACTCTTGGTGCGTTGCGACGGCCGGGCAGGTGGCGGCGGAGTGTGGGGTGGCGAAGACGAAGGCGGGCTGAGATCAGGGGTTGCAGCGTCGTTAGAGGGGTCGTCAGAGGCTGCGCTCTTCACATACAGGTCAGGACTGTCGGCCGTACCAGCGCTACTCGACAAACCCTCGCCCTCCACTTCACTGGACACTTGACGTTTGGGACGCTGCACTTCCATACCTGCAGAAGACATCAGAAAGGCATTCAGGATGAGAAGGAGGAGATGAAGGAGTTTTACTTGTTGGAATTACCCAATCTGGGTTTCTAAATGATACACCAGTATCACTGTAGAAAAAAATAACATAAAACTTATATAAATAAAAAGTAAGGGCCTGTTGTAAAAACATGATGGGGTTAAATCTTACAATTACATAAAATATATCATTGCAATTCCAATTATCACATGCAACTGTTTTAGGCTGGTGAGTAAGTGTGACAACACCCACAGAAAATAATCCCACAAGTTGCACAACACTGCATAAAATCTCGTTACATGTGTAAAAATGACTGGGTTAGAGTGGGGGCTGAATTTAACACTGTCAAGAAAACAATACAATTTTCTTTAGACATTATGTTTGCAGTGTTTTCCCTACTCCATCTGCTTACAGGATTAAAGCCACTGGGCCAACAGAACTCTCATTTCTCCCACATCACCAAGAAGCCAAAGAGGAAAACATAATGATCAAAGCAAAAATAATTCATTTGATTTAATTAATTTGTGCATGTGCAATGTGGGGTAGACAGAGCACAGAGCACATAGGAGAGGAGACAGAAGAAGAAGAGAAGGGAAGTCATCAGACGACTGTAGCATTTATGGTACAGCAACCTCCAGCTGCTCCAGTCAGCATGTTGAAGTATTGTTGGGCAAAATACTGAACCCCAAATTCCCCCGATTCAGTGTATTCATTAGAGTTTCAGTGTATATGTGACAGAGGATAAGTGCTCAAAAGCCCAGAATAAATGAATAAATGTTTGTGTAAAATGTGAAACTTTGGCTTGTAGTAAAAAAGCATTATTAAGTAAGTCTCTGTTTGTGCAGATCTTTGGGATTGTGGGAATTTAACAACACAAAAACACCAAAAAGCTTGCAGTGTGTAGCCCAATCACACAGTATAAGAGATGGTTGTAGGTAGATGTCACCCACTGGTTTGTCAGGTTCCTTTTTGATGACTATATAGGTCAAATGCTGACTGATTAAAAAGCTGGCTTGAACAGAAAAGAGTTGATGTCAAGATCTCTGCGAGCAGTAAAGACTGTACAAAACATTTTTCAAAAAGCATTTGTGTAAATTGCAAACAATGGTTGCAGTATTTGATAAGTATTTTTTGTAAAT
The DNA here is from genome assembly GCF_041146795.1 of Maylandia zebra. NCBI lineage: Eukaryota > Metazoa > Chordata > Actinopteri > Cichliformes > Cichlidae > Maylandia > Maylandia zebra. Next base: position 59,530,897 of record NC_135173.1, on the reverse strand, counting down.
TATGACTTTTCTCCATAGCAGCCCCTAAGTGACAGGCCAACCAGGACACTGCCCCCTTCTGACAGTAAATAGCTACAACATGGGCACAGCAACTACGGACAAGCCACGCACAAGCATGCCGGGTTTATGGCTAGTGTATCACATTTGATACATACAGTTTTTGTGAGTTTTTGAGACTTTTACAAAAATAAATAAATAAATAAACTTAAAAAAATATCACACGGTAAATTGTGAATATTCTAGCTACTCTCCATGTTTTTCTGAAACTGTTACGTAAACAGTGAACAAAGCACAGTAGGGAGTTCTGTGTCTGCTGAAGGACTTGTGCACTGCAGCAGTTTCCCTCCACTCAAAGTCCACTTGATTAACATTAACAAATCAGCTACATGGCGCCAAAGTTGCCTGGCAATGCCTTCCAAATAAAAAAAAAATATGTCAAGTATAAAAACACAAGCCATCTCACTGATTTTTTATAAGCCTGTTTAAAAAAACATTTACAAAAATTAAACTGGGAGGAGAAGAAGTGTAAAGATCCTTCCATTATCGATCTTCTCATCCATTCCACCTTTACATCTTTCTATACAGTCCTTTATTTTTTGTCAGAAAGCAGAAGAGGCGGCAACAGTAAGGTAGATGATGATTATCAAAACAGGTTATCAAAACAAACATCCTGCAAAATGTCAGCGCTGATGCTTGTTGACAAAGATGCTCTCACAACTCTGTGTGTGTGAGGTTTTTTTTTAGCTGTGCGAAGAAGCAGACGAGCAGAATTGACGGCAAAAGAACAATCACTGTCATCTCAGCTCCGTGTGTGTGTACAGCGCACGGCATGAAGTCACTGTGTGCGTGTGTGTCACGCTGCATGTTGGACTGTGTAGGCTACCTGCAGCGTTCTACAGGTATGAGTGACAGTTGCAGAACCGCAAAGCTGGAGGGTGGTTGGCGTTGACCTTTACCACACACACAGCTCTTGATGTGTTTTGTGTGTTCGGGGTGTATGCTTACGTATTGCTGCCTGCTTGGCTTGGTTTCTGGATCTCTATAGAGACGGATATGAACATGTGCTATATATAAAATTTTTAATCAGTGCATGTATGGTTGCCCACCATTTCCTGGGTGCTGGAAAGAAGGGGAGAACTGCTTGGCAGTGACCCTCGCGATGCGACTCTCTTCCTGGGCCTTCTGAGCTGCTGCTACCGCCGCCTCAGCTTTACCCTGTGCGTGAGCCGTCCTGAAACACAGAATAGTAAAAATAATAACTTTAATTTATATAGCATATTACAAATTTTCTGAGCAAATTTTCTGTTGCTGAGCATTTTGACAGCAGCAACTAAATGAAGCAAACATTTGAAAAAAACGCATATGAGGACAGCTAAACCATAGTAAAAGTAAAAGAGAGAGAAACGGTTTGGGAAATGTATTTAAAAAAATCAGGAATGTTTTTCCCCTAAAAATATATTGAAATATGAAACTTAAATATAGTAACTGACTCAGCCCACTCAGCCCTGACTGTAACCATTGTTCCCTTCACTACATTCTGGTGTATATGGTTCATGAAAACCCTTTAAAGTCAGTCAATAAAATCTTAAAATCTATTTTAAAACATACCAGTTTAACATAAATGAATACAGCACAAAAGGCCAACTTTAATCTTTAATCTTTAAGGGGGACCTATTCTGCTCATTTCCAGTTTCACGTTTTCATGCTTGGACTATACTAGAGCACATTTGCATGAACTACAGCTCAAAATTTCAATTTAATTCAGTTCTATTTTTATATAGCACCAAATCACAACAGCAGTCACCTCAAGGTACTTTATTTTGGACAGTAAAGACTCTACAACAATACAGTGAAACCCCAACAATCAAACCACCTCCTTTGAACAAGCACTTGGTGACAGCGGGAAGGAAAAACTCCCTTTCAACAGGAAGAAAGCTCAAACAGAACCAGGCTCAGGGAGGAATGGCCATCTGCCACAACCGGTTGGGGGTTAGGGGAGAGAGACAGGACAAAAAAACCCCAAAAAAACCACACACTGAGGAAATCGAGCCACAAAAATAATCCTTGATCCTCTGGTGCATCTCCTCAGCTCATCCACTAGCTGGAATAATCAATTGTGTCTCCTTTCCCCTTCCTTCAATCAACCATATTATGATTATCAGACCATTGCAAGAAGAAGGTTTGACCAGAGAGTGGGTGGGGCTTTTGCACTTATGGCTTCAACTGTGCGTACAAATAGACACAGTTGAGGCTATAATTCTTTTATTTTTATAAAAAGTTTGTAGAACAGTGTTAAGTAGGAGTTTTTAGCTATACATGTCTAAAAATAGGGAATATAAAACAGTGCAGTACATTAGAGGGAGATAAGGAAAAGAATAGAATAAAAGAAAAACCACTGTCCAAAAATACTGTAATTTTAAAAAAGTCATTAGAAACTGACCTTTCGAACAATAAAAGTGCCAACAATGCTCCACAGTGTTTCAGTTTTTCACTGATACAGGGGTATTTGTGGCTGAGCCCCGGCTTATTCACACAGCACCTACAGAACACACCAACTTTGCTCCATTAATTAGATCCCGGTGTTTGTAGCCCAAAGGGTGATGTCGCACTGTAGTAGCTTGAACACTTGCATAGTTAAAAGGAAGGTTAAAATCTGTTTATTGTCACAGTTATTCTAAACAGGGACTCCCTTTAATAGATTTTTTTTAAATAAACATTGCTAAGTATCTAGCTCATTATATAAAAAGCGAAGACACTGTGAGCAACCTTTTTGGCTGACTGTTTCTCAAACTAGCAGAAAAAGCCAACAGCTGTCATATTGGGCATCACAGCATCACGGCACATTTTTACTGATTCTGTACCTTCCTGGAAATCCAATGGAGGGATTTACACCACTCTTTAAAAAAAAAAGAACTTCATTTAGTGCTTTAAATGGCAGAAAGTGCTGTCTGACACGCATGTCCAAAACCTACTATAACTATTTGAGTGGTTTGAAATCTGATAACCAAGAAAGTCACAACATAAGACTGATATGTTTTTCATATTCAACAAACCATTCAGTAAGGCCTTGCCCTCTGTAGTTACAGTGCTTCTGCTACTTTGACATATCTTGCATTAAAAGAAATGCTATTCTGCATACCTTGGCTGTATGGGTATTTTCCCCCAGAGAAGGTGGGTTATCTGGGTTTCCAAGGCAACAAATGTTCATATTAAACATGGATAAAGTTTAGAAAGTGAGGTCAGTGTATGTACAATTTCCCAGAGGAACCCACCTGAGGGATTAATAAAGTTTTATCTTATCTTATCTTAAGTATCTCTCTGAGCCAAATATTCAGTTCCAGGCAGTTTATTTTCCTACTGTTGGCATCAGCTATAACCACAGAAGCTCCACCCACCTGCTATTAAAACATTTTGCTTTGCAGGGGCTGCCAATCAGAAGAAAGCAGGCTTAAAGGCTGTGCTTTAAAGAAGAGAAGCTAAACGATTAATTTTAGAGAGTGAATGAACTGAAGTGCTGCAGTATAAGACAATCAATGATTACTTTTTGAGATGTGAATCATGCACAGCACCTCTAGTAAAGTCCAAGAATTGAATAAATAAATAAATAAACTGAGGTGTAAATGAGCATAATAGAGCGTCTCAGAGCCAAGCAGGTGATTTTTGTCATTTTTACTCTGTGCAGAAATTACGTCTAAGTAGGAGAAAATTTATGAATGCCAAAAAAAAACACAACTGGAGAAAAGGTCATAATGCTTTGGTTGTATAATAACATTTTTCCTGTCATTATGGAAGCTTGACTAACACACCTACATCAATCACATCACTGCTGTGCCCATATAAAGCATTTATTCTGGGGTATTCTTATTAACAGAACCGGCATTATTCATTTTGTGTTTATATGGAATCTCTTTCATAAAAGACACCTGAGCCAGAAGGTGACAAACACGCGCAGGCATCAGCATATTACATGATACCTCAAACAGAAGCTGCGGAGGGACAATTACTACAGAGCCACAATATGATGAGATAGCATGCATTCATCTGTTTACAGGCGCTGTAATCTTCTGCTTGAAAATGTGTTTACTATCACAAAATAATTCATCTCACTGCCTCTCAGGCTGTCAGGCTTTTCACATCCCCTTCATCTCACTAACAGCCTCTTTTTCAGTCTCCTTTTTAAAACCACTCTCTCACTCTTTCTGTTATTCCTCATTTTTCTTTTTGCCTCTCTCTAATTGCCCCTGCCTTCTTTATAACAAACCCCTTTTCATGTACCTCTTGTCCCACCCTCTTTTCTTTCTCTCTGGTAATATCAAATAGATCTTTTCTCTCAATTACAACCCTCCTCTCCCCATCATCTCTATATTTCCATTCACCTATCTTCCTCTGTCTATCCAAGGGCTCTCCACTCGTCTACAAAAGCGTCTCCATCCGTCCCTTTTCCCTCTCTGGGCAGTAACAGTCTTGATGCAGTGTTGCATGTCGATGGCTATTGATTTTTTCTTCTCGGCCTCTCTGTTTCTCTTTTCCCCTCTGTGGACTCTCTGCCAGCATCCACTGTGTCAGGCTCACAGCATACACAACACCACCATGTGAGTGCACGCCTCCTGGTTGTAAGGGAGGTGAGGTATAAAGAAAGGGAAAAGACTGTTTCCTTAATTTACACAGCATAATCAAGGATAGTGCTTTTTTAATAAATAAAAAAATCTTCATGTGGTTTAAATGTCACGAACACACAAGCCCACTCTTAAAAAAGTCTCTCTGTCTAATTCTGTGTCATCCTTTCCTCCACAACTTCCTGTCCTGCTCCCGTCTTCCCAGGGAACAACCTGTTTCTGGATGAATCAACTGCCTGGAGAGAAAGGAGCTGCCTGTTCAAAGAGGGCTCGATTATACAACACAGCATCCTGTCCAAGAGAAGACGAAAAAAAAGAGCTACAGATGGAGGGCAGGAAGAGGAGAGGAAAGGAAGCAGAGCTGGAGGGAGGTGATGAGGAGGAGGGAAGGAGGACAAAGGACAGGTACAGTGTGAGGATGGAGAGTGAAGAAGATTGGTGTGAGACTGAAAGAAAGATTGAGTTAAAAGATGTTACATATTCGACGTTACCAAATCACTGTCGGGTTAATTGTGGGAAGGAGGATAACCAGTGGTATCCTAGTCATGGCAGGAGTGGACAGGAGGAAACAAGCTAGCACTGTTGCTGCTATATTTTTATGCAGACCTGGATTTTAGTACTATCATAGTCTTATCATATTCAAAGCTCAGTTAAGAAAATAAAAATAAATAGGATACCAAAGGTTTTGTTGTGCTGTTGGGAAACGTAGCTGACCGCAGTTCCAGATTTCAAAGTAAAATTTGAGATATCAAAATAAAAGGATGACCAAAATGAGCAAGTTGGACAATCATTCACACTCCCATTCATACCTGTGGCCCATTCAGAATTGTCAGTTAACCCAATCCATGCATGTCTTTGGACTGTAGGTGGAAGCAGTCTGCACAAGAACAGGGACAACATGCAAACACCACATAAAAAAATAAATACAATGAAAAATAATTAGGGGCAGCTTGCCATAAACTTGTAGTATGTGTAAATGTGAGTGTGAATGGCTGTCTGCCTCTGTGTGTTAACCCTACAATAGACTGGTGATCTGTTCAGGGTGTACTCTGCCTTTCAGCTTTTGAAAGTGGCGATAGGTTCCAGCACTCCACCCTGTAGGCCTGAATTGGATAAGTGGAAGAAAATGGATGAACAAACAATGTGTTATTAAACACAGCAACAACAAAACTGACAATAACTCTGCTGAGAAAGCAAGGAAAACTGTGCTCACGTGTTAGTGACAATCACAACAGAGGCCAGCCTGAAAGCTTATCCTCATATATCACCTATTTAATATCATACTGTAAGACTTCAAATTAGCATTTGAGACAATAAATTAATCAAGAAAGTTTTTACTGAGGTCACATATTGCATGAGAAGTAGATATATTTCCTAATACACGTCTATATAAATAAACTTCTTGTTGCAGCCGGAGGAGTCGCCCCCTGCTGGTGTTAAAAAAGAACAAATTTCAAAGCCATTTCAGCATCGGCTTCACTTTGTAAACGTGGACCTGTCTAAACCTGTCTACATTCATCATTTGTATACAGTCTATGATCTGAAACAAACCAGTGGCCTGACTTAATGCCAGACAGCAAATCTTTGGGTTTGGGGCTGTTGCTAGGGAACAAAAAAGCAAGTTTCTCAAAACGTATGATGGCTACTACAGATACAGTATCTGCACCACAGAGGTTGTGTAGAGCACCTGCTGTGCACAGTAGTGCTAAAATAGATCCCTAAAAGAAAGAAATAAGGCTTAATAAAATATTGTATATTCATACAATCCCCACCCCCACATCTAACTTACATCTCGGAGACACCTTCTAAATGTTCCTTAACTGACGGCACACTTTGAGAAAGCCGCATTGATGCTTAAAACGTGACACATTCAGAGGACACTAAATGAGCAGGGATATCAAGGCCAAAAGGACAGGCGAAATAATAGGACAGGGGACATGAGGAGAATGAAAACAGAGCGATGCAGGAGATACGGAGGAAGACAACAAAGTGCAATGAGATGAGGTTAGGAAAGAGACAGGAAGAGAAAGTCTAATCCGGGGCTCACGCTCTAAGCTCCTCCATCATCTCTGTCATCGCTCTGAACCAGTTGATGATGATGAGGATGATTCATATCTCACAAAGCTTTCCGGTTTGCATCACTGCTAATAGTGTGTGTGTCTGTATTACTCATGTTGTGGGGATATAAATCTGTCTAAACAGTGCCGGGACTCCAACAAAAACAAGCCCCCATAAGGTAAATCTGTCAATTTCAGCATGGACACTTCCGCTGTGTCTCAGTTGGGATATTTCTGTTCCTAAACTTCCACGTATGGAGGCCAATCCATAACTTTTAGTGTTCCACTGTGGGTTTTTTCTATCCAGGCATGCTTTTACGGCATTGGGATTTCCACACTTTGCACAGAAGATGTCAACTTGTCTGCAAATGCTTGCTAGCTACTAGCTGAGCTGGAGTAAAACAGCTTTAAAAGCCTTAAAACACGCCAACCAGAAACAGAGACCAGTGGTTTCCAGGAGGTCACTCGTCTCTAGGCCTGTGTGACCGTTTCAAAGCAGCTCTTATCAGCCTTTAGCAACGACTTGCCAGGAAATGCGCATTATTCCCTTGTGACTGGTGCTTGCCGAGTAGTCACAGGCAGTGTCTAGGCCTTATTTATTTGACTCTATATTGTCACACATCCAAATTGGTAGAGAGAGGCTAAACTCATGCGGTTAAGCTGTCGTGTGACTGCAAAGCCCCAGTACTTCATATAATCATGCTCACAATAGTAAGTGTAAATACTGGAGTACACAGTATGAAATACAGTTTTGGATTAAAGTTAGAATAAATCACCGGCAAATGAATGTAAGTCAGTGTAACGCCCTGTGAAGTGATGGAAACTCAATGTGTGTGTGTGTGTGTCTCTGTGCTGAACTTTAGGCTTACCAATGAAACGAGGTCACAGAACTTCAGCGACTGGAGTCCTGTGACACAGTGAGTCACTGGTGTGTTTATCTGGTACTGACTAATCACAGGTAACCTGATGAGAAATCAGTTACATCAGCACATGTGACAGCAGTAATCAGGGCACATGAGCTTGGTATCGCACACACACACACACACACACTCACACATATAAACAAATCTGGGATTTACTGTAACATCAGGCACGTGGACAGCTGACCCTGAATTTCTACCAGCTGTTGGATTCTCTTCAGGAGATAAACCCGACCCCTGACCTCACTGCTTGCTGCCCTGCCTTTAGGAACAAGTAGGATGTACATTCAAACTCAGCCTATGGACAATTTTAGACGCACATACACACAGCAAGAAATCGACGAAAAAGGGCCACAAATCCTCACACATTGTGCTTTCATTTTGCTCAAAGAGAACTGAAGCAATTATCCTGTGACTGTTTCACCTCTCAGGGTTTCTCCTGGTGTTCCACAAGGAAATACCCTGCTGTTCTGTTCTGGGACGCACACACACACACATACAGAGAGGCTGTTCTGTGCTGTGCTACATTGCTGCCCGAATCTGGGTTAGACATTTCTGTGTGTGTGTGTGTGTGTGTGTGTGTGTGTGTGTGTGTGTGTGTGTGTGTGTGTGTGTGTGTGTAGGAGAGCGGAGAGCTAGGCCAGGCTAAAACTGTATGTACAGTTAGGTTATTCTGGGCAAGTAAAGTTGTGCCGTTATCCTAAATCAGCAACCTGCTCTGAGCAAATATTTAAAGCATCACCACTTTGTTACTCATCAAATTAGTAAAATCTGCATGTTACCTCAGCAATATGCCGACAACTTCATGCTCCAGTCTCAGAACCCTGATGTTAAATGATGAAAAACAGGCCAAAATAAACGTACTATACTAATAAATTGGACTTTACCATTTTGTTTCCACAGAAGCATAAATATATATATATATTTATGCTTCTGTGGAAATAACATTAAATGCTTAATACATCCTGAATTAGGTTGGAGCATTCACTAACAACGCAATCAATTGACATCATGATCTTTTAATGACCCAACTCAGGATGATATGTTTACAAATCCATGCTTTCAGAGGGGTTTATTGTCATATTGTTGCCCCTTACTGCCCTTGAGCTGGCACATCTTGCCCACAGCTTTGACAACAAATCAGCAAACCAAAGAACCCCCCCACAGTTTTGCACCTATGTGCCAGTTATGTGTGAATAAGTGATTTTAAAATGCCTTACTTGTATAAGCTTCTACATGTTTACTAGAAAATGGTTCTTTCATACACATGTTTACCTCTCTGTGTAATTTCCTGGGCCAAACATAACCAAACTGTGAGTAAGAATGAAAGTAATCAGAAAGTAAAACCTAAAGGTAAAAAACTGGTTCCAGATGAGTCTGGGATTTCAGGTGTGTTTGTGCCAACACTGCCCTTCCTATTGTGGACTGTGGGCTTTGTAACAGTGGAAACACTCAATCACGCTAGAGTAAAAATAGAACAACAACCTCCTTATGACTAGGAAAAATCGGTTGTTGCCCAGTGATTGCATTGGATTTATTTTGCAGTCCAATTACAAGTATTTGCATCAACTGTTTTTGATCTCAAGGCAGTCAAACTGTTCTTCGACTCAGAATGACTGCTTGATTCAACTGATTGTACTCTCATTATACTCCTATATTCATTTATATATACTTTCCCCCACAATCCTTATCTGGTCATAGCACATAGCTGAGCTTGGTTCTGCCAGCGGTTTCTTTCTGTTAAAAGGGAGTTTTTCCTTCCCACTGTTGCCAAGTGCTTGCTCAAAGGGGGTGGTTTGATTGTTGGAGTTTTCTCTCTGCTATTGTAGCTGTAGAGGTTACTCCTGTTGTGATTTGGTGGCAGATACATAAATTAAAATGAATTAAATTGAATATTAAGTGCCAGTGCCATTTTGCAGTTACATTGTCATCCTGATGAAACTACGTCCCATTTTGTGGAGGAATCTTTGAATCCCCGTATAACATCTATGAGGTTCTAAGGGGCTGCCATGGTGATGCAACCCCGAGATCATCTCCAGCTGAACTTAAACAAGGAACCCTTTAAAAGCCATGTCAATGCGTAAATCACTAAATTATGGAGCCGTTCTTATTGCATTATTGTGAAGCACTTAGGTATACCTTTGGTTTTAAATGTGCTATATAAATAAAATTGTATTGTTACAGCTCAGACTGGACTCTGATTGTAAGCAGAGTCTAGAAGCAACCGATTTATGATTTTCACAAATTTATCAGTTTTTTGCCAACTTCAGTCCATTCAATCCCAAACTGTTAGCAGACGTTTTCCTTCTTCTTGACTTGTTATTGCTATCTTGATACATCAAAGTCATTTTGAAGGCAGCAATTGACTGCAAGAGGTCACAGACCTGGTTCCTTTGAAGCAACCATTTCAAAGGCAATGGGATCGCCAATCGTCCCACAGTCTACAGACATTATTTTTGCTAATGCGGTAGTAAAGCTACTTTCAGCTGGGGGTCACCACAGCAGGTAGCTCCGTATTTTTGATTTTTTTATGCCAGATGCCCTATCTGATGAAACCCATTCAGAAGACCTTACATGAGTTTTTTCAGATAGTTGAAACAAACGTCCAATGAGGGCCCTAAGTTGGAGTTCTCAGTGGAATAAATGCTTTCCTTTTATACAAATTGCTGTCAGTTAGACATCCATATTTAAGTTCACACACAGGTGTCCTACGTAGCAGTTTTAATAGATGAAACTCAACAGCAAGAGACAGCAAAAACCTGCAGAATGTTGGAAAAACAAAAGCAGTTGTCCACGGGCGCCACCTAGATTGCTAGTTTTGTGGTCACACTTGGGCTTCAATAAACACAACACAGCACAGATTAAAGCTACATGAAGATGTGTCTAAGAAGACAGTTGCAGCTCAGAAGGAAAACACTCTACCAGTTTGTTTCTTAAACACAACCATGACACAAGCTACAGACTGGCCACTACCATTAATCTAATTTTAAGTAAAGATATGCCCAAACGCCTGCAATATCGTAGTTTGCATTTAACTCAAAATTCCAGCACACATTGCAAAACTATTTATATTGTTACGGATGCCTAGTTTCGGTTTTGTTCCAACTGCTATCATGCAAAAAGTTCATTTAAATATTGTTTGTGTCAAGATCTGGGTTTATCTGCTTTAAGCATGCATAGAGTGGCACCCTACTTTAAACAAGGACACTCCGTCCCTCCTCAAAAATAATTCAGGCCTACCCACTTGTGCATGAGCTCTTGCCCTCCAAATATTCAAGCACAATTTAACTCAGCATTCATTAGCTTAACTTTTACGGCATTAGTCTTTATTCCATATTTTATGTCTTAGACCTGCAAGATCAAGCTGCAAAGCACCGTTTCCAACCACACAGCTACATTTCATGTTATGTTAGAGACTTAGGATAAGATTTTAGGTTGTATTTTGGATAAACATATAAAAACTGAGGTATGACTGCAACAAAGAACAGAATATGCGACCTAGAATATATATATATTTTTAAAAAGAGTTCAGAAAGAGTAAAAATGAAACTGGTGCAAACCACAGAATTAAATGGTGACGAGGAAAGAACAGATATAAACCAGGAAACCCTGCGAGTATGAAATGAATTATACCAATAATGAAATTTAAGTTAAATTGTTAAATAAGTCGGCATTTTATTAAAAATGAAGGAAGACACTAGGCTTAAAATTGGAATGTAATGACCTCTGAAAGCGAGAAAAACTTCATTATTTCAAAGTAAAAGTCGCACCACTGACGTCATTCTGTGTGGCAGATATTTTATGAAATTTAAAATAAAGTTTTAAATAAATATATTCTAGATATATTTTAAATACGGTGACTGAGATAAACACTGAATATTAGATGAATAAACTTTGTTTATTTGAACACCAATAACTAATATGACTATTTAGTGAACTGAAGGGATTTTTATGCCTTTAAAACCAAAAGTCAGCACTTTCAGTGTTTTACAGAGTGACCCAGATGTATCAGTCTGTGTCCAGAGAAAGGTCCACAATCTGAAGCCTAATTTAGCATCGACAGGTAAACTGGAAGCAAAAGTTACTCACCCATAACTCAACTAGCTACTACAGCAAACTAATGCACTTTTTTATTTTTTATTTTAAAAAATGGTCTCTGTCAAGTTGAGCATTTAAGCACAGTTAAATTCATAAAGTAGTTCTCACAAGAAAGATGAAACCATGGAAACTATGTGAGCCAACCTACAGTATGATGTTTTGGCCTGTGCTGTAAAAAGCCTACAAGTCACTACGAATGCAAATATATTGTCATCATAATATAAGAAACCGAGCGGCTGATGTGTTTGCTACCTTTAATTTGTTTTTCTTTCTTCTATGTACGTGACTTCTCAACAGTGTGAGAGGAATTAGTTGAGCAGCTGTAGCTCGCTGTGGTCACACTGCCCTCAGCGGAAGACCGTCAGCAGGACTAATAGGATTGGATCTTTACTTATTCAGCTCCTCATGCATGCACTCTACAAACACAGACATGTTCAGCAGCTTCATTCACGATCTACACAGGTAAGCTTATAAGCAAGAGCAGGTTAGTCTGTGAGAGAGTAATTCAGCCTCTCTGCTCTTTCAGGCGCTCTGCCAGTGTTGTTGGCATAATGCGGAAATCTGCCCTCACTTCTAATGGGTTTTTTCTCTCACTTTATTATGCCTTTTTCTCTTCGTCCCACCTCACATCATTTCTTTGACACCCTCTGGTGTTTTCAATATTTCCATTTTAACGAGCTCATCCATCTCAGAAAGCAACTTGACATCTTGCGGAAAATTGGCGATCTGCTCCTAAACGTATATGCTGTACATCATTAACAGAGTGCAAAACATTACTGCATTATTGATCTGCTCCAAGGTCAACTGCTAATCAGAAAAAAAACAGCTCAGACAGCTGCTTCACACGCTGACTGACACTGTTGTCACTCTGCAGCCAGCTGTTTCTAATCACACTCTTCAGTATCTGTTGTACAGAAGAAAAGGCGTGATCTGTAGCTATGCAATACTAACATGACAACAAAGCATGTAAACACAAAGTCACAGACAGAGCCAAAGTTCAGATCTTCATATTTGGGTGAAGCACAACCAAAACTGAGAGAGGACAATGATCCACAGCCCAAAAAAATGTATGGATTATATATAAATTATTTTATGACCCACATTCAAACCTTTAAGATTAGAAACAGAAGTCGGAGGATGTTATAACTGATTACTAGGTTTAAAATCCAGGAAGATTCAGACATTTTTATTAGCCAATTCACTGCTCCTGTGTTCTTGTGTTGGGAAAAATATCTTAACTCAAAATAGTCAACTTGCACACACTAAACACTCACAGATATAGACCAGAATCTGGCTAAGCCTTTAAATCGAAGCTTTAAGTTTTACCAGTAGTCCTCCAAAGCACTTTAATGCATTCCATTTTATAATAAACAAACAAACACAAAACCTACAAACTGAGCCTTAAATTTCTTAAGTCATCACAATGTTAGGCAGGTTATTGTGAGTGGGGCCAGAAGATCAGACACATTAATATAGGGACTCATGTGTTTATTTAAGCGAGCAGGTGCCATCTTTGGGTCCGCTCCTCTCTAATACGTTCAAGCGTTTCGACCATGTGCTCCAGAAAGCATGAAGGCAACTTCTGGCTGCAAGAACAAGAGCTAGTTTGCTTTTCTGTGTTTGGCTCAATGACATGAAAAAAAAAATCAAAAAGAAAACAGTGTGAACAAATCAGAAACAGTACGAAGGGTGTGAAATCTGTTACACAAATAACGGCGCCTCTGCTGTGCAGGCCGTCCGTGCAGTGTCAAATTCTGCATGTGGAGTTCATGAAAGACAGCACATACTTAGCCAGCTGACAAAATTTATGTCACTTAGATATATGTGCATAAATGCACAGATGCAGAACACCTCTCTCTCTTTACATGGGATGTCACACTTTGGTACCAAGTCGATGCTAAATCTCCAAAATCACAGCAGGACTTTTCATAACATAGATGCTACAGGTGGCAAGAGATCTACATGGAGATGTTTGAGTTTGAGTTGCCTGATCAGGAATTTAACAACTTCATGTTTTTTAAAAGAATTCAAAGAGTTTCATCTCGTAATGGCTTTTTTTTTTTTCATTTGTATTCCAGTTTTTTCCTTGGTACCTGTTATTTCCTTCCTGTCTAAGCTCTACAGAAAGAGTTTAAAAGCAGCAGCTTTGTCACCACCAGAGGTACTGTAGCCATACCCTGGATCCTCGAAACAACAAGGTCTGGACACAAACTAGGCCATGGGCCTACTTCTGATGAGTCCCCACTTGACAAGAGTATCAATGTGTATCTGTGGCTTCAGGTCCCAGGACAGCTAATTATTTTCTGTTTTGAGTCCTTAGCTGTAAAAAAACAAAACAAAACAAATAAAAAAACAAAAATTGTTCTATATTGCTGTCCAAAAGTTTCTTGCAGCTGTAAAGAAGGTCAGGGCAAGCCCATTAACATCATCAGACAGACTGCTCTCATTGTTTTAGCTGAATGAACTCAGTTTTAATGAGAATCAGCTCTCATCTCCATTCAGCAGAACAGCTTTATCAGAGTCTTAACAGCTCCAGATGGGCTTGTTTGGCTTGCCAATTTCAATCATTCTGTAACCCTAATTTCACCTTAACCTGAATATTATTTTTAATATGTCACTGATCTCAATTACATGGTAAAACAAAGCCATCAGCAATTGTTTTTAAGCAGAGGATGGACAGGTGAAAGACGGAAAAACAGCTGTTTTAAGATGGATTAACACATAACAGCACCCCGTGGATATAAACATGTTGATGCCTGGGCTTTTGAGATGCAGCCCTGGCACTGCCATCTTCCTTGGGGGTTCTGACTCACCCCAGGTAAAACTTGTTCATTTATTAAAGACGTGCCAGAACCTGGAAACACAGTTTTGCTATGAACATGTTTAAATTGATGTACCTAGTAAGCTGACTTAATAAAGAGGATAAAAGCATTGAGGCAATATAATGGACAAGTTGTTTAAACTATGGGAACCATTTTATAATAGTATCATATTAATCGTTTTAAACATTACACGTCCTGTGAGGTGCGAGTTTACTGCTTCTAAAGGATTCAAGAGAGAGTAAGTAGCAGCCAGGTGCTGCTAATCAGATTCATTTAAATAACTGATTATCAGAAAGTGTGAGCAACTCTGTAAAAGCAGAAATTTTGGCAGTTTGCTGGTCCCGAGCATTCAGTTCAGGTGTGTATTAACACAATTACAAAATCTTTCCAGTTATGGTCATCACAACAACTTCAGACCGTGCAACATTCAGATAAACGACGAAAAACCCAAGAGCTACATCTTACAGGCCATGTGAAATTTGTGACAGGAAAATAAGAAAAAGACTGAACAAATACGGCTTGTTTGGAAGAGCTCCCAGAAGAAAGCCTCTTCTCTCTGAAAAGAACGCGGCAGCACAGCTCAGGCTTGCAAAGTTGCATCAAGACTTCTGTGGAGACGTCTGACCATAATGCACAGCACGACATTTGGCAAAAACCCAACACAGCTTATCTGAACAAACTCCTCACACCAGCTGTCAGCACGGTGGTGGAGGGCTGATGATTTGGACTTCGTCTTGCAGCCACCAACTCCTCTGTCTTCAAAGTATTCTAATCTGTTGTTAATCTATGTTGGCCAAAACTGCATCACGCAACATCCAAGCACAGCAGCAAATCTACAACACAATGACTGAAAAGGAAAAAAGAATCAAGTCGCTGTAATGACCCAGTCAATGTCCAGACCTCAACCTTATTAAAGGCTCTGGCAGGATTTCAGGAGAGCTGTGCATAAACGAACAGCAACAAATTTAAAGCAACATTGTGAAGAAGAGTGGGACGAAATTCTCTGATTTTTGGTTAGCATCCTCTGCTAACAGAAATGCAGCATAGTATAACAGATAATAGTTTTTTTTTGCCTTTAGATGAGAAAAAATTCACAACAACATTTTTAGTAAATATGCTAACACTTCAAGAAATATGCTATTAGCCTTATTGCTGATGATTACTGCAGAGCTGTAAATATGAGGAAGGTCAGAAAAGCAAAGCAAATTACAATCTCAGGCTCTTGGATTTGCTCTATAACATAAAAAAACGACAAATTATGAAGTTAGGGGGGAATTTCCCTTAATGACTATTTATTTATCGTTTTTTTATTAACACTTAGAGAAATTGCCTGATCAGGGCTGTGTGGGTGAGATTTTATTAGCAGTGGCCTTAAAGCAACCCCACACCTGGCATCATCTGTTGATTTAAGTATCACTAAATTCTGATTGGTGTATAACATAAAAAATGACTTTAAAAGCACTTTTTTTCAGATGAACTGTGCCAGCTTCAAACAACTTGAATTTTAAATTAACCAGGACCTAGAACATGACTTCATTAAAAGGTATCGCGCCTATAATTCCCTACCTGGAAAGAGCAATCTCAGCCTTTTGCCGGGCGATATCTGCTGCCTTCTGCGCTCCCTCCACGGCTCGGTCCACCTTCTCCCTGATCTTACTGGCTCGGAGGGGGATCAGGTTCTTCCTCTTGCCGCTCACCAGGATGTTCTGCTTGTACTTCCCTTCCTCTTTTGTGCCATCAGGAAACGTGGTGCAGCCATAGCCGTGCCGCTTGTTGCTGAGCCACTCCCCTTCGTACTGCAGCCCATCGGACCGCCGACTCACGCCGAATCCGGTCCGCTTGTCGTTCTTCCACTCCCCGCAGTAGGTCTCTGTTGCTGTGGCGTCCACATCGTCTTCAGCGACTGTCAGCTCTGTGTCTGCATCTCCAAGGCTGGAAAGGGTGAAAGGTTACATTAAAATAGTAAATAATCAATCATGGAAGGATCATAAAATGTTGAAATGAAACAGCCAGAGCCAGACTTCTGTGCCACGGTGACTATATTAAGAATATCTACTACTGCCAGCCATTAGGTTACGAGGTAGCGACTCAAGTCAAAATAAGCCGGCTCAATCCAGCATACCTGGAGTTTGACGCCAAGCACTTCCATGTAACATCTAAGCCAGATTAAGAAGCTGAAGTTCACACAATGAATGAAACTGGCATTAAACTTCTCCTCAGGCACCGGTCCAGTGGACCAACATACTGACCTTTGACCTATAGTCTCCTTTGGAATGCATGCCAATCCATTTAAAGGCACTTAAGAAGAATGGGTGTTTGTTTTTTCCTTGAATCCCTGTCCTCCAAATGAAGGACAGGTCACTTCATAGTACGTCATTCCACTACCCTGCCACAGAGTTGATATCTGACTCACCACGTTGGACTAACCACGTTCCAAAGTCATTCCAGTCACAATCTTTCAAAGCTAGACTTCCTCTTGCGTGAATCAAGAAAGGAGACCACAGTAGGTGGTGTTATTTGTATGATTTTTGGTGGATAGACTCATGTTTGATTGACATACTTTTCAAGTAAACATTGCTGTTGAGTTAAAATCCTGCCAGAATTTCTTAGAGTGTTAAATGTCTGACTTTTACAGTAAATTTGAACTTTTCAGGGATAAATATATTAGATTGCATAACTAAAACATGACAACGATGATGAGTATCAGTATGATTACTGTGGAACTGGTCAAGGAAGGATCAGTTTTAGTTAACCAACACAGTATGCTGGATTTCTAAGGTTTATTTTGGGGCTTTTTGCCTTCATTTGATAGTTAAACAGTGTGGAGTAGACAGGAAAGGGCTGCAGGTTAGACTTGAACCCAGTCTGCTGCGTTTTAGTCATAAGGCATATGCATACCTGCTCAGCCAGTGAGCTAAACTGGTGCCCTAGTATACAGCGTGAAACAGGCTTCAAACTAATGAAAAATTATGTTTGAGAACAAAAGGTTTGGCAGATTGCCCCAAATTTGGATGAAAACTATATGTGCAAAAAGGTCTTTGTGGGTCTTTTATATCTGGTATCCTGCAGCAGCCCAAACCTACCACCTCTATTGTCCACGTGCCATTACCTGATGGTAGAGTTGATATCAGATGCAGCAGAGGACACGGTACTCATGCCAGCTTCACTCCTGAATGAGCTCTGTTTAGACCTCTGGGAGGCCAAAGAGCTCCTGGACTCTGACTTCCTCAGCTTGAGACCTGACAGGATGGATCTTCGAAAAAGCCCGCCCTTCCTTTTCCCCTTCAGCAGCTCAGCCTCGCTGTGCGCTGTCAGCACAAAACCTCCCCGAGACACCGCGGGGCTGCTGCCGCTGCTGCCTGTGCTGCACATGGAGACGCTGGTGGTCAGCGTGCCGGGAAGGGGGGGAGGTCCAGGAACCACTGCCCCAGTCCGGTCCAGCAGAGCTGTCCCATTGCTGTGCTCTGAACCGGAGCGGAGAGAGTTTATGGAGGTACGAAGCGGGGAGCGGATAACGGCTGCCATACCGTAAGGGACGCTCTGACGAACTCCGTAGCCATGACGCATCCCGCCAACCCACTGACCCTGAAATGTTCCTGAGGGGGAAAGAAGAAAACACTGATTAGACCTGATCAAGATCACATGGAGATGCATAAACAAACAACAAAATCCCAACCACTGACAACAATCAATGCTTTATGGCATTAATGAAAGTCATGAAGTGATAATAATTCGCACATAATGATTAATTTGTACACCTTTACTGTGTCGACTGACACTATAGTTCCCACAGCTACAGAGTCAGATACATAATGAATTCAAAAACGGGAAGAAAATGGATTTCTTTATGGGTTAAATGAGGGATTTCACAAGTGATCATTTCAGTCAGCTGTTATGCAAAATACTTACAGTTGCATTAATTAAAATGTGCCAAAAGGTGCTGCCTAGAAATACCTGTCGTCAACACAAAAGTGTTAAACTGCAGTTGTTATACGGGTGTAGGGCAGCTCAAGTTAAATCCCCATAGAGTTTGTTGTTAACATAATGTCTGAGACTGAGATCCCCGAGGCCTCATCCACCTGAGACTGTCTAAATAAGGGATTTAACCCCTTAACGCCTAATTTTTGTCAAAACTTACATAAACGATAAATTTTAATCAATACATTGCAAAAAATGTGGGATGTAGCAAATATGATAAAAAGATTAAAACGAATTTAAGCACATTAATATTTAATTGATTGTTTTTAATTGCCTGAATAAATGCTTAATTTTCAAAAACTTTAAATTTAACTTTAAATTTTCTGGCAACAATTTCACAATTCAGGCTTTAAAGGTTAATATCTGTCCCTAAATATGGAGTTCAGAGATATATACGGATGTGATTGCACTAATGGTAATTTAACTTGAAATGCAGCATTATAAATTGAACAAAATAAGTGAAAATAATTATTCTGTAATGAGTCTGAATGACAGACGTGCATGAACAGGAAGTCTTTCTGTAAAACGGTCACAATATACAGGAAGATAAGTAATGCCCACAGGATCAGCCACTCAGACTCTTTACAAGAAGAGCAGGTCCAGACTTTGTGTACAGGGGTAACTGGGATCTAACAATACCCATCAGCAGAAAGAAACATGTTTAGGTTTTGGTCTCTAATGTTAATATATCTGCTGATAACAGTGGAACTCAACTAAAGTCAATTAGTAAATAATGGACTGTAACTTAACACTGCTGTCAATTAATTGCTGGCAAGCCAGTGATCAAATTAGCAGGTGTACCCCCTTTACAAATACATTAACAAACAAAAATAAACAAACAAATGAAAACGAGATGGCGATGGAGGTTTCAATGAAACAATCCAAAAAGCCACAGCATGCTCTCCCAGGAGAGGCCATCTTTTGTATACAGTGTGAAATATTTCCAAAACCTACAGCATATACTACATGTAGACTCAAATGTATTAATAATTTCTCATTTATATTTGCCTGTATTTACCAATTTTGTCTCCTTAAGAAATTGTAGGAATGAAACTTTAACACCGTCACACATAGAGCAATTATGAATATCCATACGTTTAAGATTATATATATATATATATATATATATATATATATATATATGTTTTAGACTCACCACCAAATACGAAATGAAGAATTTGAAAAAACACTGCAAGCCTGGCAAAAACCACCCATAGGTGGGAAGGGTTTTTTTTTTTTTTTACCAGTAAATAGTAGCTATCAGCATGCACAACATCACAGCTTTCATCCTGCTAGCTGTCTGGCTGGGCTAGCTTCTCTCTGTTTTCTTTCTGCTTTGCTCTGCTGGTATCTTCACCATCGCGCACTCTTGTTTTTGATATTGAAGGAGAGGAGGCGTAAAGAGCAGTGAGGGGTTTGTGACATTAACACAGTGGGTGCTGCAGTTATGTGGTAAGGTGCACTAACCTACGGCTACTGTGACCCCGAAAGAACCATTTGATTTAGCAGAAGATTACTGAAGAGAGAGGGACGTCGGTTTTGGAGCCAAAAAGGTTTCCTGAGGTCAGTAAAAAAAACTCCTTAGCTCCATAGCTCAGCTTGACTTACTCATACCAAATATTAGTATTTATCTATAAAACCCTCTATTCTATGGTCTCTGGACTACTTAGTTCATTTAACCCAAAAATCCACATTTCAAAGTCAAACTAAAGACCTGAAATAACAATATAAAAACACCAAAACTACAATAGTTTCCCGGCAACATTTGAAAATGAAGGCATCTGCTTCTGGTTTTATTTCTCAATAAAGGCAATACAGACATGACCATTAAAGCATCATTAATGAGGAGTTCCTGAATGACTCAATTAATCGTTATACAGATGATAATGAAAATTTACTGGAGAACAGATTTAATCCAGTGATGTTTAGTTCATCTGTGAGTAATGAACACTTACACCACTTGCTGCAAAGTACTGATTTTTTGTACTCTCTGGTATTTAATTTAACTAATTAACTGTGAGTGCGAACGATTGTCTCTCCGTGTTGGCCCTGCGTCAGATTGGCGACCTGTCCACGGTGTCCAGTGGAGGCTGGGATAGGCTCCAGCCCCCTAGCAACCTGCAGTTTGGTGTAATTCATTCTGCATTTCATTCATTGCCAAGCATTTGTAGATTTCACTAGTTCCTCTTTTTTGTGTTCTCTGTGCTAAGGTGTTGGGAAGCAGTACAGGGGAGTGGCTTCCTTTTGTCACTCCCATTCATTCACACCATGAATCTGCACTGTCCGCATCCCTTGCTACATAACAGTCCCTATATCTCTGTGTTGCAGAAAAGTAGGGCATCTGAGTATGCATATGCATGCATGTGCCGTCATTCCTCTTTCTCTCTCTCACTCTCCATGGAAGTGTGTGTTCCAATAGGAGGCCAAGTAATCCATCCCGCCTGCCCATACCTCTGATGTAACAGCACTCTGATTCATTCTGTAGCGAACGCACTCGCTCAAAACCAAACTACATGACCATATAAGGACTGCAACCACATTCTCTGTCTCCATCACAAACACACACAAATGTTTCCCTAGTGGGCTAAAGTGTCGGTGAAATGGGAAGTGCTGAATGAAGACAATATTATAAGCCAATCGTATTCCAGGACACATGAGAACATGATCACACGGGCACAACAAGCACCCAGACGCCGCTTTCAAAAAAGCCCGTGTGAGCGGTGGTGTTAAATCTGAACCTGCCCCCACGAAGTGCTGCCTCATACCACCACTCACCCCCCCACACACACAAAAACAAACAGAGGCTGTGTCACAGACAGCTGGCGAGCACATCTGGCAAGGCCTTTGTAATCACATCAGCACACAGCTGTACGACCATATGAAAGGCGGATCAAAGAACACTCGCACACACATGCACAAACGAGCACCTGTGCAGCAGCTTGACGAGATCAGCATTTCATTAAATGGCCGCCAGAATGCTCCAAGGCCGGCGCAAGAAGAGCGAGCATCACCTGCGAGTGCGTGTTTGTGCTGACAGAGCAGAACGGAAATAACCCGCTGCTACAACAGGTCACGTTCATTTAAAAAGGCAGTTGTGTAAATGATTTTAAAAAAAGAAGCACCAGCCGCATCCAAAAAGGAAAAAACATACAAAATAAATTTTTTAAAAGTACGACTATTACACTGATTTTTCATAATGCTGCTCCTGTACACAAATGTACAAAATGTAAAGGAGTAACTGCTCACGGTTAAAAATAAAATTAGAATATGAAGCTGTCGGCTTCACCCACAGGTACTTAAAAACTCATTATACCAACACTTTCATTTATTACCAATCCACTTGAAGATATTTCTAAAAGAAAAAGAAAAAATCAGGGCCAAGCCTTTTGCTAATAACCCTTCAGATAGAAGGCAACAATTTAATGTTTCGTACTTCAATTGTCAGCTTTTGAACTACTGAATTTTTTAATAGTCTGGCAAAGTTGACTGTAGTTTTGCATCAACCATACAAATATGACAATAAATGAGTACACTTCCCAAAATAATGAACTATCCCTTTAAATTAACGGTATGAGTAAAATGCGAAAAATGGGACAAGTGTTGTTTCATTTGCTGTTACAGTAAAACCTCCAAATAGGAGGATTTCTTATGCTATATACAGTGTACTATAGGTAGTATGTAGTACACTCTGAGGGCCCATTCACTGTGCTGGACAGCTTGTTTCTGAGCTACTAGTGTACTAGTGTCTCTGTGTGCAGATCATTGTTTACAGCGCTGCTGTTTACAGTCCAGTTATTATAACAGATAAATATTTAAAATAGCTAACAACAAGCTAAACTGTGACATAATAATTGAACCAAGAAGTAACCGCTTCGGCACCGTCCTGCTAAGCTCAGTGTGTACGATGAGCACAGGAACCCAGAAGAACGTGTAAATGTTTTACATTGTCCTGTATGCCCTACACATTTATGAACCTGTATTTATCCCACATTTCTAAACTACTGGATTATTATTAGCTAAATTACATCTAGGTTATTACTTAACTCTGTGATTCATAGACTTAAATACACTAATATTTCTGTAAATACTGAAAAAAGCAGTATAGCACAATACAAGATATCAGCAGCTTTAAAAATGCCTGCTACATTGAATCAGCACCTCTCTATAGCACTAACACACTGAAACATTGAAACCTTCAAGCATGTAGGAGTTATTGAAGGCTGTGTTAACTGCAGCTGGGTGCACCAAAGAAAATGGCAAGTGAGTGTGTAAATGAATAAATATATGTGAAGCAGTATGTGGGTTTGAGCTTTTTCATGACTTCTTGGAAGCGTATACCACTCTCAGTCTGCCTGTCGCTCTCCATGGTGCTGAAAAATACAGCGTAAGGCAGCTGGCAGTGATTTACTGCAATATCACACCTTACAGAGTCTTAACTGAAAGCAAGTGCAGTGGGGTAACTGTACAGGAGTTTTCTGACAGAAGATACACTGGATTGGATTATCCTGCCGTGGCTGCACTGACAAAACAAACACTGTTGGGATGTCAACGCCTCAACCTCAGGAGTATAGTCGCAAGGAGAATCTGCTCCACAGCTCCCACGCCGACAAAATTTCACTGATTCTGCCTGGAAGCCAACGGGAGGCACAAGCAAAGTGGACTCTCATTGCAACTACTGCAGCAAGGACAAGGCAGCTGCGCGGAAAGAGTTAACACGGTGAGATCAAAGCTGCGGAAACATCACAGAGTCACAGCGATCTGATCACGCGCCAACCCCCAGGCTGAATTCATAATTGTCTCTTTAACAAATGCGCGTGTCTGTCCTCTGTTTCTAGGTTAAAAACCCTCTGCATTATAGGGTCTGTATTTCATTCACAGCAAACAGAAATCTTTAAAGTATTACTGGACTGTACACACACACAAAAAAAATGTGATTACACGGCTAGGTGTCTGTGATTCTTAGTCTGTGGTTCTTGTGTGTCCACATTATTGCATAGCAGACTACTTTACAACTCAAAGTATTGATTTGTGATGCACAGCACTTGCAAAGAACAAAACATGGAGCAAGACAAGCTGGAAGGAGCTCAAACTGGTTATTATATGAATTATAAATGTGTTGTTTTACCATGTCAGCACTTGCCCTTGTGCATATGAGAGAGATGGGGAGGGAGAAAAACATAAGACAAGACAAGGCCGAGTTTATCAAACACTTTTTCTCCTTTATGTTGCAGACACTCGGTACAAATGGCTGGTTGTTGCTTGTGGTCGTTGGAGTGAAACTGGTCACAAAGAGCTTTACGACTGCACCAAAAACCGATTGCTTTGGGATCTAGTAGGTTGCCGTGGTGACCAGCAGTTTGGAAGATGCTGACTTGTCGGCGAACACTTGCAAACTATTTTGCAGGGTAAAACAGCAAAACGTGCAGAATGTAAGCTGTGGTAGCAGAGATTAAATCTCACCAGCCGGTGGGGACGTTGTTTTCTGTCTTCATATTTTATGTGTTGCAGGAGTAAATCTGGACTTAGCAAAGCGAGAAACAGGCAGCAACTCACATGTGCTCTCACAGTGGAAAGTTGAAGAGCTTGAAGTCTTTGTCGTTTAGCCTCTCTGTTGCTTGCAAAGTTGTTAAAATAATTTCAGTCATCATTTTGGGGGCTTTAGTATGTTTTGGATTTATTATTGAAGGTGTTTTATATGAACAAACACCCTGTATATGGCTATGCAGCTGTAAGTTTTATTATGTTCTATCTGCTGTGTTTTCTGTGAGTGTTTCAGATGTGCAGCTATACTGTGCTTGTGAAAACTGCTCATCTACACTTGTTTTGTGAAGTTATATAACACTCTTCATGTCTAATGCATAGCTTGGCAGCAATTATTTAGCAGGCTTTCTTTTACATAATTTACTGTATGTGTGTTTGATGCTGGTTATACACCCATTTTAAAAATATTATTGTTAATTTCTGAAAGAAATTAACACGTTGTTTCTGTTTAGCATGCTGAAGGGAACGTCTTAAAAAAAGACATTACACCTGTGGCTTTTTGAAAACCTCTCAATCTGCTTAGGTCAGTAATGGCAGAACAATAAAAAGGGAAATTGCGTCTACAGTAATAAATCTCAGGTGGACAGATACGCTACAGATAAACTACATCTATATGGATACGCATTTCTAAATCATCGAAGACTTCCAGTAAGCCATCAGCAAGCTGGCTGCAGTCAGTGGTTGCATAAAGGCAGAAACTGCAAAAACAAGAGCAGAATTCACTCAGAAGGAATGAATGGAAATGAGAGCTAAGCAAGGAAGAAACACGTTAGAAGCGCTTCATCAGCAATGTGATGCAGAGGCAGCCCTCGCTGAAGTCAACATCTATGAGGCTGTAGCAAGCCAAACAGAAGGGGGACGCATGAGTGCAAACCTCTCCCCTCCAGCAGATCCCTTAGACTGCACTAGTCAGTAGGTTAAGGATCACATGAAGCTGTCAAGCTACAGGACATGACAGCGTGCACCACATTTTTACCACTTAAGAAAAGAAAATGACAAGTCTGAATCTGGTAATAGACCCGATATGTCATACATGAAAAGTTTTTTCAATATATTTAGGCCTTCCATAGCACTTGAAACCCTCTCATCAAACATCTTCACAAGATAACTCAATATGTCTGACCATACAAGATTTGAGGTCCTGCTCAGCAGTGGTCCTCCAAGTTAGGTAAAGAATCCTCTGTGCACAGCAACGAGCTTTCCCTCAGTTTGGCTACAGTGTGGGAGAGGCTGGAAACGGCTATTTGACGAGGTGGATTGTTTTCTAAGATATTGAGTATGGATTTAAATCTTTCAGAGACAAACTGAGAGAGTTTGTGAGAGCTACAATCCTGAGTTGCTATACCTGAACAGAACAGGTGAAATAAAGTAAACATGATAAAATCAGGATGTTTTACATTGAAGGTGATCTTTCTCCACTCGCGATGCACTTTTTCAAGTTTCACTACAACTTGAATAATGAACTGGAGAGTGTTTTCAGACACATTGGCATCTTCGAAACTACAGACAACCATGGAGTTTGCCAAGTGGTCTCCAACATGTCTCTAGATCTGTGTGACTGAAGTTTTATTCAAACTAGCTGAAGTCTAGCAGACAGTGGCTAACAGCCCCCTGTGCTGGCTATTCCCCTAATAATGCATACGTATAAGCTTTAATGAAACTTACATGGGTCAGTACTGTAACGGTTCAACCCCTTATAGCTTATATATCATGAAGGAGGATCATGATGCTTCCAGCCCAGGCAGTTGCTGTTCATATAACACTACACCATCGCAAGTGCTTCTCGGGCAAACTCTATCTACGCAGTTAGTAACGCATCAACAACAGTGCGGGGCAGACTTCCAAGACAGATATTTAGAGTTTCATGATTTAGTCAGCACCATTAATCCTCACTGCAACCATAAAACTTCTCCCGTTACATAAGCTAAAGCCTGCAGATGGGTTGTTGTTTTGGCTTTATAGAAGGCACATAATAGTAATGACCCTAGGAAAAAAAAGATAAACAACAAGTTACTGAAAACTTGTTTTTTATGGGCGTTTTTCACTAAAAAAAATGTTTTAGTTTAACAGGGAGAATTAAATCTTATGCATCAATCCTCCTTAATAATTTTTGATTATATTATTCTTATTCTTCTTATTATTATGCTATACAGTGGAGCAGTCTGTAGTGAGAAAAACTACTGAAGAGAGGCAAAGGGAGAGAGAGCCCTGAGGACGGTGCACGGACACATCGGCTGGGGGAGAAAAACAGCAACTACACAAACAGAAGGAAAGACAGATGGTAACTAAAGACAGGTAGACAAGAAAACCAACAGGCAACAAGCCAAGAAAAAGGGCAGTAAAGTCAGGCTGTGCAGGCATGCAGACAAACCCACTAAACTGGTCAAATCACTGAACACTGAAAGCAAGGAAAGTCTGTTCAAAGCTAAACCTCTTCCTGCCTAAATCGCTGTGTGGGACTATTATCCGTTTAAGGGATTTTGCTTGGGCCCCTTTTTTCTGTCTGAGTCTTTCAGATTGCAATTTGAGGATTATTCATCTGCTCAGAAATTTCATAAAAAAGGCTCGCGATAACGCGATGACATTCTGATGACCTGCACATTGAAAAAATGCCTACAATTTTCTGTCATCTTGTAACCAGTGTTTTGGTGATAATAGTTTATCCAACTATGAATGGTTTGGCAAAAAACAAATACTGTCATGTGTCCTTAACCTCAGTCAGTCAGATTTCTTTGTTCCCCATAAAACATTTAGTCTGTTTAACATTCTCATTGTTTGCATCCATGTTCGTCAACTGGTGTTCTTTTGTTCCCCATTTCAGGCTTGCATGATTTGCTTCACAGTCACTGAGTTGGATGTTCTGGGCTGTGAAACAGTCGGTGGGATTTTGTAAGACTTCAGGATCACTTTGCTTTTTTGATGCATTTATTCATTCGTTGAGACCTTCATGTGGATCAAATTGGCTACATATTTTTTTTTATAAATGCATGTGTATAAATTACTTCCCATTTTCTTGTGCAACCCTTAATCAAATGGAGTTCCACAATCCTGTGCTAAGTTTTCAATGTCGTATACGTATGTGCATCTTTCTTACCAACAGAACACGCTTTACTTTCAGAAAGAAATGGTAAAGAAGAAAATGCATGATGTCAATGGCTCAATGAGAAAGAGCATGAAAAAGAAAAGCACAGTGGCCTGGCATTCATAAATAAACTAGCAGCATGACGGCGCTCTTACCAGACAAGTAAAAGATTCCTGAAAACCAGTGGAAGATGAAATACTGAAGGGGATAAGCAGCAAAGATCATAAATAACTCAAACAAGGAATCTGGAAAGGGATCATGACCTGGCAGCAACACGGGGAAGATGCTTTTCCTTTTACGTCAATACAGCAAATCGGTGACCTCATCAACTGTGCAAACTACCGTGGGATTACAATCCTATCCATACCAGGCAAAGTGCTTAACAGGATCATCTTGCACAGAATAAAGGAATTAGTCATCATTCAGCTCCACTGGGCTTCACAGAGAATAGATCCTGTACTAACCGAGATACTGTGTGACCACCGAGCAAGAATGGACGACAGCTTTCTGCTGTACAATTTAAAGTATTCATCACGAAAGGGAGCTCAAAAACGTGTCCAAAGAAGACGCTGTCAATTTTTACCTTGCTAGCAGCAACTTAGGATTTGGACATTTGGATTTGTCAGCCAGTACTATTAAGGTGACCTGGCATTACAGTACAATACCTATCAACAGATGGATGAGAATATAGTAATTTCATGTTCTCTTTCGTTTTTCCTCCTAAGTTTTCCCTGTCAACTGGTCCATACAAGAAGATGGCAGGTATTGAAAACCATTAATCAGTACAAATATAAATACTTCCTGGAAATGACGCGTTGCAAACCTTAACTAAACATGGTGAGATCCCTTTCTTTAATAGCTACAGT
The DNA here is from genome assembly GCF_041146795.1 of Maylandia zebra. Lineage (NCBI taxonomy): Eukaryota > Metazoa > Chordata > Actinopteri > Cichliformes > Cichlidae > Maylandia > Maylandia zebra. Next base: position 59,502,917 of record NC_135173.1, on the reverse strand, counting down.
TAGATATAAGACTATCAGAATGACAGCACAGAATGATTTAAGAAAAACAACTTCAAAACAGATAACCAAGTCAGGGACACGTTTTAGGAGGCAGGCATCTCTTTTCCAAGGTACACACTTTCATGAATGTAAACATAGAGAGTTTACAACAAGGTGAAAATTACTGGTGACACTCAACAGCAAGGCCAGATTAGACATTACCAGAAAACATCTAAAATAGCTGCACAACCAAGATTAACTTGTACTCAAAAAATAGAAAGACAAAAATATGGAGAGGGAGAGCAACAGCTCACGATCCAGTGCATATCATATTATCTGTCAAATATGGGGGTAAGTATTGTTATGGCATGGGCATCTATGGCTACCAGTGGAAGCGGGTCAGCAGTGTTTATTGATGATGTGACTGTGCTATATACTCTGCTCAGATTCAGCCAAATACTGCAAAACTGATCAGACAGTGCTCCACAGAGCAAATGATTAATGACCCAAAGTATACCGCGAGAGCAACCCGAGAGTTTCCTAAGGCGAAGATATGAGATCTTTCACAGTCACTTGTTCTCAAGCCAACACTGGAGATAAAACTGGATGCAGACAAACAAGCAGACGCTGAAGCCGGCTGCAGTAAATGCCTGGTAGAGCATCTCAAGGGATGAAACACAGCATTTGTTGATGAGTTCTAAATTTCAAACAGGCACTACAGCAAAATATTTTCATCCAAGCGTTGAAAACAATCTTTATACTTAAAGTGGCATTAGTTTCTGCTAAACAATTCCTGATTAGTTAATGTAATACTTTAGTTAATTCCCTTAATCATAATCACATCTTGTTGGATTTAAAAATACAAAAAAGCTAATATTTCCCAAAGATGTATGGAGCTAACTATAACTAATACAGATTATTAGTAATAAGGTTACTGCCAACACAGTCAACATATCCAGTTTAGCAGTACTTGGGTCGCCCTTTAGCAAAAGCATTCAAATGTCTAATATTGCTATTAGACATTTGAATGCTTTTAGCAGTTGGTTGAGGGTGACTTCCTGACTCAAGGAATACTGCTACAGCAACCCAAGAGTTTCTCAAGACAAAGAAGATGGATATTCCTCAATGGCCAAGACAGTCACATAATCTCAAACCAATACAGCACGCTTTACAGTTACTGAAGACAAAACTGGAAGGAGAGACCCACGAACAAGCAGCAAGTAAAGGCCTGGCATCACAATGGAAGAAATTCAGCATTTGCTGACGTCTGTGACTTCTAGACTTGCATAACATAATTTTTAATTGTGTTAGTTTGTCCAATTACTTTTTTAACTTTTTTAACTTCTGGAAATAGGGACTATGCCCAGGAGCTGAAATTAAATTAAAGAAATTAAAGTCAGTAATTCATTCACTTGATTGTTTTATTTAAAATCCACATTAAAAAAGACCACAATTACAACAAAATAACAAAACCAAACAAAGTTTCCCTGTGAAAAAACCCTATGGACCTAACTTTACATTTGGCCTCAGCCATAAATGTAGTAATATTACAGTAAAGGCTGTAAAATGGTGAGATACCTACATGTTTTTTAGTTCCATTGTAGAGCCAGGATTAATCCTTTTAACAGCTTTGCCAGATGGACAATTGAACTTTGTGACTTATATAATGTTTTTTCTAATCTAACCAAGTAGTTTTGGTACCCAGAACTAATCAAAGAGTGTGTGAATATGAAAGTAAAAAATAAAAGGAAACAACAATGGTGCCACACAACATCTTGAAACAAAACTCAACATTCTAAAAATCCCATGGGACAAAGCATACATCATCACTAACCCTCTAGTGACCTTGTTTGGATTTTTTAGGTGTTCTCTCTAAAAAGAGGAAATAAAATAACAAAGGATATCAATACTGTGCACTGCAAAAGAACAACTGAAAAATAAATAAATAAGAAAGGTATCTCACAACTTTAGGGCTTTTATTTTGAAAATAACATGCTTTGATTTGACTTATAACCTTCTATCATATTGCAGACCTCCCAGGAATTTATCTTGAGGACTTCCTGCTTTTACAGAAATACAGTTTACACAAATAAAGGTGAGCATGTCAAAAACAATCTATAGCTGCTAGAAATGCTGAAGGCAGAAATGAAAGGAGATGGCCAATCACATTCAATAGCATTCAGTTAACAAGTTAACTAATGCTATTAAAAACTACCACTAGCAAACCAACATCAGCAACTTTGCTAACAGCAAACCTACCTTGATAATGACATCAAAATAACATGATTGAAATATTTATTTATCTGTAAACAGCTTTAATCGTTGCTTATAATGTTTTAAACCAAAATGCATAACATCTGCTGGTTTCAAATGTTTCTTCATCCGAATGGACAGTCTAAGAATTGCAGGTAAAATACTGGATTCACCTGACTTGCATGACACTTCCTTTGAATTTACTTTCTTTCAAGGCTAAAATAATCAACAGGATAAGCCTCAGAATTTGGGAAATTTCAATATTTCTCTTTTTGATGAGATTTTACAAAGCAAAAAAATCTTAAAAATAAACTAATCATAAAAATAGACAGTAGAAGGACAGAATACATGAAACTAAGTTGAGTCAAATGAGAGGAAAGGGCTGTCTGAATATGCAATTCCTACTTGTGACTTGTCATAGTCACAAATAAGAGTTCAAACTGTTTGTGAATTGCTTTTCCCTTCCTCTCTTCCACACAGAGGTGAGAAGTGAAGGTTTTCCTGCAAACAGCAATCCTGAAGCTGACGGGGACTGAGACAACGCTCAGAAGACTTCAGCCGTGCTCACGGTTGTAAGCCTGTTAGGGTTGTCTGAGACCTCGAGCATTATCTTGGCCATGTCTAAGATAATTCTGTGTAATAAGTCCATTATATGCTGGTTACATGAGTTGCTATAGGGCATGAGCTAACTACATGGCCGACTGGGTGAAAGAAAGCAGAGTGGCACTTCTGACCGAAGTGATTCCTCCCACACACACTGAAAATATATTCTCTCAAATATATTCTTTTACACATGCTTGTTATTTTTCCTGTAAAATGCATGTCTCACTAATCAGCGAGCCAAAGGAAACAGGTTTTTGATCTCATTTGGCCCACCTACCGTTGCAGGGTGAGTTTAAAACAAGATAAGTGGATTTATTATTTATTATGCGGATTTATTATGCTTACATAACACGGCCAGAGCGAGAATAATTACAGCAGTGATAGCGGCTTTTAGCAGGCTAGCAGGGTGTGTTAATTTAGAACAATTATAAATCAGATTTAGCATATTTACCAACAGCTGGAGGACATGAGGGAGGTTCAGAGATACTTGTGAGCGGCCGCACACCTCGTGTGATTGAGCATCTGCCATGATATGAATGCTCTCGTGCTTTTTCTTGTCTTTTTGACATTTCATATTCACATAAGTTGGAAAGGGGAATTTTTAGGTCAGTTTGTACATCTCTGACAATAGCATATTCACCACTACTGCTGTAATCTCTAGCAGTTAGCATTGTTGTACACAGTGACAGCTGTAATCTCTCTTTGTGACTTCAACTCTCACTAAAGTGATTACTGAATCCGTCTACTGCTCTCTTTTCATTTTTCTACTCCACTCCCTCTCTCCTTCTCTCTCTATGTGGTTGGTAATCAGTCAGCTTAGCTCTTCTTCTCAGTAAACAACATTAGCCCGGAAGGCCAAACCAGCCAATCCAGGCTCGGCAGAGCCGGCTGGGCGGCCAATAGCAGCGAGGAACATCAAGTCCCTCGTGACACAGTGACCTGCTGCATGTCAGTGAGCATTGCTATGGAAACCCTACTGTACAGCGCGGCTCAGTGGAAATGCAGCAAATTGAGGGAGGGAGGAGAGAGGTGGGAGGAGAGGAGAGAGGGATGCTGGCAGACGTGGGAGAGTAACGAAGAGAAAAACTAAACAGCAGCGGTAGAGACGGAGGAGGAGTGTTTCCTAGAAATTTGGCATCAGGTGGAGTTGGAGGGGAAGTGTAGCTGACTCAAATTGCACAGCGTGTTTCAAAAGTATGTAGGCAGCAGAGCATCTTTGAATGCTGTGGCTTCTGGCTCATATTGCTCTGGAGATGACTGAGCTGTGAGTCTGTAAGGCAGATTTTACTGTGAAGCGCTCTGCACTGGACCGTATCACAAAACCAATGAAGGAAAATGATTATTTCAGCTTTAAGCTAAACATTTAAAATCACATTTAAGCTGTCTTAATAAGCAACAACAGTTAGACCTGGCATAGTTTAAGCTCGTGTTTTTTTCATGGAAATTAACAGCTATTAATTTTAAACTCCTATATCTTCTTCACAAACTTGGGTGTCCACGTGACACCAATAACCCTTTTATGGCTGAGGGGCAAAAAGGACTGACAAGTCCCAGGTTTTCTGACACTGTATAAGATTCATGTTCTTTTTTAGACTTTATTAAAGTTTTGCAGTCACATGACAACTAACTATGTGACGTTAACTTGTCCGATATTTTAGACATGTCACAATAATTGTGACAGTGTAGGGTCAAGTCATTCAGGCCCCTTTCACTCAGCCCTGAAAGCAGTGACGCCTCGTCAACCACCGGGTTCTCAGGATAAGTGTTAAGTGTAAGGATAAACCTTATTTGATACATAGCAGATTATATATATCGTGATTGCTAGTAATTTCCTTGGAGATTTACTTTCAAAATAAAAGTTTTTTGACTACTCTCCCTATTCATGACATGGACACTGTGATGTCAGTTCAGGATGTAGCCTTCGACTGCCGCTCGAATGAAAGTAGAAAAACCTGATGAACAGATTAACTTTGCTGCTTCTGTGAATACTGTCTGTATATTGAGCTGCACTTTATTTTCTGATAGCTTTCATGTTCTCTGAATAGCCTCTACTGTATCTTTCATTTGCCGAGAAAATACCTGTTGTACAGTCACTTATCCAAGTGATTGTACAACTTGGATAATGGAAAAAAACGGACTGAACTGTGCTGCATGTCTTCTTCCAAAGTGATGATAAAACAAGTAATTTTTACACATTATTTATGCAGCATTTGCATTCGAAGAAGCAATTTACACATGTCAATATAAGTTTGCATTAGCACAGATTAGAAAATAGGAAAAGGATAGAACGCAAGTAGGAAAAGCTCACATTCTCTTTACACACAGACCGGACAGCTAGAAAATATCGTTTTTTGGTGCAAACAACTTTTGGGCTCCACCAGCTTCTTCTTAGTTGACGTTCACATTTATCCAGGCTTGGGAGGAACCCTAGGAGTCATACTAGCGTGTTACCCACTGAGGCTGGGATTTTGTTTCCTCCCAGTTTTGAACTGGGCATCTTTTTTGTGTGTGAGGCAAATGTGTTCATCACTACACTATGGAGGCGCTGATGCAGGTTTATAATTACAAGTAAAGTCAGGAACACATTCGGCCGCAGGAAGGCAAGATTCATGTTCGCATTTCTTCTTTGGTTACTGAACTATTTATCTTTTTCTGGTTATTGTTTTCTGTTTCTTAAATTCTGCACCAGCATCAATGGTTACTTCCTCTATTAAAACATATTAGTTTTATTACCTCACAGATCTATAAAAAGAACAGATGCATGCTGTTATAATAAGGACACTGTGTACTGTTGGAGCTAGATAACCACGCGTAACTAGGCCAATCTCTGCTGCATTTACTGTATGTGGGTTCAAATGATACAGTTACGCTCCAACATATCCCTCTCTGAAAGGCCCATTTTTGTCTTTCTCTTTCTTTCTTTAATGATCTCACTCGCCTCCTGATTAGAGAGTATCTCTCATAACAATCACGATAATCATCTATCCACCGAGTGAGCCATCTCTCAGTTTTCAGTTCATCATATAAGTGATCTATTCATCCATTAATCTGTACATCTGTTGAATCATCTATGCCTCCCTCTGTCAGTCCGTCCATCTGTCTGGTCATCTATCAAGCCGAATTATTCTCCTTTGTACCGAATCAACCCCTAAAACCAGTCTGGTCTGCGGATTTTATCGGGCTGCTCAGGACTGTGTGTGTTTGTGTGTCGTGAAGAGCAGTGTAATGCGGCCTGGTAGTTGTAGAGTTATGTAACGAGGCTTTAGCGGCACGTATGCTACTGTCAGCTCCATACTTACACACATACTACCAGATTTCATGGCTGTGCAGTGTATGCATGTGCAGTCACACCCACAGCGACTGAACTAGGTCACAACCTAAGAGACTCAACATGCAACTGATTTCATTTTCTAGGCAATTGTGATGCAGATTTGGAAGACTTTACAAATGAAAGAAGAAGAATCAAATGTATAATTACATGTTTTGCTTTTTCAAACACAGACATATTTCATGCATTTAAGCGACCAACATTTCATCTGGTGTCCCTAGCAGACTGATGGATGCTTTTGGGTGTTTGGCACAAATAGTGTGCTGATATTGGCTGTGTTTGTAGTCATGCTAGTGGCTCTTATGATTATCATTTCATCATAAAATTAAATATTTTGACACCTATTGGATGGAATAGCATCAAACTGTGAATGTATTTATGGGCTCCACAGATTTACTATGATAGTTTTTATTCTTTGGATCAAAATTCCAATTAAAAAGTATTTTAATATAGTTATTCTGGTCAAACTGGGGGGAGATAAGCCATATGCCACTGGGTTTATTGCTAATCAGTAAATTATAGCATGTTAACATGCTAATAAAGAATGATAAACAATATAAACGTTACATTTCCCTTGTCATAAAGATATCAGGATGCTGACTTTCGTATTTATTGCAGCATGTGACTGACTAACATGACTGTAGATGCGTAGGGCCAGTTTTAATAAGCAGGGGAAATTACTGTAATGGCTTAAAGTGGAGGGGGAAAAGCACCAGCGGGACTGGAATACTAATAATGTGTACACTGATGAACAGTCGGTTTATTTTTGTGCTAACCAGCAATTCTCAATCTGGAACGCTGCTGCCACCAAGGCTGTGTGGTAACTGCACACCATTTGGAAATCACAAGACTGACCTCCAACCGGTTCCCAACTTTTAATTTACTTTCTGATTGTTACTTTTCCTGGATAAACATTATTCACTGTCCGTGGTCCTGAAACAGGAAAAAAAAGAACAGTGGGAAAGATTTCATGTATTTTTTTGGGACTTTTTTCTGGCTTCAGGGGTAAAATTAAGCCTTCAAACGTCTGAAAATAAGACCCTTTAAAAGCTTGCTTAATCTCCTGAAAAGAAACACCAAAAATATAAGACTTACGAGTAGTTTTGGTGCATCTGGTATAACAGAAAAACATGCATTAGCAATCTATCTTTTCTGATAGCACTTTCCTCCAGCAATTCAAGCCCATTAATACAAGTAGAGAAAATATCCCTCCCTATAAAAGCAAATACTGCAGCCAGGTCAAGTGCAAGATGGATTAAAAACTTCTGTCCTATACAAACTAGTTCAAATTTTAGGTAACTAGGAAATTATGAAAAAGTGCACAAATGCAATGTCTGTCCTCTGTTCAGCAATGTTTTTGGGGCTTGTTACTTGGGAGCTGATGTCCTCTTCCATCCCTCTAACCTTTCACTCATCCCTTAAGACTGCGTGGCCTGAATTGAAGGACTCTAAATACACAGAGTGTCCTCAGCAGCTGAATTGAAAGTTGAGGGTTGGGAGGACACGAGGAAGAGGAGGAGAAAGACAGAGAAAGGAGGAATCAGAGACAGAAAATGAGAGCAAGTACATTTTCAAAAGCTGTCCTGGCGCGACCTCTTGCCTCAGCATGAGCATGTGTGTGTGTTAACAAGGCGTGATAGAAGAAAGGATGACCCTAGAAAACCTTTAGAAAAGTTCCTCCTACTGTGCATCTGCTCTCGGCCTGTCAATCATCAACCAGTAAGAGGCTGTTTTCACAGAGGACAGTTGTCAAATATCGCTCATTGACAGGAACTGAGTGGTGTGCCTTCTGCCACACGCAAACCAACTCCCAAAACACCCACAATGCATCTGTCCTTCTGTATCTCCTATAGTTCTTACCTCCATCCGAGTACGTCTCTGTTCCGTATCCGTCCTGCAGGCCGTTGTTCCACGTCCCTTCGTACTTCCCGCTTGTCCCCGTGCTCTCCCGCACGCCATAGCGTCCTTTAAAGCCATTCGTCCACTCGCCTTTGTACACCCAGCGGCCTTTATTCTCAACGCCCACACCGTGTCTCTTGCCCTGAGCCCAGGTGCCCTGGTAGGTGTTCCCGCTGGGCCAAGTGTAGACACCCAGCAGTTCAAACCCATGGGCCCAGGAGCCGCAGTACTCGCCCTGGCCTTTGGGTCCAGTGCAGATCCCGTGACCGTGCGCCTTGCCCTCCTCCCACCCTCCGCAGTATGACCCCCCATCGTCAAAGTTGAACCTGCCGCCAGTGGACATGCATGAAACAGGTCTTGGCAATTCCCCTGAAGCCTCGACAAAAAGAAAAAGAAAAGAAAAGAAAAAAGAAGGAAGGAAAAAGGACAGGTTGGTGCTAGAACCAATCCATGGAGCGGAGTTTGGAGGTTGGTGAGGGTAGGGGTAAGGAGGTGAAGGAGGGAGTGGGAGGGAGTGAACTCCCACACAAATCAAGATAGGCCACTTTCAGTTTCCCACTAGCTTGGTGTGGAAGAATTGGAAATGAGGTGGACTAAAAAAAAAACAAACAAACAAAAAAGCGTGGCCCCTCACAGCTGTGTCAGGGCTCTCCCGGCCTGTTGGGGAAAGGTAGAAGGTTGCTGTTCACTCCATCCTCTTCGTAGGCTCTTTGTAGCTTTGGCTAGCACTTTCCAGCTTCTCTGTGGCCTTTCCAGGTGAGAGAGGAGGAGAGTAGGGCCAGAGCTGCCATTATTCTCCCTCAGCAGAAGTTTAATCCATGAGGCAGCTCCGCCGGCCTGCCATCGGCCTGCCTACACAGTCTACGACACAAACGCAGAACTCTTCCTCCTACTCTCTTGCCTGCCTTCCGCTCAGGCCCACTCAATCTGCCACCTCCTACCTGATGATGCCTCCACCTCTCTGGGGTGTAGAGCCGAGAAGTTTTCCCGGTGGCAGCCCTTCAAACCTCCGAGCCTCCAGCATAGACGCCACCCTGATCAGCACAGAGGCTTCAGCTGGAGCGGTGACATGATATTTGACAAAAGAAGAAAAAAAAAAACAAAAAGGAAAAAAAAAGATTCTCCTCCTCAGATTTTTCTTTTTCTCCAAGTCTGTTGTTGACGATCAGACAAAAATATTTAAAGTGAGACTCTGTGGCTCACACCAGACTTCATTCTCAGCTTTAACACACACACATATACTGCGCTTTGCTGCACAGCCAGGGATCGCACACATGCATAGAGAGAGGGAGAGAGACAGAAATAATGGGAAAAACACAGAATGTAATCTGCTTGGCTGCCTGTTTCGTCTGTCCTGTGGTGCCGGAGAGCAGCAATGCAGTCTCCTGCCTTATGCACGCATACACTATATGCAGGCACACACACATATGCACACACACTCCTTCTGACAGAAAGTGCGCACACACAGACAATGAAAATAAATAACTGAACTGATTAATTTCTCTTCTTCTATTCCCCGTCTTCCTCTCTCTCTCAGTCTGACTGTAGGTCTTTAATCCACTGCGTCCATAAGTGGTTTATCCTCTGCGTGGGCTGCCTTCAGATTGCCTGTTTGATGAAATACCATCCATCTATATGATCCTGTTAAGGTGCGCTCTGTCCTCTTCAGCATCGCCTGCTCGTCTCCATGTTTCCCTATGGAGTGCCGGCTGACGCACAGCCTGCCTGCTGCCTTGGTCTTACAATCTCTTCTCCTCCTACGGCTGGATCTCTGTAGCTCTCTCTCTCGCTCTCTCTCTCTCTCAGAAAATCTGCTCATTAGAGAGGACTGTTCCAATGCAGCCACAACCCCCCTCCTTCCCTGCTCAATAGCACAATCCAGTTCTTAAAGAGATAGAAACGCCACACACAACTTTCTATTGCCACCCTCATCTGTAGCTTTATTTTTTAGACTGTTTATCATTATCTCGGCTTATCTCTAATTTTATTGGCCTGAATACACAAGGGCTGGATGATGATACTGATTCTAAAAGTCCTGAGGATGGTTTATTCCATGTCATTAACTTTTTGTCTACTGGGTAGTTTCTGTTTGCCTTGTTTGTCCTTTGTGGTCTCTCTTTCATCCCCCAAAGATTCATGCCAAAATTAATCCCCCTCCCTGATCTCAGTGCTCTTCCTGTTAAATGGGAGCTCTTCCTTCCCACTGTTGCCAAGTAATCGCTCAAAGAGGATTAGATTGTTGGGGTTTTCTCTCTGACACTGCAGGCTCTGTAGAATATAGCCTTGAAGAAATAATCATTAATCCATCGATTTTCTTAACTATTTATCCAAATGAAGCTTATGCTTAAGTGCAATAAGGAAGTTTTGTATTTACTAATCTGTCTGCTTTTTAGGGTGTTTGGTTGCTAGTCTGTTCTTTACATCACTTCCACTTCTATACACTGTAGAGATGGATAGTATTTCATCAAACAGGCAATCTGAAGGCAGCCCACGCAGAGGATAAACCACTTATGGACGCAGTGGATCAAAGACCTACAGGGCTCGTGGCTCAAGAGTTGGGTGTTTGCCTTGTAATCGGACGGTTGCCAGTTCGAGCGCCGGCTTGGACAGTCTTGGTCTTTGTGTTCTTGGGCAAGACACTTCACCCGTTGCCTTCTGGTGGTGGTCAGAGGGCCTGGCAGCCTTGCCTCTGTCAGTGCACCCCAGGGTGGATGTGGCTACAATGTAGCTTGCCATCACCAGTGTGTGAATGGGTGGATGACTGAATGTGTAAAGCACTTTGGGGTCCTTAGGGACTAGTTAAGCACTATACAAATACAGACCATTTACACAGCAGAACTCAATTCTGACATTATCGCTCTAGCCCAGCCATCTTTCTGCCCTGGTTCTTCAAGCCAATCAGCCTCCACTCTGCATACTTTAAATCATACTGCTCATCTTTGATTCTCACTTGTGGCGCAACCCACCTCCGCCTAAACACAAGTCACTCAGTGCGCCATCCAAGCCTCCATCTTATCTTCTTCCCCACCGGTGCCTAGACTCTGATTATCCTTCCCTAATTCCGATCACTGCTGCGATTGTGTTCTGCTGTGATGGGCCATCAGAGGCTTATAGCCAAATAGCATTGTCTGTATATCAATAAACTTTCAGCTTCTTTTAAGGATCTCTCCTTATTGGACATATAGTTACGTGGGCTGGAGCCTATCACAGCTAATCCTAGGAGTTTCATTCAGTTCATCTGGACACGAGTTCAGTCTCACTTGACAGCAGATTCCACAACCCTATAAAAACGCATAGCTCCCTAATGATCAACACCAGCACCCCTACATAGCAATAAGTCATGAGATCAGATTCAAGATCACTGATATGCAAAGTTGTCATTGCCATTAATCACTGGCCATGTGCGCTATACAAAGAGAATTGATGAATGGCTGCAATCAAAGCATAGTTAGATGTTCAAAGATGTACTCTTAGGTCCACTCTTCAATTCAAAGATGATTGTTTGCTTATTACATAAACAGCCGGCTTGCCCTGGGGTGGACTAATTTCTGGTGTAGCATGTTTTGGGGCTTATAAACCACAGAGATCGAGCCTTTTAAAAATACACCCAGCTGACAGACACAGGATCACAGATATGGTTTTCACTCAGGCAGTTTTTTTCCTTTTTCTTCTGTCTTGGATCGCCTGGAGCTTTCTTTAGGTGTCTTCTCTACTTTGACAAATGCTCAGCTGGGATAACCAAATTTACCCAGATCATCTTTGATATGGTGTTCTTCTGCTTCCTTGGCAACTGTGTCTTTGGGGACAGTGTTTGCTCAGTGTTGCAGTTTTTTTAATGACACATAATTAGTGCTCCAGTGGATAATGAGAGTCAGACCTTAAATATTGAGCCACATGTTTTGGTTCACAGTTTTAATCAACTTTCAACTACTCACAATTATCAATGGTAATTCCCACCTATCATAGGGCTAAGGTTGGTGTACATCCTGTACAGGTTATGATCCGTAGCTGGGCTAACACAAAGACATACGACTCCACACTCTCAGGCTTACACATGCAGCCAATTTGTCATTTAACTTAAACCGCAAACCTTTGGACTGTGAGAGGTAGCTAGCGTACCAGCAACAAGTTGCGCTACTAAGAAATGCGCTAGAGATTTGAAAACAGATTTCAAGTAAATTTGTCGTCACGACCAATACAAATGCTGTCACATGGACTGTCACAAGTTAACTGTAAGAACACAACCAGGTGGATTTAGATGTGTTGTGTGGTTGTTGGCATAAAGATGCACAGGTGTGAAGCGTTAAGGTGATGATGCCATCACTGGGGATTTCACCCAGGAAAAGTGTTTCTCTGTGGGCTTAATGAGAAATTAATCAGAATCAGAATCAGAATACTTTATTGATCCCTGGGGGAAATTATTTTTTGTTACAGTGCTCCATTAAAGCTGTCTTGTTCCATGTTTGAATAAATCGGCAGACTCTTTTTATTCCTTACATGTCCACCACGTCTTCTGTGATGCTTCTGTATACTGCATGATTATGTTCAGCCCTTTGTATATTGCCTTGGTGTCGGATCTGTCACTAAGCTGGAAGGTAATCTGTTTCAATGGGAGCGCTGGGAGCATCCCATTATTGTTTTCTATTATTAGCATTTTTCATTTTTGTCATTTTAATTTCCTGCCTTTTCTTTATTTTTACAGACAGGTCGTCAGTAATCTCTCGATGCTGCCTGAGCCGTGTGCCAAACTTGCAATATGCTGCATATCCTGTCTTCTATGTTCCTTTAAAGGCGGTTGTGGCTCAGGAGGAAGAGGGTGGGTGTCTACTGTTAAGAAAGAGGGTGGTCCAAGCTCTGGCTCCTTCAATCTAGATGTTGAAGTATCTCTAAAGATGCCAAACCCTGAGATGCCCTGGATGCATCCATCAGAGTGTGAGTGTGTGAAGGTTAGGTTAAAAAGTACCTAGGCATAGAAAAAAAAAAGCCAGGGATGTGTATGTATTCTATAATCGATTTCAGTTTCTGCTCCATTTCTGTTGCAGATGTTAACATAAACAGCTCAAATTAATAATGCCTTAAGAAATCTGGAAATCTGCAGAGGAGTAATCAATTTCAGGCTCTCATTTTTCTCATATGTTTATCATCATAAAGCAACATCTAATCAAATCTGTCATAATGCAATCTCTTGAAGTAATGAATAACTCGGTGATGCATTACAGTTATAACTTTTTTCTTAAAAAAGGATTCCAATTTAATGATGAAATTCGATTAATCTACCCATAATAATATCAGTAATGCTCACTAGCACCTACAGAGGCTTCATGCTGGGTTCAGAAGAATCCGGTTTACTCTGTAGCAGGAGGGAGACACAGACTAATTAATGTGAAACACAGTGTCATTTAATTATTTCATTTAAGTGCATTGTGTGCTTAGCTAGAGTGCTTTTCTTAGTCTCTGATATGCAAACGTGTGTGGACCTGCTTCTGAAGAACTTCAATGTACTGCTTGCATATATAAAACGTGGATGTGGCCATTGATTGGTTTTGGAGCCATAAGCTTTCAACATCATTATAGCTGTTAATTTCCTGGAGTCAGAAGTAACCATATGTATTGTTCAAAGGGTGGAGCGCTAAGTTATACACTAATACTAGTTAGCTCAGTTAGCAAACACACAGACACTCATATCTGCTAATTATTGATACTCAAAAAACTAATGAAATAGTTTAATTTTACTCACTAAAACTGAAGCACAATGTCCCTTGGACAGACTGGACCACACAACAGGCCGTTAGAAATCCTCCAAAAGACAACAGTAGCACAAGCACAGCATAAAGGCAGATTGGTGGCTAGCTAAATAGCAGAGCAGATTGACTACAGCTCTCACTATTGGGATACCCATAACTAAGACCCAATATCCAGGTGGATGAGCTATAAATAAAACTAGAGGAATACACTTTGGGTTATTTCATTTTTGGCTTAATTTCCTCAGTTCCTGTGGTTTTCTCGTGGTCTTCACTGAGGCTAAGCTAACTGCTGCAGAATGGACTAGAGATGTGGTTTTACCTTTTGTTTGTTTTCTTTCTTGTGTTTTTGGATGGGGGTATATTAAATGCTAAAAATATTAGATGTTTGTGTGCAATGGCATGTAAAGTACCAAGAAAAGCATTCCTTTTTGCTTTGCTGTAATATTTATGGGTGCCTTGCATGAAGTGCTGTACCAACTTTGGCCACTCCAAAGAGTTGTATGGCGTTATTTTTGTGCCACTATTCTGAGCGCACGTAAAAAAAAAATGAGCGCACGTAAAAGGAATTTGCAGGTGCAAGTGTTGCATTTATTTTGAGCTAAGAAAAGCTAAATTTGAGTGAACAAAATTCATTGCTGCATGCAAAAAATGTATTTCCGTGTTTGCTATTATCCACAAACACACACACACAATAGCAGCCCCTCTCGCTCAGTTTTTGCATTTGCGCTCGCTCGCTATGTGTTGCTTGCGCTCTCAACATTTCTGCCTGTGCGCGCTCAACTGTTCCTGTACACCGTTATATTTGTGCCACAAAACCAGCTAATCACAGACTTGCAAAAAAATCTGATTGGCTGTTTTGGTCTCCAACCAGCTCGAAATGACGAAACGCAATATCCTATTGTGCTATTGTATGTATGGATAATAGCAAACACTGAAATACATTTTTGCACGCAGCAATGAATTTTGTTCACTCAAATTGAGCTTTTCTTAGCTCAAAACAAATTTCTCCTCAAAATGCAACACTTGCACCTGCAAATTTTCTTTTTACATGCGCTCAATTTTTTTTTTTTTTACGTGCGCTCAGAATAGTGTCACAAAAATAACGCCATAGAGTTGCGTCTCCGAGTTTGGTTCCAGCGGGATTCAACTTCTTCTCTGTGATATTGCAGCCAAGACAGCTGGGGCTACGCTCCACTTGGCCATGTCTTTGTGTCACTTGTTACATAACATCACACTCAGGGTGAGGAAAGCGATTTCAATGGAGCATAAGCAGCTCACGAGGCAAGAGGTATGAACCACTGAACCTGCTGACATCTGAAAGGCTGCAGGTAGAGGAGCTGCTCCCGAAAACTTTGAAAACCATAAAACACTGGCAGACACTACAGAGCCTTTTCTACTTTAGATTCAGTTCTAACAAACCAAAATTGTTCTTTGCTGACCTTTTTGCTGACTCGTCCACTATGCTGGCCGGGGTTCGAAGCGCTGTTCTTTCTTCTCTGTGTGATTTCTGCCTCAAGTGTACCTCAGCGAACTTAACACCTCCAAGTGGATGTAATGTTTAATGCCAGTGTGGCTCATTTTCAATGTGTGATGTAAAACATAATACATTCACACCTGTGTCTCTCACTTTCTCCTACAAGACTTATCGCGTCCTCCTTTCCCATTCACTTTCTTCACACTGCTGTCCTTTTGCTGTTGTTGTCTTTGTCCTTCCGCATGGCAGTGTCTATGAGAGCTAAGCCAATTCTGACCCAGATTATGGTAATAAAATCACTGAGGGTAGGGATTAAGGCTTAGACCTCTAAACACAGCAGACAGAGAGACAAAGGTGGGGGAAGGCTGAAGGTGAGCAGGTGAGCGGGCAACAGAGTGAGACTGGGTTGGTGTGATTTCCTGACCACAACAAATGGATTAGGATTTAGAGAAGTTGGAAGCAAAAGAGTAACGAAGGTTCACAAATCCTTGACATCATTTGAACAGATTCAATTACAGCACTGGCTTAATCACGGATAATGTCATGGGGTGAGGAGAGGAGGAAGACTGAGTGAATGAAGAGGAGCCCTGAATAAAAGTGGCACTCAGACGGTGAGGGGTGGAGATTGGCCACTTCAACTCCAAACTTGGAGTACAAACAGGGTTCACATTAACTGCAAATTAATTAGTCAAAGCAAGACAGCAGATATTCATATTTTGTTATCTTTATATGCAGGTTGATGTAAGGATAATTTAGCTAAGTCCACAAGGCCCCACCAGCTAATTCACTCATTTAAAAAAATGTGGGACAAAGTGGGAAATGTCAGCAATGCTGAGCGGTAATCTTAAATTTTTATGTTAAATAATAGTTTATCCAGGAATGTATCACAGACTGTCACACCTTTGTTTAGTGATTAGACAGGTTAACCTTCCTCTTCCTAATAATAAATGCCTTCCTTCCATACTCACTGGGTAAAAGCCAGATTTTAGAAAAGAGCTTGTGCTGCGTAACCATTCATAATGTGGGACATTACCTCAGGATAATGTGGGACAGAGGAGAAGGAACACAAATGATGTGGAGTCCCACACAAAGGAGGACATCTGGTCACTCTAGCTCCAGCCACATTTAAAGTTCTCATTTTATTTATTTCCAACTCATTATTTTTATTCTAGCTTAGCAAGACTCGTAACGCCCCAGATTTAAGCCAGCTTTGTTGTGATTGGCTGCTCCTCACAATCAGAAGGGTTTAATAGCAGGTAGGTGGAGCTTCTGTGCTCAGATGGCCATATTAGGGATATCTGATATCTGTAGCTTCAAAAGAAGCAAAGCACAACAAATTACAGTTTAAAAAAAAATCTATTTTAGTCTTTCTATTGCAGTCAGTGTGCAGTTGCAGCGCCTGTATGAAAACGGCTTTGGCGAGCATGGTTTCACTCATGTGTGTCAGCGTTATAGTGAGAATTATGACTCCTTAAATGCTCCGGGGATATAAATTTCAGCCATTAGGAATGTCAGAGGCCAGTTCCTCCATACTGGCTCAGACATTGATGGTAAAGTAAAGAAACCCACATCTGTCTCTAAACCCGTTTCTCCTCGCTGTTAGGCAACCTCATCCAGCAGCTCACTGTTTGCTCACAATCTGCTCGGTACATACAGTGGGTGATATCTCCAAGCAATCAATAAGAGTGCTCCTCTGCGTGGTCAATCATTACACAAGTGTGCATTTTTGAAACGACTGAATGAAAACCCTGCACGTCTATTTTTGCAATTTAATGTACAGCGAGAACAGAAATATCCAGAAATATCCCTCTGCCTCGAACTGATGCACTCACATTCTACAAGTTTCTGTCTTTCTCGCGCACACTCACGGCTGACGTATCTCTGACGACTGCACGCTACGTGCCCCCCACGTCAGCAGCACACCCCAAAAAAATCTCTTAAGTTATTTATAAAATCTTTTTTTGTACCGCAGTTGAAATAAAAAAAAAAGAGGGGTGGGTGGGGGGTGGGGTCGCACTAGGGGAGAGGGTGAACGAGAGGAAGGCAGCCATCTCCTCCTCTATTATTCATCAGTCTCTTCTCATCCCTTGTTTGCTATGCTGACGGAGGATAAAATAGGTCACCCAGGGATAGGCTGGTGCTCACACGGTGACTGATGTCTTTCCTGACATCGTGCACTTGCCCTCTCATCCTTCCCTGCATGCCTCACTCCTCTTTCCTTTTGCCATCTTCCTGTAAAACACTCCGGCTTTCTCTCCACCTTTCCCTGCTCTTCTGCTCCTCCTCCTCAAATGCAGTCATTCCCCGGCTCAGCTGAGCTTGTTTGCTTTTCCCAGTCAAAGCGAGAGAAAGAAAATTTGTTGCCAACAGCCATCTGCAGAGGGCACACCAACCCAATTATGACTTTGGAATAAAAGGAATGAATGATGCTGCGTGAAAGTCCATGGAAATGGCACAAAAAGCCTCTTTATATCTCAAGCCTGATGTTCTAGGTTTTGTTTTTCTTAAATAAAAAAACCTAAACAATTTCATTTGACAAAAGTCTTCAGCTAGAGAGTGCAACTGTGGCTAGGAAAAGCGTGGTTAAAGTTTTGCTACACAGTGCAATCTAATTTCGATCTTAGGCTGATTTTGTTTTTCTTTTTACCAAAATTGGAAGCCTTAAACTGTGAATAGTTTTGTCAGAGGGATAACCTAGAGGCTTCTTTTTTCCATCTGGCTCACCTATTTTATGTCTTTATAAAACTTGCATGACCTATACGTAATATTACATTGTAAATGATTTTGGTTAGTATTGTGATACAGCTTAAAGTAAGTATTGTTCTTGATCTTAAGAGCTGTAGCTATCTTTCTTTTGTTTTTTTGGGTTTTTTTTTTTTTTTTTAAATCAGATTGTGTGAAATATTGTTAATGTCATTCAAATAGCATTATTCTGGCATTAACAATGTGAATCTACTTAATATTAAGACTTTATGTAAGCAGTTAGTATAGTGTGATAATGTAGGGTCATTAGTGCTTTGTTAAGTTGGGACACATTTTTTACAAAATGGGCTGGGAGTGAACAATGTGTAAATTCGAAACCTCTGCAAAAACAGGGTTGCTAAAACATTAGAGATTACACCACGGTTATGGTGGGGAAGTCTCCCTTGTCTTCACCAAGATTGTTTTTGTTCCCTCAAAACTTGGGGTAGCCTTAGATCACTTCTATCCTCTTTAAATAATGTATTACAGCATTCATTAATGCAGTATAGCTAATAGTCTGCAAGGTTTAATTCTTCTGTTTGTGTGGTCTACAGATAAAGGAGGAGTTCAAGAGAATAACCACTGTAAGCCTTGAATGGCTACACTTGACCATTGCACCCCAAAACTGATGGATGTCATTTTATCAAGGGGAGGAGCTAAGGGAGTGAGAATCAGGCAGATCAAGGACATGCTTCTTGAGGTAGGACAACTATTTAGACTTTGGGTAGCTTTGAAATGCACTTTGTTGTCAGTCACCCATGTATTTTATACAAATAGAAACAACATGGACAGGATTGTCGGAGCTGCTGGAAGAATCATTGGTAAACAACAAACCACATTAGATGAGTCGGATCACACTGCCGTTTTAGGGAAAACTCGGTCTATCATTGTTGACCAAGAACACCATCTTTATTCTGATACTGAACTAACACCCTGAGGATGATGTCATAGGATGCCTCTAGCTACTAAAAAGGCGTAAAAGGGTGCCAAATGTAATTAGCATACCAAGTAACAAGATGCTTTGTTATATTTCTATAGTTTTATTGAGGCTTTATGTGTGTGCATGTATGAATGTGCGCTGATTATTATCAGCATCTTTATTGTGAATTGATTTGTGAACCAAAGACAATTTCTTTTCTACTGTGGAAAATAAAGTTATTCTAATTCCAAGTACAACTGAGTTGGAGGTGGGTTGCATTTGCTCACTTGCTCAGCTACACTCAAAGACACGATAACATGTCGGCAGCAGTGTGTGAAACATGTCAGCATTAAATATGTTTTGGTGAAATTAATGAATTAAGTGATTTTATTTCAAATGAATGAACATTTTGACCTTTACAAACCATCAGTCATTTGTATTTGTTACTGTTTTCGTTGTGAAAAGTGAATGTAATCGATTCATGACTGAATTATTTTCCCCCAGACTGTTCAAAAGGCATTTTTGAATGTTATATAAAAGTTTACCCATTACAAAAAAGTTTTTTACACACACACACACACACACACACACACACACACACACACACACACACACACACACACACACACACACACACACACACACACACACACACACACACACACACACACACACTTCTGCGTATCCTGCTACTGGTCTTCATAGAAGACTTTAGCCATGGCGAGGGCGACCTTGGCAACTTTCTTGTCCTTGGCGTCGGAGCCCATGTTGGCACGTGCCAGTCCTATCCAGTACTGCTCTGTACGGTTCTGGTAATCCGTTACCGTCTCCCCCTCCTGCACTGCGGGGTGCTTTTCTTCATCTGGAAACACACAGTCAGGTGCAGATGTTAGACGAGGGAGCGCCCTGCATAATAGAGACACTAACGTTACTGAGCAGATGCAGCCACAACACAGTTGCATCTCCTCTTAAGTAGCCAGAGCTGTAGTTTATTAACAAAAATCTCTTTAGCATCTGTAAATACAACATTGGTAGCATTACCAGAAATGTCAGAGCTGATGTCTTTGGAGCTAGGGAGTAGTACAAGGATTATTGCTCCACCAAAGCCAAATCTGTGAGACTGATAACTCGAGAATTTAAAAATTAAACAGGTGTAGGGACAAAGCTGAAATCTGAACTAATCCAGAGTTATTTACACCTGGGTGCCAAAATAAATATCCCATTTGCACACATGCATATGCTTGCATTGTTGAGTTGTTTAGAACAGCCAACTGCAAAAGCAAAGCAAAAGAAACCTGTCCATAACAGAGAGAGAGGGAGACACTAACGCTGCATGTGTTCAGATGCTCTCTCTCAGAGTTAATATCTTCGTGCTGAGTATAGCTGTGGAAAGACCGAAAAATGGCAAGAAGCAGAGGTTAAAACACAGCTCTCTAACTTCCTGGAATCACCGCATCAGCTCAGAAATCCTGATTCAAACGTGGGAATGTGGGAAGTTGGGCTTCTGAACTCATTTCAATTAAATTCAGCCCAACAGCTTCTGTTACATTATCTCAGCATCAAGGCTGAAAACGTAACAGCAGTCGTGTGAGTAATTAAAAACTGGCGTGCACACTAGAGACTCTAGTCATGGTTCTTCAAATCTGGGACATTGCTGTAAACGTGGCTGCAGGTTAACTTCTCAGATTGTGACGAACACACTCCAGCCCAGCGCCATCGGCTTTGTGTGCTCTCAATGCCCCACACGATTGGGTGGGAGCAGAGGTAGGACCAATAATGGAATATAAACATGTCCATTGACTCAAACACTGAAACCATACCTACTTCCTGCTCCTACCTACATTTTATTTTTAAGGCAATTATTGTTCTTTGCGCTATATTTATCCTACAATGGTCACTGCTCATTATTTTATAGATTTAAGATTATTAATATACATATAAATCAATATGATTAACAGTATATAAAGTAACAGACATTGTTTTTCCTAGGCCAGTAAAAATGCACATGAGAATTTTAAACGTTCAAAAAACTTTCTAAACTGCCTGATACTGCACTGTTAGTATGAATGTCGTGACACACTGCTGTGTGTGTGCGACAGACCAAGAATGATGAGATTAAAAACAGATGTGGTGGGTGAGAAACTCGATTATGAAATAACGTACAATACGGTACTGTGTAAATGTCTCAGGAGGAACTTTCTTGTCATTTTTTAAGCAACAGTTCTCGTGGCCTTTCAAAAACAACACACAAGTTGTGTCTGTAAAACAGTTTGACAGTTTCGCAACAACATGATTTACAAAAAGCTATTAGCTGAAAACGAGGTATCTCTCAGCACGGCGTGCAGTGTGTCCTTAAAACAAATGAGGAAAAAAACAAACGTATGCAAAGTAAAGTTCAAGATGAAGAAACATGATCTCGATGCTCATTTGAAAACATGAGCAGGGAAAAATATTAAAACATTTCACTGAAGTATTAATACCTTTATGAAGCTGCTGTATTAGACTGCAACAGGCGGTGTACAATATAAACAGATGTCATGCACATCCTGAATGGGACTCTGCACTTGTTGCTCATTATAAATAAAGAGAGCACATAAGTGTCGGCCATCGAAGAACCTGAATAATCTCTTGCCTTCCTCGTCCTCGCTTTCCTCTTCGGACTCCTCTTCCTCCCCCTCTGCTCCCTTCGCCTCCTCCTCTTCCTCTTCATCGTCCTCTGACTCAGACTCTTCCAGCCACTCCTGTGTCTCTGTGGAGAGACCATCATAAATCCAAATGAAACCTCACGCCCCTGACTCCCATCTTAACAGCACCTCTCTCCTGCGTCAGAGGATATTCAGACGTTAGCGCACACACGCACGCACACACACACACACACACACACACGCATGCACGCACGCACACACACACACACACACACACGCACACACTGGCTGCTTTAATTATGTGCGCTGAGCTGACGGATTTCGTTTAAGGCCTCTTTGTTGTCGCTTTTGGACTTTTATTGTCCGGCTGACTCACTTGGGTCCATTTCGACCAGAACCTCCCACTGGTCCATTTTGTGCAGGTCCAGACAGTAGAAGTCGTTCAGAGTGAACTGGCGGTCGCCCACCTCAAACATCCCCCCGTACAGGTAGAGCTTGCCTTGTCGCACTGTTGCCATGGCGCTGGACCTCGGGCAAGGCTCGATGAGCGGGGCCGTGGCCGAGCCTAATGACGATAAAAACAAAACAAAACAAAAAAAAGACCCTGAAGTTAGGTAGACAAAGATGCTGAGAACTTCTTTCCTTTAGTTTAGCACGAGTGTGTGTAATCTTGCCATCTTCTTCCTCCTCTTCCTCCTCCTCCTCCTCCTGCACCTGAGGACCAGGAATCACTTCCTTAATGGTCATCACTGTTCCGTCCTCAGTGACGATCTCTTTGATGATCTCAGTGGGTCCTTGAGGTGCCGCTGCCTCCTCTTCCTCCCTCTCCGCTTCCTCCCCCTCTGCCATATCCTTTTTCACCCTCCGCCGTTTCTTCTTCTCTGTCTTGTTTCCCTGGACAGACACACAAAGAAGAAATCAAATAAAACTGAGCACACAGAAAGTAAATGGTAATGATAAATGGACAGATTCTTATACAGCGTTTTTCTACTCTCCCAGAGTACTCAAAGCGCTGTATACAACATGCCACATTCACCCAATCACACCCATTCTCACAAGCGCTGTCTCTAAACTGAGTGCTTTTTCCTGACGACAATCAGACTCCGATGGATGCATCAGAGAGCAACATCGAGACTGGAGGAGCCAGGGATCGAACCACCAACCTTCTGATCATATCAATGCTCTTTGTTTTAAACTTCTGTTTCATGGAGATGTGCAAAATAACGTATATCAGAGCAGCAAGTGTCAGATGTGACGTAAATCCTGTAAAATCTCCAAATGTCCATTGAAGACAGATGTTGTACTACAGCTGGTGAAGTGATAAGAACACTAACACATCAGGCCAAATTCATCCACCGAGTTGGGTTGGGTTTGGATCTAACAATGCACAGGGAGTCATTAGTTATTACTAATCTCTGCTCTCTTCCACAGGCTGCTTTTTCTCCCGTCTTCCACCCCCCTCAGCCCCAACTGGTTGCGGTGGATGGCCGCCTTGAGGCAAATGTTGTTGTGATTTTGAGCTACATATATAAAACTAAATTAAATTGATGGCCATGTAAAGAATGCATGTGGACTGTGGGAGGAAGACAGCGTACCCACAGAGAACCCACACAGAGAGGGAGAACATGCAAACTCCACACAGAAAGATCGCAGCTGGCTGGCAGGTTTGAACTCAGGAGCTTCCTGCTGTGACAGCTGAACACTGCACCGTCATCCTGCCCCGATACAGTCTGCATTTCTTTATTCCTCTTTGATGTTGTCTTTTTTCCTACCTTCTGAATTCTGCATTGCATCAGCAGCGATGCTTTATAACTGAACACTAGGGCTGCCACAAACGATTATTTTGATAGTCGACTAGTCACCGATTATTTTTGCGATTAGTCGACTAATCAGATCATCATCCATTGGACGTACAGCGTACAGCTTATTGCACCAGCAGCATCTGCTCTAATATAACTATCATTAGCTTACAGCTTGAAGTGTTTGTGCTAACTAAAAATAAAGACAAGATGGTAGTTTATTAATTTTTAATGAAATTTGCAGATTGTTTCGGTGAAGTTTAATAAACTCCTTGCTTTCTAAAATATAACAGGACACCGGAGTATATTCTCCAGCGTCTCACACTTCTGATAATCAGCTGTCTGCTTGACAGTTTTAGCTGTGCAAAAACTATAACTTTAATCTCAGCCAAACCGATTTACTCAGGAACAAATAAAATAAAGAAAGCCAAACAATAACATTTTTAAGTTATCTAAGTGACTTATATATATGTTTAACCTGACTAGCGAAAGACGGCGGTGGGTTTGAAAACGATTTGCCGGGAGTCCGGTGTTCTCACGGCTCTAGTTAGCCTTGCCCCGCCTAGCTAACGAGCTAGTGGGTAACAGACGTCTCCGAAAACGTCGGAGCGCTTTTGAAAATATGTGGTGTCTTGATAAACTGAGCAGATATTTGAGGTTTACACAGCTACATTCTCGCCTGAAAATATGTTAAACGTTTATTTTGTGACCCAGAAAGAATAATAAGAGTAAAGTTAAAACTAACTAGCTGCCGCCATTGTTGACAACTGCGCTGGGCTGCGCTATGAATTCTGGGACACAGCTTCTTCTTCTTCGGGGTTTAACGGCAGCTGGCATCCTTGTACATGCAGTGCTGCCATCTTCTGTTTCAGTCCGTTATTACACTCTTAAATCCTACTACTCATTCCTGCGTCCTTTGTGATCTTACAAAGCTTCAAACGATGCGTCGACTATTAAATTAGTCGTCGACGATTTTAATAGTCGACATAATTGTGACTAGTCGACTAATCGTGGCAGCCCTACTGAACACACAGCAGCATGCCATCAGACCCCCTCCTCTGCACTGGGCTACATATATGCGATACAAACTATGGACCAGATGAGCTCAAAGCTGCTGAATGTTTGTGATAAAGTGGATCTAGAAGGAAAGTATGAAACTGTGGCTCGACGTATTGCTTATGCTGAGCTATAATTCAGAGCCTTTGCTTTTATAGATCTCAATTTACTACTCCTTCTTTTATGCACACACAGCAATTATGAATGACACCACAGTGTATCAGTTTCCACACTCAAACCACTCAGATCTATAGGTGGAGGTAATTTCATCCTGGAAAGGACCACTCTCATCAGGACAGACATAGATCGTAGCTTACCCTGAGCACACCGGGGAACCAGCGGTTTTTCACTGTGTCATACAAGTACAGGTCATTGTAGAAGTCGCCCTCCAGCGACTCTTCCTCTTCCTCGTCACAAACCCCACCAAACAGCACCGCCCGCCCAGCTGGGCCCACCGCCAAGGAGAAACCAGAGCGAGGAGGGGGCTTACTGCCAGAAGGGTTCAGTCTGGACCACGACCACTTCTCTGCAGGACAGAGGAAAAGTCACAACATATACCACGAGGACAGGAGCAACATCGTTAGACTTGAATGATTTTGTCGTTAACAACTGAGTGTTGTGTACCTTGACCATCTTTACCCTCTCGTTTCAAAAGGAACATGTCAGAGTGGATGGTCCCCTTCTCGACATCCTTCTTGACCCTCTGCATGAACGCACACGCAGTTTAATCAGGCTGTACAACAAAAAAATGACAACAATACGGGGGAGGCTGTCAGACGACACACGCACCACTTTGGAGTATCCCCCATAGATGATGACGCCCATGCCGTCTGGAGTGGAGGTCATCTGACAGGCAGAGCGCGGGGAGGGGGCGGAGCCTGATGGAGAGAGGCGTGACCAAGAAAAGGTGTCCAGGGAGAAAGAGTAGACATCATTGTAGTAGATAAAATCCCTGCAGGGTGAGGAGGCAGAGGCGGGAGCATAAGGACACTGGGCTTTTACACTGAAAAACTGTAGGGATCCACAGATGCATCAGCTAGTGTCACTACTGTCGTCAGCAGCGGTGGATGTTTAATGAAATAGCTTGTGGAGCCACCCTGGGCAGCAACAATTTGAACTATTTTCTGTATGACTTTATCGATCTCTCACATCACTGTGGAGGAATTCTGGCCCACTCGTCTCTGCAGCATTGCTTCAGTTTGAGGTTTGTGGGAATGTGTTTATAGATAGAGGTCCTCTCTTAATGCCCGTCTTCGACTGGGTCATTGCAGCACCTCGATTCTTTTCTATTGAAGTTATTCAGTAGCAGATTTGCTGCAGTGCTCAGGATCAGTGTCCTTTTGCACGACCCAGTTTCATCTAAGCTTTCGCTGTCGGACTGATGGCCTGACATCTGAATCTAGAATACTTTAGTACACAGAGTAGTTCATGGTCGAATTGCGCAGGTATGCTATCTTTAGTTTTCTCCAAAAGGTGCTAAGCATAGTCTAAATAGCTCTATACTTTGGTCTTGTCGGTCAAAAGTACATTATTCCAGAAATCTCGTGATTTGTTTAGATGCAATTTGCTGTCATGCCCTTTTTGGGGAGAAGAAGCTTTCTCCTGCTAACCCTTCCAAACAAACCACTCTTGTACATTCCCATTCTTATTGTCATGTCATTGCAGACTGAAATTGGGGTTAAGTTGCTGGGAAGAGTTTGACAATGTGTTAAACACCTGAATTCTCCAGACCTACAAAACCTGTGCTTTTATAGAGGTGCTGATTATCAGTTAATCAAAGGCATTTGACTGGAAGGAGTAAAGGTGTACTTAGTTTTTCACAAGATTGTATGTCCAAAACATAAAATTTCTGTCCACAAAAAGTGTTAATATGTTACAAGAAGAGTCTGAAACAAACACCGAGCAATGTCCAAATGCCGACGCAATCTTCTAATTTACTGTCATGCTCCTTATCTATTTATTTAACAGTAAAGGAACGCAGTAGAACTTTAGGAGCAATATATTCTGAGTTGTATTCATGCTTGAAGTGATTTTCATTTACCAGTCCCCACGATCGACGAGTCAAATTCTGACACAGTTTTGAGCCGGCCAACATTTCGCAGCCTGATTAAACTTCCATTATAAGCAGAGGAAGGAAGATGTCTGCATAAACAGAGTGAGATAAGGAGGCTTGATGTCCTCAGATTGCTGTGAATGGTATATACGCAATCTCTTACACACGTCTTCACAAATTAATTAGATTTTTTGCATTTAATTTCAAATAATAAATGATTGATTTTCAGTGGATTCAGTTTCTTTGTCACTTCATCCGTTGCTGATATCAAGCAGACCGTGACCACCATGACACCTGTTCAGTGAGCCTGTTTACCTGGTGCTCTCGTGGAAACCTCCAAACACCAGCAGCTGCTTCTTGCTGAGGACCATCCGATGTCCACTGCGGCCCGATGGACCGCCCGGTGCCCTGAAAAGTAAAAACTAACATAACATCTGTACAGCAGCTGGACTTGAGACTCTGTATTTACACAATCCATCTATCAGCAACAACTTCCAATTACTGCATCTATGCTTAGCAGCCTTTGTACGCACTTGATGTTCTCCCAGGTGTGTGTAGCAAGGTGCAGTACCCAAAGGTCCTTGTAGTGATAGAACTGTTCCCCATTTGGAGAGGCAAACTCTCCACCAAACACCCAGAGCTGTCCCCCGCCCTGAGGAACTACCACCGCCTGAGTGGAGGAAAGAAAGGAGAGGGGGAGGAGTGAGGCGGGGGGGAAGAAGACGGCTGCAAAAACAGCACGAGATAAGACAGTTTGATGTCCTCAGATTTAACTGGTTCCCTTGTAAAAGGCTGTCTTGCTGTGATGATGTGCGATTGCTGATAAGTTTTAAAGTTGCCCTCTGATCTGTGCTACAGCAGACTGCCCCCTTGTGGCTGAAATGATAAATCACAACACTATGACAGCACAAATTTGACCCAGGTACTGGCTGTGTGGTGAAAAAGTGTGGTGTTTGCTGGTTTATCAAATGCTAAGAAACCCCTGAGATGTTTAGTTGTAAACTGTGTACCAAAAGACACTTAAGACTCTTCATCTGGGATGTTGTGTACCTGATGAGAACAGCGTGGTGGAGGAGGGTTGGGGATTTCTGATTTAACCCAGGTATTCTTCCTGATGTTGTAGAAGAACAGATCGTTGTACAGATACGTCTGCAAAAACAGAAAACCACAGCAGGGGTTTTAAAACTGTCCACACAAAATCAGCCACGGAAGCCTTAGGCTCATATTAACCATAGGCTGGAGAGATTTAAGCATGTGATGCTTGCAAATAATTATAAAATTTTTAATTCGAAATCAACACACTGTGAAAAAAATCCAATCAGAAAGCGGAGGGTTGTACTATGAAGTAAAAATAACCGGTGAGTGAGGTCTTTGAGCATCACAAAGACACTCTCTCTTAACCTGCGAAAATCACCTTGGTAACTTCTGTTGAAAATGTTTAGTCTCTACTCTGATTGGTTGCTAGGGTCAGTTGAAACACACAGCAGGTTCAAACTAGCATTGGCTGTCCTGACAGGTGCAGCAGCCTTTGAACACAAGATGGCCCATACTCGTTCTTTAGTGACACAGGTCGGTGTGATGACATTTGATGTTGTTGTAATAAAAATAATAAGGTGCAGCCCATGCAACAGGGAGAAAAATACATAGAAAAAGGTGCAAAAGTGGACTACCAAAAATACCAAATAAATAACAAACCAACACTGCAAGAAAAACAAATATCAGTGAAAAGAGTGTTAGATGAACTGTTTCGCTGTGTAATTAGCTGCTCATTCACACTAGGAGACATATACTGAAGGTTGGTACACACGACTGAGCACTAATGCACAATATCATTTATTGGACTAATCTGCTACCTTCTTTCCATTGAAGAATTCTCCTCCAAACAGGATGAGTTCATCTTTCTCAGGATGTGCAGAGAGGGATCCATTCAATCTAAAAAGCATGAAGAGGTAAATCATCAAGCGATTCTTCTTCCTGTTCACTTCAATAGTCCCCGAGTCTTTTCTTTAGCACCACAGTCTGGCTGAAATGTGTTGTTTTGAATACAATCTCTGAACTTATACTGGATGGACTCTGGTGAAATTGCACTCAGTGCACTCATTAACGACTCCGTCAAAGGATGATTCACATCCTTTTTTATTGATCCCTGAAGTTCTACTTTTGGACCGGCATCAAAATGAATGAATGAATGAATGAATTAAACTTTTTGTGTTTTTACTGCAGACTACGTGCACAGCTAACTAGCACATCCTTTGTACTGTGCAGAAGACTTGTGATGGTGTAGAAAACACTGGTAATAATGAAAACAAGTGGAAAGAGGCAGAAAAATGTCCTCACTGGTGCTAAACAGGAGCAAATCCCCCAAACTGTACTTTTTATAACATTGGAATAATGTTATAATGTACTAAATCTTTTAATTTCAGTGCATTTAATTTAATAAATAATGGATTTGTTCATTCATGACAGGGACTAGCAAAAAATTGAGTTGGCATTTCTCTTGTCTACACTGTAAGTCATTTGAGTGAATAATATAAAATCCAAAACTCTAAGTTTTTTTGTAATTTTGACCACAAAACTACGTCAAAACCACGATAAAAAATACAAAATTATAGAAAATTATATCTTTTAAAAAAATCAAAGGTTGGGATCTGTGGTTGTTTTCTATCCCTCTTACACACTTTCTTTTGCATTATTTTGGTGATTTCTTGTGAATTTCTGTCACTGTGCATTCCTTGTTGATGTTTTGCTTCTCTCTCACTCTGTATCTTTGATTCATTCATCTCTTTACGCACGTTTTTTGTTTGTTTTGGGGGTTTTTTGCCTTATTTTGGTGATTTTTATGTGCAATTTATGTTAATTTGCATCTCTTGTTTTGCATCTTTGTTTGTGGGTCACTGTGATGTTGCTTATGACACTGAATTTTATTTATATTTTCCAAATATTGAGCCTGACTCTATGTTTTTCACCTCGGTGATGGAGGCGGACACGTCGTCTCGACAACCTGGGTTTTCTTTGCGTCCAGACTCTGAAACTCAGCGATCAGAGCCTCCAAATCATCCTGCAGGCAGAAAAGGTTAAACGGAGAAGAAATCAAAAACGCCTTTATGTGCTCACCTCATATTAAAGATAATTTGATTCAATAAATAAATAGAATAAATAAATAATCTGCGAAACGTAAAAGGTTTGCAACAGGATAGGGCTTTCCGATTCATCCTATTTTACTTTGATTTAATTGTTACCTCTTCTCGTTTGGACCTTTTTGAAACCTTTTTCTCCATTTTGGCAGCTGTCTTCTCGGCTCCCTTAACCTTCTTCTCCTTCTTGCCTTTTTTCCCCATGGCTGCTCTATAAGCGGACAGTTACTCGTAAAATCTTCAGTTCTTTTGACTTCAGTGCCACATGGAAGCCAAAACAGCCTCTCACGCCGGATTTCGATGCTTTTCCTCTGACAACTGAGAGGTACTTCCGGCAACAAACCTGACGTCAGCACGCTGTTGGGATGTAACAGCGCCCTCAGTCGCGGAGGAGGACTACATAACCGATAAGGCGCTCATTCCCTGCCAAAATGAATCAAATAAACGCGTCCTAACAGAGAAGCTTCTTCACACCTTGGCTCAGGCGATTAGAGGATCATCAGGGGGTCCTTTTGTCCCTCTGTGGGGGGTTACTCCCACTAGGTTTATATCTGGGACTCTCCACCATTTGACCTTAGAACTGAAGAAGCTTCTCGGATGAGAGGTGAAACGTCTTCAAGCAACTTAAAGAAGTCCAGACGCTTTTCTTTGCAAGCTCCTTTGACTTTTCTGCATTTATTACTCCATCAATTTTGAAAGGACTGAACTGCCAAATGAAGCCCAAAACCACGACAGACCCTCTATCATGTTCTACAGTGAGTGTAGACACTCATTGTATTTCAAAGTTGTATTCATACTCCATAAGACTAAGTGCCATTCATTTTCAGTCCAGTTCTTGTGCAGTTTGACATACTTCAGCTTTCTCCCTGTTTTCTTTTCTTAAGAATGACTTCACTTCCACTGAGACCGTCACTGTTCAGCGAAAGGTCTCAAGCCCTGGATCAGTCTTTGCGGATTTCTTTTCCTATTTTTTTAAGTGACATGTTACTACTTTTATTCTCCAAATATCTAGTTTCCTCAAAATAAATAAATAAAACAATACACACATTGCTGAGGTATGCCAAATTTGTTTGGCTAAGAGCTGAATCATGTAGTTGGTGCAGGAATACTATTTAATGCTTGTCAAACTGTGGTATTTTTGACAATTTGTGTAACTAAAGACATGGAAATTTGCATTTATAATGGATTGGATTTATATAGCACTTTTCAAGGCACCCAAAGCGCTTTACAATGCCACTATTCATTTACTCTCACATTCACACACTGGTGGAGGCAGCTACAGTTGTAGCCACAGCTGCCCTGGGGCAGACTGACAGAAGCGAGGCTGCCATATCACACCATCGGCCCTTCTGGCCAACACCAGTAGGCGGTAGGGTAAAGTGGCATGGGGACACAACAACCAGGACAGAGAGCCCGGGGATCGAACCGGCGACCTTCCGGTTACAGATACGCTTCCCAACCCCCTGAGCCACGGTCGCCCCATTTTTGTGACATGCACAAAGTAAAGCATCTGAAGATGCACTTTAAAATTGTTTCTTTGGAAAGTTGTCTGTTATGTGTAGACACAACACTGCTTCATCCCTTTAGCCAGGTGTCTTTTTATGCTTGAAACAAAAAAAACTTCTGAAAATGATCATGTAAAGATATAAACTTTAAAAGATCATCAGAAAGTCTGGAGAACTATTATTCAAAACCACCTCAAAAGTCTGGCTCCTTGGAAGCAAAGTAAATTAATACGATGGATGGTTCAAGACAGATAGCTTCTCTACTCCAAGCTCTACTGGCTAATATTGTGTAGGTCTTCATCAAAGTCTGGACAGGGCACCGCTCATGGAGTCCTGAGGTAGGTTTGGTTGATGCCTTTGTGGACTCCTTGTATGCTCCTTACTGTCCTGCGCAGTCCTGTTAGTCTTCAGAAACGTTTAGATAAAGATAAAATATAAAATAAACTAAGAGTAAATGTGCACCAGTGGCAGAAAGTTTTTGAGGGACACGTGTAGACAGTCACCTGTTTAACATCACGTGTCTGTTTGTCTTTACTTTGTGTGGAATCTCACAGAGAGAAACTAATGGCCAGTTATTTGTCAGTTAAACACCTCTGACCTGCCTTTGACTCAGGCAGCAGTGAAACAACATGTTGGCTGCAGTTTCTAATGTGATATTTATTCATTTACAGTTTTTTTCAATCGCTAACAAGCGCCTACCCATACTTCAGATACTTTTTCTAAACTCTTAACACAGACTCACACCTACAAAACACAATTGGCCAAATGGATAATTTTCTTCTCAAAAATACATTTTGTTAAATATATACTACCTCTTCATTTCAAAATAGAACACATCTTTCTCTGCACACACTAGCTGTACAAAAACACTATAAATCTGACTCAAAATGAAATTAGTCTGTCAAAGAATAACACTTGTTTTCACTTCCCAAGGTACATGCAGTCAATCAAAGTACACCAGGTTTCAAAATACTGGCTATTATTGACATTACAAAAACTGCATAGACCTTTATGATTCAGTTTTACAGGTATTTGCATGCGAAACATGCAATCCACCATTTTGACACCAGAAATGTCTTGGTTGGTAACTGTATGTCCACATGTACAGTAATGTTCACATTCAAAAGCATTCCAGTAAAAAGCAAACAAGTTTCTGTTTCTTTACTGTTTACTACAGGAGGTACAGTAGAAACACGGTATGATAGGACAGAGAAAGTTCTACAGTATTGCTTACAGTGAACAAAATATCCATGAAACACACAAGCGCATTCTGAACAAAAAAACAACAGCAAAAAGCCAAGATAAAAAGGGGGGGAGGGGGGCTAAAAAAAGGCAAAAAATTTGCATCTAATCCCTGCGATCTTCAGGGTTAGGACACATGTTTTCATCAACATCACATCTGATGTTATCCAAGTCGATGCACCTGGGATAAAACCGCATGGTATGTCGGATCCACCCTTGGCAATCGTCAACTGTGATGTCCCTGGAGCCAGCATCCATGGCTTCAAGGAGGGACATCTGGTCATATGGCTGATGGTCATAAACCTTCCACCTCCATGCAGAAAAGAACTCCTCTATGGGGTTGAGGAAAGGTGAATAGGGTGGAAGGAAGAGACTTACCAGTCTTGGGTGGACTTCAAACCATGTTGTTATTGCTTGCGAGTGATGGAAAGCCACATTGTCCCAGGTAATTACAAAGGTCCTCATGTTTTCACCCTCCTGACCCTGCTCTGGAACCAGGCACTGGTGGAGATCATTGAGAAAGGCAAGCAAGCGCTCTGTATTATAGGGTCCAACCTGACATCTGTGAAGGAGTAATCCTGCATTTGCAATTGCTGCACACATGGTAATGTTTGCCCCTCTCTGTCCTGGCACATCAACTGTGGCCCTTTTTCCAATTACATTTCGTCCACGTCGACGCCTTTTGGCCAGATTGAATCCTGCCTCATCGATGTATATGAATTCATGAGGGGCATGGTTGGCCTCCAATTCCATAACTCTCTGAAACAAAGTTTATGTAAGTCATGTTATTACTGTATACCATACTGTACTGTAACCTAGTATTGTGTAGGTTACCTACTTGCAAAGTGCAAAGCTTATAGAACTGGACATTGGATTGAATATACACTATACCTGGACATATTGTCGTCGTAGCTCCTTGACCCTCTCACTGTTCCTCTCAAAGGGAACAGTGTAGAGCTGCTTCATCCGCACTCTGTGTTTGGACAATGTCCGCGTAATGGTTGTGAGGCTGATTCTATCGATATTGTCAAATATCTCATGGTCCGCCACAATTCTAGTTTGAATTTCACGCAGTTTTATTGCATTATTTGCAGTAACCATTTCTACAATGGCAAGCTCCTGATCATTACTGAGGAGCTTTCCTCTTCCCCCAGAGGGTGGAAGATGTTGCATTCTTTAGAAAGACAAAAAATTCAACATATGCATTACTGTATGACCATATTGACATGTCAAGTGAGAATAGAAACAATCCATGTAAAATGCAATACTTACCTGTTGGTTTGTTGAAAGATGCGTATAATGGAGGCAACCGTTGACCGCCTCAAATTGGGCTGCACTCTTTCACCAGCCTCTCTTAGTGAAAGACCATGGTTGATTACATGGTCAACGATAGTGGCACGAATTTCATCACTGACTACTGTTCTTGCAGCCCTTGGAATGCCACCACCACGCATTCTTACACCTCTACCTTGCCCTCTCCTTGGGCCTGCTCTTCTCCCTGGGCCCCTTGCTCCTACTCTTCCTCGACCAGACAATACAGTGTTTGTCTTTTTTTTGTTTCCAAAAACATCACTCCTCAAGGTCTTGCCTTATAAACCCCACTGACTCTAAGCCAGAATGGAAGAAGCTGTGGTTGGCCCAATTTACCCAACATAAATCAGCTGTGTGTCAATTATTCAATTGTTTGTTTATTATCAGCTGAGATCTATTTTTGATATTGATATTGTTTTTGTACTGATATCATTGCAGAAGCAGAGGTTTTTATACTGTATCTAAGGTTTGGAATATTGTTTTTGCTATTGTGGGATGTTGTGTGTTAACATTCGTAGATACTACAGAAACAGTCCATAATTTTGTTGGGAGGTGAAGGAAACGGTTTCCAGGGCCTACTCCGTGGATCGGCTTCCTCCGAGGCGTGGACGTCTATCAGCAGAGAATGTACCTTCACCTATCAGCAGAGAATGTCCCTTAGTCTGTAACACAGTCAAATATATTCTCAAGTAATATTCAAGCATGCCATTCAGCGTGTTAGTACGAGCTCGGGAGCAGCTTGGGAGAACAAGAAAACAGAGACTGCTTTAGATTGTCTTCCCAAATTGACTCAACTTTATTCACAAGTATAACAGTTTATATAGAGGGTAAAATTCATGAGACAGCAGATTATCAGTTTAAACCAGTACAGACCAAGATAAGGGAGCGTCTTCCTGCCCTTGGGTGAAGAAGCATCCTTTGTGTAGTTTATTAGTTCAGCTACAATTGTGATTATCTCAGCGACATATTTTCAAGGCACAAAACAAAGAGTTCTTACATTAGTGAAATCTGAAACAAACCATTTGGCCTCAACAGGCGTCTAAAAGATTAAGAAACTAATGTAGCTGAGGGAGTGATCTCTGTGGTATTTCAACCTTGTACCAGCCTGTGATTCTCACACATCAATTCTTGGGTCAAAGAGAAAAATAACTAAAACAAAGGGGCCTTATTGAATGACAGAGTTTTCCTGCATAATGTCACTATAAAACAATATCCAGTAAATGCTACCATGGTACTAAAATACCTAACAGGAGGTATAGCTTGTCTGTTAAGAAAATGTAAGCATTGTGGAAATGTGTTCACTGACTGCATATTGGGTGAACACGACATGAAATGTGTGAATGGTATGGCCACAACAGACCAATGCTGTGCTAATTGTGTTTAGAGTTTTGCAAATGTGACAACTGTTTGGACAAACGCTTGTTAGCGACTGAAAAAAACTGTAATATAAAACAAAAGCTGTAGGAAGGGCGGGGGGCAAGTTTAACGTTATTTAATATTACAGAGATGTAAAACCAAATTCGTATTGATTTTTTTTTCATAAAAAGTAAAAGTAAATACTTTTCTATTTTAAGTAAAAAATAATAATTTTTTATTAGGTAATTTTTAAAAAAAAAATCACACTGTGACAGAGACAATTTAAAAATGGAAAGCACTGCAAACTGTCAGAAGGGGACAGCTGTGTGTTTCTTTGCTCCCACGTATACCTTCCACAACCACTGATTAAATGGAAGTTTTATCTCTCATCTCCATCCCTTCTAATAATTTCCTATCCGTTCACTGTGATTAAACATAGAAGACACGACTGATAGAAGCGACATATTTATATATCAAGGCCAGTTTCTGCTGCAGCTATCAGCACTTTCCAACCATCTGCCGGCATATTATGATATTCATTTTCCTTCCCAGCATCTATACTCACAAAAGCTCATTTGCACCCACACCTAGACACACACATACACACACATATACTCACTAGTATCAGCTGACTACAAAGACGCAGCACATGACTTCTCTGCCCACCACTCGCTCTGACTGATAGTCTTTGTTACTTTTGTGAGCAGCCGGGGTGTGTGTTTTACTGGGGTTCAAATGTGAACAAACGATGCCACTAACAGGAACACTGGATACAATCTCTCTTGTGTGCCGTTGTTGTAAACAGTAAAAGACACAGAGAGCAGTCTGTTCATAAGGAAAGGTTAGTAGACAACCTGAGGGACCACGTCTTACAGTTTTTTCTGAATGCTTAAACCCTAACTGTGATTCCTGTAGCACAATCTCTAAAACTATTCAGACTTATAGCAAAACCACTCACTGAGTTTGCAAAACTAAAAGCACAAAAACTGCTTTGCACTCAGTTTGCAATTTTGTAACACACACTTTGCAAAACTGTAGGCACAATTCACTGCACAACACTCAATTACCAAATTTCCAACACACTCCTAGCAAAAGTATACACATGTATGACTATCATTAACACTAATTTGCCAACTGTCTTGCACACTTTCACATGTGAAAACTTTTTTAGATAATCAGTTCACTTTGCAATCAGCCTAAGCACTATAATACAGGTAAGCTGTGTGTGCGGAGTACAATGGAGGGAGCAGAAAGAGTGAGAAGTAGAGGAGGCCGAGGAAGAGGACGTAGAGGTGAAGAAGTAGGATGAAGAGGACGACAAGGACAAGGAGGAGCGAGAGGAAGACGAGGAGGGGGGAGAGGAAGATGAGGGGGGGGGAGAGGAGGATGAGGAGGGGGGAGAGGAAGGGTAGGAAGAGTAAGAAATAGAATTGCTGATGACATCAGAGCTACAATAGTGGACCATGTAATCAACCGTGGAATGACCCTGAGGGTAGCTGGCCAACGGGTCCAGCCTAACTCGAGCCGCTACACTGTAGCAAGTACCATAAGGACATCTTGAAATGAGAATCGGTTAGTACAGTCACTTCGCACAAAGATTTGTAGCACTGCCATATGCCAATGAGAAACACACCAATACCATTGATGTAAAAATACTGAAATTGTTACTTTACAGAATTGCTAGATGACCAGATGCTGGGGGCAGAGGAAGCATGTTCACTGCAGACCAAGTAACCCATATAGTCATTATGGCGATTGCAAGTAATCCTATACTTGGAAATAAACACTTGTGTTTGTTTTGATGTGTTTGAATAAACACCAGTACTTGAAGTTTGGATCCCTCTATGCTTATGGGTCTATGACAGAAGTATGAGCTCAAACTGACATAGCCTACCTTGTGCACGGAGAAAGCAAAAGTCAGATGTGTTTTGTATTCATACCATCAGTGTGCAGTTGGCGCATTGTGTGCTTAGTAGATGATGGCTTGTGTGTACTGTTTGATACGGAAACACCATTTTTACGAAGGTGTGAAGAGTTAATCTAGCTGTGTTTGCTTTTGCAAGAGAACTACAATGTTTTGATTATTGGGTGACAGGTTTTCTTATTTGTGTGTAGAGTTTTGCAAAATTAGCCAATAGTTACAAAAAATGTGCTTAAGCAATCAGAAAAAACTGTAATTATCTCCACCTCGGGCCATCGCAGGAGAGCATCACACATAATATCACACAGTTTCCAACCAGCTAATTAACATAAACTCAAGATGTTTTTACGTCACACTCGCTACACACTCACTACTGAAACATTTCACAGGAGTCATGTGAGGCTCCACGAGACTGGGCCTCTGAGCAGTACTGGCTTCCAGACCTTTGTAGGCAGGATGCATTTCAGCACCCAGCAGCCAAAGATGTGCCTTAGAGGTCTATAAGTGGTGGTGTGATCAGGATGATGAGGATAATCCTCAGTGCAACATTCTGGGTACAAGTGCAGCACACTGCTAAATGTGTTTTGTGTTAGAAATATGTTTAGAGTTTTGGTAAATGAGAGATTCAGATTTGCAAATGGTGTG
Organism: Maylandia zebra; assembly: GCF_041146795.1. NCBI lineage: Eukaryota > Metazoa > Chordata > Actinopteri > Cichliformes > Cichlidae > Maylandia > Maylandia zebra. Next base: position 59,465,309 of record NC_135173.1, on the reverse strand, counting down.
CTAACCAGATGAATAGTGTTTAAGATTTTGGCAACTGTGGGATTGATTTGATGAAAGAGTTCTCATAGTTGACAGTTTAGGTTTTACAGTGGTTTAGCAATTCAGAAAAAGTAATGTTTTATTGTTGGGTCAAGTTTACATACATTGACTTGACTTATCACGGTTTGGATTTGTTTTATTTGAGCTAACATTGACTGTCTTAGCGGATCTTGGGCATAGACTGTATCGAAAAGATGGACAATCGGAAATGCCTTAAACCAGCATTCTTTTTTCAAAAGGCCAGCAGGGGGCGACTCCTCTGGTTGCAAAACGAAATTGAACTGTCTGAGAAAACGATCCTACTCCTCACTCGATCTGTGACATCATTAAACAATTTTTCTGAGAGGTTTATGGTCTCAGTCTCCAGTTTCACACCTTGTTTAAAACAACATAATCTTCATTTTGTAAATTATGATTCCAATTAGAGTAAAAAACAAACAAACAAACAAACAAAAAAGATAAAGACAAGAATGCTGCAGGATAAGTAAATAATGTTGATCAGAGCATTAAGTCTTTATTCACGTCTACACCGAGATGGCGAGCACAGACTTCACAATAGGACTTCATCAACCGTGAACTTTTACCCTTCTTCTTAAACTCATTTAATTTAATATATTGGCACATCCTTTCTGAGAATCACTGGATCTAATTCTGCTTGATTCGGGATGATTTAACATAACTTCTTAACACATGTCCATGTTCCCATGTGACTCATCGCCCAGGCTCTGGGCGATGAGTCACATGGGAACATGGACATCTTCTCTTTGATGAACAGATAAGAACAGATGGCTGGGTTGCACCTGTGTCCCTCGCACACACATGCACAAACAAACAAACACCGCTGTGGCTCAGAA